>NC_138353.1:38572225-39102225 GCF_046562875.1 Panthera onca | reverse complement strand
GTTGATATTTTAAAATTAAATGTTTAAATTATAAATATATTTAAAAGGGATTTTATCATTACAATAATGGAAAACAATCATTTACTTTAAAAAAAAGAAGACTAACACTTTAAAAATGACAAATATATACCTTCATCTTGCTCCAGCATAAGGCACTGAGCCTGAGGTCCACTCTATCTGGGTTATAATGGCAAGTGTTGAAGGAAAGTAAGCGTAAGACACATTAGCAGGCCACTGATTCATTCTTCTTGATGTATCCAGAGGGAATGAAAGAAAGAATATGAGAATAACTTTCTCACTACAAGATTCAAGGTTAATAATTGCCTTGCCAGCATGTTATCTGAAACCATCTTGTGTTCCGCTGAAAATCATTTGGAGTTACACCCCGGTTTCACCTCCCCCACTCTGGCAAACCTTGTGCTAGTTGATTTCTAATTTTATTTCAAAGATCCTACCCATCTTTTAGGATGTAAGTGTCAAATATTAAAAGAAGTAGAAAGTAAAGTTAATAGTGAAGTTGTGGGGTGAACTGTAAGTCAAATGGATTGAGTAGAGCCATTGAATAATGTCTTTATAATTGACATGAGAGTGCTGTACAGTTCAGCCCTAACGCGATTGTCTTAAAAAGTTCAAAGACAAGAGACTACTTTTCCCTTTTTGGTACACATATCAAACAGTGTTGTAATAATTCATATGATGATGGACTGAGATTGTTCTATGATTGATAAACTCAAGGGATATAATGTATCATTTTTTGAAGTAGGTGTTACAGTGATTGGTTTAATAATGATACAAGGTGTCAAAGATTAAAAATATCAGGGGAAATGTCTATACAATATGCAAATGACTGTTAAGTGCAAGCATTTTTAACTAGATAAAGACATAAAGCAAATGCACCAAAAGACTTGAACATCATTTGTCTGGAATCCTTCTGTCTTACCAGACACTTGGAATACTTTGAAGTCCGTTGCTGAAGTGAGTTTATAAACCTTACAGAGCATCTTTATCAGAGTTCAGGAATGTGTGTGTGTATGAAAGTCATGGGAAAAGTAATAAGTGGAAGGATAGAATGATTTTATTTAGCCAGAGATGTTCTTAAAGAGAGAAAAAGAGAGATTTTCCCCAACGATTAACTCTGTTTTATCCCCTTCTCTGAGGATTAAGTTTGAGAGTAATTATTAGTTTCGGAGAGGATAGTTGGATAGATTTAATGAGATACAGTGCTTCATGCCTGAGATACCAACATTTACAAAAGACTTGTGTATTCCTGAATCTCTCTAGCCCCACAGGTCTGATAGATGACATGTCAACTGCTACCTTATCTCCTGATATCTCACCCAAAATTCTGGCTTCTTCCAATACATTCTTTATTTAGTCTGAACACCAGGGCCTTATTATAAAAGCACTCATTTGTAGAATATGTATATTAACACTATCTGAATTTCCTAATTTTTTTTCCAAAAGATGAATACCTTGAGTTTAAAAAAGTAAATTATTGCAGCAGAAGTCATATCAACTACTGAAGTATGTCACACTTGCTTGCCCACAAGTCACTTGCTTTGATGAGGAACCCTTTGCAAGAGGCATCTCTCACATACCATCCTATCTCAAGAATGGTCACCAGTTGATTAATGGATAAAGAAGTTGTGGTTTATCTATACAATGGAATACTACTTGTCAATGAGAAAGAATGAAATAGGGCCTTTTGTAGCAACGTGGATGGAACTGGAGAGTGTTATACTAAGTGAAATAAGTCATACAGAGAAAGACAGATACCATATGTTTTCACTCTTAAGTGGATCCTGAGAAACTTAGCAGAAGACCATGTGGGAGGGGAAGGGGGGGAAAAAAAAGAGAGGGAAGGAGACAAACCATAAGAGACTCTTAAAAACTGAGAATAAACTGAGGGTTGATGGGGGTAGGAGGGAGGGGAAAGTAGGTGATGGGCATTGAGGAAGGGACCTGTTGAGATGAGCACTGGATGTTGTATGGAAGCCAATTTGACAATAAATTTCATAAAAAAAAAATAAAAAAATAAATAAACGTACACAAAAAAATGGTCATACTGTCTGTCCATCTAAACCTTCTAAGTAGAGCCTGCAATCATCACAGTTTTTCCGCTGGAGAAAAGACCTGAGAATTACCAAAGTAACCCCACTAACCTCTGGGGATAGGTGATCTACAAACTCGGGATTTTTCCTTTTCTAATAGAAAATAGACATTTCAGGCCACTACCTTTGTTCCTGGATCTGCCTTCAATTAAGAGATGGTGGAAGTATTAGCTCTTTGCCCTTCATCAGTTCACTGAGTTTCTGGTTCACAGAAAATAGGTAGTAACTACACTCTTCACTCAGAAAAGCCATTGGGGCACCTGGGTGGCTCAGTTGGTTAAGCGTCCAACTCTTCTTCAGCTCAGGTCATGATCTTGGAGTTCGTGAGTTCGAGCACTACGGCGGCTGTGCACTGACTGTGCAGCACCTACTTAGGATTCTCTCTCCCCCCCCCCCCCCACCGCTGCTCCCCTGCTCATGTACTCTGTCTCAAAATAAGTAAAATAAACTTTAAAAAAAGAAAAACTATTAACCATGTAGATATATCTATAATCATAATGCTATATAGCACTAAATTTTTTGCCATTAGCACTACCCATTCTCCTACTGGTAGTAACTGCCTTCCTATTTCTGTTCATTCTTGAATTGAAGGTTGGCATATTCTCAGGGCCTTTAGGAAGAGTTAGGAGTACGAGGCACCTAGGAGTGAGATCTCAGCATGGATCCTCCAGATTCTGAATGCAGAATTATACACAAACTATCCAACTAGGATCGTGACAGAGAAAATCGTGGGGCTAGGCTGAAGAGACAAGGCCCATGTTCATGACATGCATTCCTTATTAAAAGAGTATGTTTTGGGGTGCCTGGGTGGCTCAGTCGGTTGAGCGGCCGGCTTCGGCTCAGGTCATGATCTCATGGTCCGTGAGTTCAAGCCCCGCATCGGGCTCTGTGCTGACAGCTCAGAGCCTGGAGCCTGTTTCAGATTCTGTGTCTCCCTCTCTCTGACCCTCCCCCATTCATGCTCTGTCTCTCTCTGTCTGAAAAATAAATAAATGTTAAAAAAAATTAAAAAAAAAAAGAGTATGTTTCTGTCATGCATTCCACTACATTGCTAGTGGTTTTTTTTTTTTTTATGTTTATTTATTTTTGAAAGAAAGAGAGAGACAGAGAGCACGAGAGGGGCAGAGAGAGAGGGACACACAGAATCCAAAGCAGGCTCCAGGATCTGAACTGTTAGGTCAGAGCCGGAAGTGTGGCTTGAACTCAAGAACCATGAGATGATGACCTGAGCCAAAGTCAAATGCTTAACAGACTGAACCACCCAGGTGCTCCACTACACTGCTAATATTTTAACTAGTGTGCGAGGCACATAGCAGGTACTCAAGGACTACTGAATGAAGAAAGGAAAGAAAAAAGAATAAATAACCTGAATTGTTCCCAAACTGAGCCCTATTTTACTGCTTTGAGGTATCAAAGGGGATCAGTGATGCATGGTTCTGTAACATATCACAATGTTTATCAACCCTGGTGTTGTAATGAAATAATCTCTAAGAATATATATCTCAGAATACTAGTCCTCTCTTCAATGACATCCAATTTAATAAGCCATTGGTATTTTTAATATCAACTAATTCTTAGATGACAACAGGGTTAGAGCCATTGACATCACAAATTTTCTTACAGGAAGCAGGGTAGGCTGGTAAACTTTGGGCCCACTCATTCTCAAATTTGAGGATACATCATAATTACTTGGAAAAATTATTGAAACAGAGATTGCTTGTCTCCAACTTCAAAGTTTCTAATGGAGTAGGTCTGGGGTGTGACCCAAGAAGTTGTTGCATTTCTTTTATTTTTTTTTTATTGTTGAAAGAGAGAGAGAGATACAGATCATGAGCAGGGGAGAGACAGAGAAGGAGAGAGAGACACACACAGAATCTGAAGCAGGCTCCAGTCTCTGAGCTGTTATTAGGACATAGCCCAATGTGAAGCTGAACTCACGAACCAAACCATGAGATCATGACCTGAGGCAAAAGCAAGACACTTAATCAACTGAGCCATCCAGGCACCCCCAAAATTTGCATTTCTAACAAGTTTCCAGGTGATGCTGGAACTTGTTACTTAACCCTGTTACTGATGGTCCTGGGATCATACTTTGAAGATCATTGTCTCTAATCAAATGGTTTTTATACTCTCTGTAATCCTAATGTTTAATACGGCACCTAGATATTCCAGAAAACTTTGCTGCAAATAGGACAGAAAACAGGTTAGTAATTCCCAGGTGATATGGATAGGGGCATGAATTTGGGAGGACAATGAACCTGTTCTGTATCTTGATTGTTGTGAAGGTCACATGAACTTATATATATGTTAAAACTCATGTAACTGTTCATAAAAAGAAGTTAATTTACTGAGTAAGGAAAAAAAAATCTTATGTCACAGGAGGCTTTCAATTTTGTGTGTGTGAAAAATTTGATTCCCATGCCAACTCAATAATTTGAACTTGAGTGGGGAAAATATATAACTTTTAACTCTTTTGCTTTATATATTATTTCCTGAAAAACCCTCAACTGACTCTCTTCACCCTAGAAACACATTGCACCGAGTAGGGCCCAATTTGTTCTACACATCTCTGACCCAATTTACTGGCTCTTAAGACCACACTTTGATTTCTTGAACAAAAATATCCTTGGAATGAAACCTTTTCAAGTTGCATCCACATCACATGTTAACTTGTTGCATTTGTCGGGGAGAAAGAGAATTTCAGATGCTTAGATTTTGAATTCTGGTAATTTGGCAACTGAGACTCAGAATTTCTTAAAATTTCACTACTTACTGGGTATTTTGTGACAAAAATGTGTAAAATTCATGTTTTTTACAAATTGGCAAAGTCCAAAGATTTCTCCTCGCAGATCACAAAGGGGAGCAAACTCTCCTACTATTGTTTCTGCAAGAGAAAACAGAACTAGCAATGGTTTACTGAAAGACTCGCTTAAGCAGAATGGAGAAGGTGCAAATAACTTTATTTACTGGGTTGCTTCAGAATAAGATACTGAAAAGAGGACTGCCTCAACTAAGAAAAACTGGGTTATAAGTAAACATATGTCTACCTTGTCATCTAGCTTTGGACTGTTTGTGCATCTTGTGACCTTTTATTTCCTCTTTTATAAAATAAGAACTAGGCATATATTACTTCTAAGCTCCAGTGGGGGGTTAAATTCTGTATTTCACCCAATAGAAGAAGGGAAATTTAGGATAATCATGTTAGAATCAAAACAAAATGGCAAACATGTGCTTTCACTTACAGTATTCTAACACTGCAAATTACTATGAGAAAAGAAATAAAATGTGAACAAAGATAGAAGAAGAGGAAAAATATCAATGGTAGGCATGATAGTCTTAGAAGATGCAGCTGAAACAACTAGAAGCCAATTATATTTAAGGCAAGACTTGCAAAACCAACTCTTAACTGCTGTGTTGGCTAGGAGTTGGCCCTTCATCTAAGGAAAGTACTTTGGCAGAAACTGTGCTCATGTGTAAATAAAAAACATTCATGCATAAGATTATCATCTGCCTCATAAAAAGAAAATCAAAGGCCAGGGTAGACACGATGCGTGAAATAACCAAATATTTTTTAAAAAAAAATCAGATAAATAAAAATAGCTAAGACCAAAGTACATTTCAAGAATGGTGACTTTTGTTTAAGGAAAAGGAAAGTCAAAATAATCATAATCAGAATAATAAGGTGAAGGTGGAGGAGGAGGAAAAAGGAAAAAGAAGGCAACATCAGCAGCGGCAGTGACAAAATAAAAGAGACAAAAGAGGGAAAAAAGGCCTTTTTTTCTTTTTTCATTTTAACGGAGTGTGTGGTGGTGATGTGTCCTGACTTGTTGGCCATAAAAGAATGTAGAATTTCCCAGCAGTGAGCTGTTTCTTCATTCACTGGACCAATGTTTACCAAGTGATTATTGTGAATAGGGAACTGTTGTAAGTTCTTGGATCCATCAGTAAAAAATCAAGACAGAAATCAAATTCCTCTTTTGGCTTACAGTCTGATAGGAATGTGGGTAAAGACAGAAAAACAATACAGATAATAAGTGAATAAAGTGTGTGCTTGCTTATATGTGATTCATATTAGG
The DNA here is from genome assembly GCF_046562875.1 of Panthera onca. Classification (NCBI taxonomy): domain Eukaryota; kingdom Metazoa; phylum Chordata; class Mammalia; order Carnivora; family Felidae; genus Panthera; species Panthera onca. Next base: position 39,096,038 of record NC_138353.1, on the reverse strand, counting down.
GAATAATGGGGGAGAGAAACAGACCAACGTAGGAGAGAGGTGCAGGTGAGGGATGGACAAGGAAACACAGGGAAATGATTGAGGTTGGTAGAGAGATAAGAGGAACAGAAATTAAGTAGACAAATTATCTGATAATTGGTGCCATGTTTCCTACAGATTTCTAAAAACAGAAACACAATTTAGCACGCTAATACTAAAATAGTAGGAAATATTTTATTCTAACTTTAATTGGGTGTTACTGGGTTTTGAGGATGTGATTTTGATATATTCTCTAAAAAAGCTTTATAATAAAAATAATCTAGTGGTGCAAAAGTTATGTTTTTTATTCTTGTTGTTGAGGTTTCTTTGTTGTTAGTGTTTTTCTTGTTGTTTTATTGTGGAAATCATGGAAAGAGTATGAGTTCTACCTTTATGTCAATGCTACGATGGAGATAAAGGATAGCCTTAAGACACAAAGCCAAAAAGTTAATCAAGTTAGGAAATAGATGTTCCTAACCAGGAGAAAACAGCACTGTTGGGAACACACATCTCGGGGAGATACAAGAGGTACCAGGTTAAGATCTGGAATCATTATTTATTGACATTTTTTTTAGGGAAGTATGGCCTAAGTTTTTGTCTCTACCCACCTACTGCTCTGGGGAATGACTAAGGTACAGAGAGAAGAAGTGACTTCCATGTCATAGGATGTAGAATAATGCTGGACCAAAACTACAACTTGGGTCACCTGCATTTATTTGCTTTCCGTTTCTCCATTGAGATTTTATTGAACTTTCTCTGGTCATTCTGCACACATGATTTGACCTGGTCTCTGTCTTCAAGGTATGTATAGTCATGTGACATGGTGTAAAATTCATTGGCAAATTATTCCGAGCAGGAAGGAGAAAATTATTTACTAAATACTGGAACTGAAAGCAAATGATTAAATGAATGGGCATCTTGACCAAAATATGCTTACCATTTTGCAACCCGAGTGTAATCTTCAGTGAGTAATTTATATTAGATCTAATAAAAAGTATGTCAGAAAGTTTATGACCAAACATAACACAAATCATGAAAGAGTTCTGCAGCAAGTATGAATGAATTATGACTGCTGTCCATGTAATATAGGAGAAGGCAATAAGACACTTTTAGACCTGTGAAAGTTTCAAACTATGACTCTAAAAAGTTCTTGCTAAAGTACATGCATTTTCCCAGAGGCTGCATATGTTTGCCTGACAAAACCCATGGTTGGGCAATGGGTCCCAAGGTGTTAGCATTAAATTCCCTCTCACACAGTAAGTTTTTCAACTCATGTGGCTGAGCTGACAGCACTGTAGAACGCTTTTCCATAAACAAATTCCACTCTATACCCTGTTTTTCCCTTAGTTTCTGAAGAGAATTGTAATGACAAGCTAAGAGTTTTAAAGAGAACAAAAAGAGAAATCTTCAGTTAAATGGGAGCCTCAGACAGTAGGAAATTGTTCTTTATAATGTTCTGCTGCCTGAGATTAAACTACAAATGTCCCTTCTTTTCCTCTAATTGTTAAAAACTTTGTGTAAATGTCCTTTCATTCCGCAATAATTACAGCAGAAGGAAAACGCTCTTGGTTAATAATTCTGCCTAGTATTTCAAAGCACAGAAGCTGTGAATTTAAGCAGACCTGAGTTTAAATCTCAGATCAAGCTATGTGAAGTTGGGCACTTAAATGAAAATTGCTGTTGCAAAATTTAATCATCTATAACATAGTAGTAATATTTTCACTTAGTATATCGGGTGTTGTTCATTTTGATTGCTATTTTCATGTGATGCACTTACCGCAGATCTGGCTTGTAAAAACTCACTAAAAACACTATTATAAATATATCATCTTCTGGAACTAGTGGATGCCCATTTAAATCAATCAGAAATAACACTGATACCACAATGAACATAAAATGATTTGATATGTATGATATTATCCATGTCAGTGTTCATGTAGAATTTAGTCTGGTGACAAATGGTGGGATGCTAAGAACATTTATAATATGTATTAATGTGATTATTATTAAGCATTGGCGAGACTCTATGCTAGATATGTAGATATTTTCATCAGAATCTTACAGTAAATTATCAAATGTCTTGTTAATTTATTATATAAAGCAAATTGAAGTTAGATAGGTACAATGCCTTTTTTGAAGTCACAGTTGATGAAAAAATATAACCTGAACTCCAGTTCTCTGAATGAACGTATTATTCTTTGAACTGGTTATGATTATATCATTCATGAATTTAGGAGTATGATATGTACAACATAGGGGATACAGTTAGCAGAGGTCAGTATTGTTGAGAAGCTTACGAGATTGAGGTAACTGGAAGTGTCTTAATAAAAAAATCTGTTGATAAACAGGATATCTGGATATATTATAAGGTTACCATTTCTCCCTCAAACACAGTTATAAATATGGTGAAGTCTAACAAAAGTTCAATTGTAATTTGTAGAAAATTTATGGAGGGAAAAACATTCATGAAAGTTAAAGACAATTCTGAATATTTTGAAAGAGCATAGAGGTTTGCTCTGTCTGATTTAAAATACTATCTAAAGGAAGTATTAGGGGTGCCTGGGGGGCTCACTGTGTTGAGCATCTACATTGACAATGTAGAGACTATGTGGGATTCTCTCTCTCCCTCTCTCTCTGCCCCGCCCCTGTTCGTGCTGTCTATCAAAATTAAATTTTAAAAAGTTAAAGAAATAGTTACTTTTGCTGAAATAGGCAAAAATTGAAATGGAACCCAGAACCTAGAACCTCTTATGTCTGAAAACTTAGTTTGTAATAGACACAGGACAGCAAAATCACCTAGGAAAGAACTGAAGAGTTTATGGATATGTTGAGAGAGCTATTATTATATGGAAAATAATAATGTAAATACAAAATGCAGAAATGAACCTTAAAGTACTTACATATTTGAATATAAAATTTATAATTATAAAGATAATAAAGAAGAGAATACCACTGTTCATTGGTATAAAGAGGATTTACTATATCAGCCCCTAGAAAATACAAACTATGTATAAGGAGAATTTGCCAGGTTAAACTGCATCAGATTTAAAAATGTCTTTTCAAAACAGGAAAGCATAGGCAAATATAACAGACATATGTCACGTTGGGACAAGTTACTTGCAAAATTTAAAACTGAAAGGGAATAATAACTTGAATTTTATGATGTTTTGCTGCAAAACAAGAAAGCGATGGAGAATCAAGAGAAAGAGTTAATTATACAAATAGCAAAGTTGCATAGGTAATAGAAATGCATGACAGATACATGACAAAAAGTACAATCTTCAAAATAAAATTTGCAGAACAACCATAGCCCACTTTGCATTATTTTGGTAGAGCAGATAGCTGGATAATGCTTGAGAAAGTGAGGGAATAAAAAGCCTCTGGATGCTTTTTGGGTTGTAAACCAGTGTGGCCATTTCAAAGAGCAATGGCCATTAGTTTGTATATTCCCTAGACTAACAAATCACACCCTTGGATGTATCATTCCTACAAGACATTAGTATGAATGATCATAAGGATTCATGAATGAGGATATTCCAAGGGAGTTGTTTCTACAAATGGTATGAGGTAGGGTTTCTTTTTTTTTTTTTCAACGTTTTTAATTTATTTTTGGGACAGAGAGAGACAGAGCATGAACGGGGGAGGGGCAGAGAGAGAGGGAGACACAGAATCGGAAACAGGCTCCAGGTTCCGAGCCATCAGCCCAGAGCCTGACACGGGGCTCGAACTCGCGGACCGCGAGATGGTGACCTGGCTGAAGTCGGACGCTTAACCGACTGCGCCACCCAGGCGCCCCTGAGGTAGGGTTTCAACTTAGGTATTTCTCTTTAAAATGAGATAGTTGTCTCTACTATATAAAAACAACTGATGTATTTGTGAAGACTTTTCTTTCATAAACCACATTCTTAGGCATGTTTTTGATAGGAGTTGGAAGCAAACAAGAGTTCTGTCAGTGGAATTCATAAATTGTAGCATGTGCGTTTCATGAAATACTAAGCAGTACTATTTGGAGGCTTTATGTTATATTTACATATATTGGATTTGAATACAACATTTATACATTTTACTTGCATACAGCCACACATATTGATTAACGATCCAGTTTTAAGTGAAAAAAATAACCATGAGAAATATGTTTATAGGAAAAATGAGTGTGTATATGTATATAAAAAGAAACACTATTTTGCAAGTTTTACACCCATCTAAACAGATTACAGAGAATGTAAATGCATATTGTTACACATGCATATATAACCCATCTCAGTTGGCTGAGAAGGTATAGAATCAATGATATCCCAGTAGTAATAGCACACAAAGTGCTTAGATACTGGTTTCTAAATGCCATTTTCTAATAAGAGGAATTAAGACTCCTGGATCGGATTCCAGAACAGAAAAAAAAAAGTTACTAATGGAAAAACTGGTAAAATCTGAACAAACTCTATAGTTACTTAATAATATTGTCCCAATATTAGTTATTTAGTTTAACAGTTGCCATATGGTTACTTAACATTTTTCACAATAGGAGAAACTGGGTGAAAGGTACATAGGAACTCTCTGTAGTATTTGTGTAATGTTTCTGTAAGATTTAAGATATTCCAAAATAAGGCATTTTACATTTACAGAGAGTAGTTTTCTATTAGAGGTACGTAAGGAAAGGGTGATTGGATTTGAAAGGGCAAGATAAATAAGGAGATGTGCCTTAATAATGGCGTGAACATAATATTGTACTGTAAACTGAGAATGTGATTAATTTAGCCTTGTGCAGCTCAAATCCAATGTAAATAAAATAAAATAACCAAGCTAATACACTGCTTAAATACTTAAATGCCTGTTAGAGCTAAGCAAGTATGGATTACATATATAGTGAATTGTTGTGGCAAACAAACAAACACCAAAAAATAAAACAAAACAAACTTGAGTGTTGGCTATTTCTAGCATCAGCACTTACTTTATGTGTAGCAGCAAATTTAATCTTTGGGTTACATGCTACAATCGAATCCATTTTACAGAGAAGGAAGCTGAGATACACAGGGTATAAATAACTTGCCCAAGGTTACAATAGACAATGACAAATATGAACCTAGACAAAGCAATCTCAAGGCACATCCTCTTAGACACCAAGCTCTGCCTGTGCTGTCTGAACCCCTAGGAGCTCTAATAATATTTCTTAAGAAAGAAAGTCAAACTGTGCACCCAGATACTAAGTTTTATTTAAAAAAAAAACTTAGATATCCAGGTTTATACTAAAATACTGATTTAAGTACATTGGAAAATAACAAATTCAAATTAAAAATATTCTAATAACAAACAAGCAAACATTTTCAACAGCCAGTTCTCAGGAAAATCACAAACTAACCAGCAAACTAAATCACAAATTGAACCCAGGGTGTATCTTCATGTCCTTAAAACTCCTAGAACATTTCATAAAACTTCAGAAGTATTTTTTATCATCACAAAGAAATGCATATAATAAAGAACAACAAATGGCATAAATAAAATAGTTTTCACTTGAACAACTATGTGAGCTCTCACAGATGTTTGCCACAGATTCTAGGACTTGAACCTTCTGAAATTTAATACAGAAGCAGCAAGAGGGGAAAAAATTAATCTGACCCTCACTACTCACTTATCATGAAACAATACCATGAATCTCCATAGTACATTAAATATTCTGAATCATTGACTTATGTCCCTCTCTCTGTTACATACTTATTCACTCATTTAATTAATGTTGAGGGCCTACAATATGTAAGACATGGTGTATATTCACATAAATACAAATTGCAGATTAAAAAAACTATTTTTTTTTCCATTTGGAAATACAAGTAAATGAGACAGAAGAAAATACATTAACATGTTTTATCAAGTATCCAGTGGGTACCAATCACTTTACTATTTATTGTGACATAGTGAAAAGACTATAGATTTTGAAATAATTTTGTAGAAAGTTTTATTTCCACCTACGGCCAATGTGATAGGAAAATTTTTAATCGTTCCTCAAGAGCATAACCTCGTTAGTCTGTAAACAGAGGACTTTGATGCAAATGTACGAGAACTGGTGGAGTATTATAGAGGACTTAAGAAGACACAACACCCGTTGGCATACAGAAGCCCATCAATACATGTTAGTTACTTTTTTTGTTGTTGCTTTAACTACTCTAGAATGAGACTGATTGAGCTGTGATTTGGATTTTCAGGGTATATACATCAGGCATTCATAGTCATCTGGGTAGGGGGAATGGCAAATATGCCCACTTTCGGGACTTATAACTTTTGATTAGGATAGCTCACATAAAACGTTTAGCATGATGTCCGGATCATCATGTGTCCTGATCAAAGTTTAGCTAATATTTTTATCTTGGAGTCATTATTTCTCATCCCACATCTGACTAAATTCATCCAAAAAAATACAAGATATGTCAAGTTTTATAACCCACATTTTAGTGATGAAAATAAATAATCTGAAATACACATAAATTTATGTTACAAAAATTATTAAATCTATGATCTATGCCCGGCACAAGAAATTTTGGAGAATGGACCATGAATCCCAATGCTTAAATTAACCATGTGGTGTTCTGCTTTACTTCAGTGGCCCAGACACTTGACCTGAGGTATTTCTTGCCCCTTATATCTGCATATTTTTCCTAGTATCACTTGGACTTCTTACTCCTATCTGCTTTATGGCATTCTTTTGTCACCTTTATATAAAAGCAAAGAGAAGCCATATCTGAAGTGATAAATTCCTACCACAGAGGACTCCAATCTGTCCTGTGTCACCGCACACATCCCATCATCTTATATTAGCATCAAGCCTTGACTTTTAGAAGGTCCTCCCTATGTTGATGCATTTGTGGATTTACCTTTAGCAAAAGCTCCTTGCAGCCAGGGATCCATGACCAGATAATGGGATCATTCATGCTGCCTGATTTATGCAGTAACTCTTGAACTGTGTCATCATGAAGCTCTTTCATTCCTTCCGCCAAGAAGCACTCAGATAGAAATGACTCAAGCCATTTGAAGGAACAAGTCTTGGGAAACTATCATTTAAGACAAGGAAAAAAAGACTTTATTCACTAATTCTTATTCAAGCCTCCTCATAAATATATATAATTGAAAATTTCAAAGTTTTTTTTTTTATGGGTCAACTCTTTTCCCTTGAATTTATTGTTCTTAAAATAACAGCAAATGCTTTTATTACTAAGAGGCAATGTGATATTTTATAAAAGAAGATTCAGAGTTAGGCAAAACTAATCTTAAGTAAAACTCTATCATAATGAGTACACTTGTTTTACAAATTTATCTATCCTTGTTTTCTTTATCTAAAAAAGGGAATTTATATATTATGTGTGTTATATAACGTATTCATCATGAGCTTACTGGGAATATAAATTGAGAGCATGTTTTAAAAGGTCTTTCCTGGCACTTAGAACATATTCCATAAATGACGGTTGAGTTTCATTTGGAAAATGTTTGTGTATGAGTCAGATAACCCTCAAATTTCCCTGATATTATGGAACAGAAAGAGGGCATATTCTGAGTATTTGGAAATAAACATAACCTCTTGCTCCCTATCACCTACTGCCGCATATATAAACCTTATCTTGCAATAGTTATAAAATACAACATGGATTAAATATATTCATTGTAAATCCTATGTTTCATGGACAGAGTACTTATATTAACCAAACCAGTGAATAAGTTGGGAAGTTTGCTTTTGCTTCTGTTTCTGGAAGATAGTATAAAGAATTGGTATCATCTTATTTGAATGTATGGGTAGAATTCACTTATGAAACCATCTGGGTGTAATGATTTACCTTTTAGAAGGTTATTAGTTATTAAATCATTTTCCTTAATAGATATAGAGGTTTAAAAATTATTTTGTTGATGTGGGTTTTGATAGTTTGCACCTCTCAAGAATTTGGTCTATTTTCTTTTAATTGCCAAATTTCTAGAAAAGGAGGTCATTGTATTCCTTTATTAACTTTTTAATTTCCATAAGATTGGTAATCATACCTCTTTAAATTCTGATATTGATCATTTGTGTCTCCTCTCTCTTTTCTTACTTAGCTGGTTTAGAAGTTTATCAATTTCAACAGTATTTTCAAATAATTAACCTAGAGTTTTGTTGATTTTCTCTATAGTTTGCTTTTTAAAAATTAAATGATATCCATTCAAATTCATTTTATTTTTTGTTTCAGAAGAATATTTCTTTTTCTCTAGTTTCATATGGTGGACACATAGATTATTGGTTTTTATATTTTTAAAATTTGCTCATATATGTTTTCCTTTATCAGTTTTATGTATCAGAGCATATATATTTTTCTGATATATAAATCTTTGCCCCTAACATTGCTTTCTCTCTCTTCCACAAATTTTAGTGACTTGTTATTATCATCTAACTCAAAATAGTTTTATATTTCTCATGAGACTCCTTATTTGACCCATATATTATTTATAAATATTATTATGCCTTATGTATTGTTACAGGTGTGTTAACTACAGATGTTTGGGGGGGGGGTTCCACTTAGTTTTCTGTTACTGATTTGTGGCTTAATTCACTTGCAGTCTGAGAAGATACTTTGTATGATTTATATTATCTTTTGAATTTGATAAAATAGATAAAGTTAATCGCTAGTACTGTTCAGGTCAAACCTATCCTTGTTGATTTTCTGCCTGCTTGATCTGAGATAGTATTTATTTATCTGTAACTTTTAAAGGACAATTTCATAGGATATAAAATTCAGGTTATTGGTTTTTTTTCCCCGTTAATACTTCTTATATTTCACTCAATCTTCTTGCTTACATGGTTTTTAATGAGAAGTGTACCATCATTCTTAACCTTCTTGATAGGTCGGGAGTTTTCCCACTCCTGTTCTAGCTTCTTTTGAGATTTTCTAATTGTCTTTGTTTTTCTGTATTTTGAATATGATATGCCTTATTATAGGTTTGGCTCATTTTTTTGGTATTTATACTGAATTCTAATCTCTGGGCTTCCTGGAGCTGTAGTTTGGTGACTGATTAGTTTGGGGAAAGTTCTAAGTCATTATTATGTCATATATTTATTTGGTCTTTCCTCTCTTCCTCTTCGGATATTCTGATTATTTGTTACTTTTTTTTTTTTTTTTTTTTTTTTTTTTTTTTTTTTGTACAAGCAACATAATCTTTTACTTTTTTGTATGGGTAACATACCACTTTCTTCTGGTCTCAGGACTGCATTTCTGATGCTGAGTATGGGACTCCTTCAGTGTCCAAAGAAACACAACTCAAAGCACACAGGAGTTAGTGCCATGTGGATTTAACTTTTGACAAATGAGAGATGAAGCCAGCTCAAATATTTTCTCCGTTCTTAACTTGGAGCAACTGTTCTAAAACACAGTGTTTAAATGCAGCCTCTCAAAAGGCCTTCCCTTGATACCTTGGCTCTCCTTCCTTTTCTTCTTTATTATTTTCCTTTATTTCTCCCTCTCTGAATTGTAGTACCTTAGCTCCAGCTCTAGTGTCTAGTCACTAAAGCTAGCATAGCAGTAATTACAACTGGGAGTGTATAACAGACATTGATACGATAGTTACCAGGTACTAGGAATTGTTTTAATTGTTTTAAGTGCTTTCTCCATATCTACATACATACCTGTTTTATCTCCTCCATATTAGACATATGAGATTCTATTATTCTGCTGATCTTTCAAATTAGAAAACTGAGTCTCAGGGAAGCTATACAATATGTTTGAGTCCATGTATCTCACAACTAATAGGTCCAGGATTCAAATCTAGGCATCAAGGCCAGAATGCATGCTCTCAAATTTTACCTCATGCAGACTTCAGGTAGGAGAACTATTCAGCTATATTAAGGAATGTCAAGAGAGAGAAAACAAAGGAAACCAAAAGGAAGAACCAGGCTTACTGCTACTTTGGGTGGATGGGCAGTGTAGAAATTTGTGGTATATTAGATTCTAGAAATGATTTGCAAACAAATATTTAACATGAAAGATACGTCTTCACGTGGCAGGCAGAACACTGTGTCATGGTAGTTTTAGGCATCATTAGGGTCATAGACATGACCTAAAATTGAATTTAGTCCACCTGTACTTAATATGCTAGAAAACTGAAATATTGATAGAGAAAGATTTGGCCAGTTCAGTCTTCATATTATAAAATGATGACATATATTTGTTACAATCAATGCTGATGATTTCTTTTGGATTCATCCCCAAATATGAGTCTACATGATTTTATACATCTTCCATGAGTTTGAGTAATTTAAGGAATGTAAGAGATCATTTGATACTTAATTAAATATTTGTGGAATATTAGTTGTCCACACAAAGAAAGATAAAAGCTTTTTAAGTTAATTCATGAAGAGTTTTTAAATTACTAACAATCTCAAGGAAGACATTAAGAAAAGCAAAAAGATTGTGTCCGTTATGAAATACATAGATATTTATTATTAGCTAAATTTGTTTTTGTCCATAATCATGAAAGACAGAGTTCATTGAAAGAGTGGGGCTCATATCTGGAATTTGAACTAACATATTTATTTAAGATATAATTAGCATTTATAGACCATGAGGTATGTATTGAATATTGGACAAATATGTGAGAAATACAAGATGTAAAATAAATCCCTTTCATCCAAGAGGAACTCATAGTTAGTGAGACACACACAATGATTATTATGGTGAATTACGATAAATTCTGAAAGAGATTACTAAGTGATTCAGAAACACTGATAAAGGAGCACACAGTAATCTGAGACTGAAGATATTCTGTGATAATATAGCAGAGAATAGAAATATCACTGCAAAATTAGTGATTTTTTGTTATGTTGATTAATCTTTAGATATTTTAATGTATTCAAAGAAATAAAGACAATGGCTTCATTGGTATAGTCAAAAAATAAAGAGAAATAGTGTTATTGAAAATACTGTCATCCCAAACTTTTTCATTTATTACTTATGCAAATGTGTCAAGGCCCTTGAGTGTATCACTTCCATTTTTGATAGGGTCTATTAAATGACACTTATTTTTGTGCTGGTGATATGTTTCTTCATAAATTGTTGTGAACTTATATATTTTAGTTCATGATAGTAATATTTATCTTTTCTTTATATGGCCTTCCATTAAAACAATGTATTACTGCTGTATTATCTGTACACTGTGGGTGCTTAATATTTATTAAAACATCAAAAATAATTTCATGTAACTGGATTTCTATGTCAGAACCCTTTTGATTACAAGTGACAGAACTCAAAAACTAGCACAGGATAAGAATATCTGTATCACACATTGAATCACATTATTGGGAAATCTAATGACAGATTTGAGTACATCTGGCTAGAAGATGTGGAGTTGAATCGTTGGGAATACATTTTTTCTTCTTTCCTATCTTTTCTAGTTCTTTCCTCTTTCCTCTCTTTCTCTTTCAGCTCTTCTCAATTTTTAAATTGTATTTGAGAGAGAGCATGTGAACGGGGGAGAGGGGCAGAGGGAGAGAGAGAGAAAATCTTAAGCCGGTTCCACACTCAGCATGGAGCCTGATGCAGGGCTTGAATGCACGACCCTGGAATCATGACCTAAGCAGAAATTGGGTTTTCTAATTTTGTTTGGCTTTTAGGAATTCTCTGGTTTACTGCTTATTCTCTCAATAGTTATATCATCATGAGCAAACTAAATTATTCTATTATAGATTTTCCAACTAGAGAGGATATTTAAGATGGTACATCGTTGCAGGTTCTGATAATCAGAAGAGACACTGTACTACAAAATGTTAATAGAGTCAGCAGGTTGGCAAAAGCTATGTCAACATATTTAGAAGAGTATTCACACTTTAGGAAGATATATTTACTGACAAAATAAGGGAGTAATAGTTCTAGAATTGTCATGTTTTTAATTATGTAATTAATCAGTGTTCTATTTATGTAGTATTTTGTAAGTAACTTCAATATTTTAAAAATAAAGATTTACCTTTAGGGTATTAAAAGTTAAGGATTTCAGGTAACCCAGATATATCTTTCTCAATTATTTCAAATGAATCAGTTTGCCGCATTGAAAAAGAAAAGTAGATTCAATGTTTATTATTAAATTTACTCATTCTACAAATTCATTTGTGTGCTATATAACAGACAGTGTTTAAAAGTTCAAATTTTAAAGACAAAAACAAAAACAAAAACAAACAAACCAACAACCAGTGCTTTGAAGGAATTCATGGACTTTGACATCGGTGAAAATAAACACTTAGTAAGGGTTCTAATCCTAACAGAGTACAGACTTTTATATGATCACCCAGGGGTGTTTTCTGAGAATGGGATGATGCTGAGATGAGTTTTGAGGAGAAAGAGTTTCTGCCTGTCCATTTGGAGTGGAGGCAGAAATAATAAGCCCTCTGGGAAATGTGCAGATCCTTTCAGAAAAGTACCAAACATTCTGTTTTCATGGATCAATGTACGTGAGTATAGAAAATACCACTGAGGAAAGAAGGACTGCAGAAGCAAGTCATATCACACATGTCTTGTTCTTGGATGAACTTCATCCTGAAGGTTGCAGAGGAGCCCTGGAAGGACTGTGGCTGAAAGCAGGAATTCTGTGCCTGTCATGTACTGACAGTTTATACATGACTGCTTCTACATTCTTGGACAGGGCTCTTCCAACTTTTTGGTTCATGAATTTCCAAAAGGATTATGAAAACCTCAACCTCTCTCAAATATTGAAATAAGCATATGACATTTAACTTTAAGTGCGTATAGTTATAAATGTTTTAATTTCTGGCACATTTTAAATACTGAAAATTTAAGACCAGTAGGTCATTCTTATAAATATATTCATTAGAAATGGAAGTCTTAAAGCAAGCTGATAATCAGCCTTTGGAGTGCATGGAACCAATTCCAGTGCATGGAGGGTGGTTTCCCACACCCCCAGCAAGCAGTTCTCGGACTTAAGTTGTGTGTCCTAAAATTCAACTCAGTTCTTACACATCAGATCCCACAGGTAAATGGCTCAGTCCCACACGACTGTCCACTCTCCAACCTGTGCACCTCCCATCCCACTTTAGATGCCAGTCATAATCCCCAGTTGTCACCTGTGCTTCTGACGTACTGGCTATATAGAGCAGAAGTTCCCAAGACCCCTCTCCTCAGGTTCCATTAGTTTGCTAGAGGGGCTCATGGAACTCAGAGAAACATTTTTTTCTTGTAAAAGGATATAACTCAGGAAAGCCAGATGGAAGAGATGCACAATAAGGGGAAAGGTTGTGAAGCTTCCATGTCATCTCCTGGGACACCTGTCTTCCCACATCCAAGCGTTCACCTACCCAGAACTTTCCAGTCTGCCCTTTTGGAGTTTTATGAAGGCTTCGCTACATAGGCATGATCAATTAAATCACTGACCCTCTAATTGGGTGTCCCCCCTCCACCCCCCCCCCACCCCTCACTAGCACTCATCCTTAGGGGAGATCTAAAAGTCACCTCATTAACATAACAAGAGATTTACTCCCAACACTTAGGACAGTACAAGTGCATTAGAAACTCTATGGGAATGCGAGCTGGTGCAGCCACTCTGGAAAACAGTATGGAGGTTCCTCAAAAAACTAAAAATAGAACTACCCTACGACCCAGCAATTGCACTACTAGGCATCTATCCAAGGGATACAATTGTGCTGTTTTAAAGGGACACATACACCCCCATGTTTATGGCAGCACTATCAACAATAGCCAAAGTATGGAAAGAGCCCAAATGTCCATCAGTGGAAGAATGGATAAAGAAGATGTGGTATATATATACAATGGAGTATTACTCGGCAACCAAAAAGAATGAAATCTTGCCATTTGTAACTAAGTGGATGGAACTGGAGGGTATTATGCTAAGTGAAATTAGAGATAGGCAAAAATCATACAACTTCACTCATATGAGGACTTTAAGAGACAGAACAGATGAACATAAGGGAAGGGAAACAAAAATAATGTAAAAACAGGGAGGGGGACAAAACAGAAGAGATTCATAAATATGGAGAACAAACTGAAGGTTGCTGGCAGGGTTGTGGGAGGGGCTATGGTCTAAATGGATAAGGGGAACTACGGAATCTACTCCTGAAATCATTGCTGCACTATATGCTAAATAATTTGGATGTAAATTTTAAAAAATAAAAAAATTTAAAAAATGTTAAAAATTTTTAAAAAAGGAACTCTATTCCAGAAATGGGGAGGAAGACCAAATATATATGGTAGTCCCCTCTTGTGCATGGCTTTGCTTTCTACAGTTTTAATTCCCTGCAGTCAGCCACTATCAGGAGGCTGATGCTACTCCTTCTGAGAAATCATCGGAAGGTCAATAGCGATCTAAACGTACATCACAAACCCTACCTCACAGAACCTGCTTCATTCACCTCACTTCATTTCATCAGGCAGGCAGTTTATCATCTCGTGACTCTGGGAGGAGAGGAAGGGTGAGTACAGTGCAGTAAGGTATTTTTAGAGACAGTGACACCCCATTCACATAACTTTTAATATAATATATTGTTATAATTGTTTTATATTATTGTTACTGTTGTTAATTTTTTACAATCCCTAATTTATTAAACTCTATCATGGGTATGGATGTATAGGAAAAAACATATTCTATATAGGATATGTATATCCAGTACTATCCCTGGTTTCACTGGGGCTCTTAGAACATACATGGGGGGGTGCTGTATTTATTATTATAAGCCACAATATTGGGCACATGGATGGCTTAGTCAGTTAAGCATAAGACTCTTGATCTTAGCTCAGGTCATGATCTTGTATGTGGTTTGCGAGATCAAGCCCTGCATGGGCTCTGCACTGACAGCATGGAGTCTGCTTAGGATTTCCTCTCTCCCTCTCCCTTTGTCCCTCCCCTAGTTGTGCCCACGCATGCATGAACATAGTCTCTCAAAATAAAGAAATAAATTTTAAAAAATTCCACTATCATACCATTATCAGTCATTTTATAAGTTTGCAAGACAGTTTTTCTAAACGAATTTTATATCCCTTTTTTTCTACTCATACTCTTATTCACTATCTTCAGGAAGTTTATCCTAATGTAACTGGTTATCCCTGAAAATACTATTTTTACCACATCACACAACTTTATAATAAAATGAATTTTAAAATATTCATAAATTATGCATATAAAATACATTTTATATTATAGCATCCCATAGCGAAAAGTCTGTAAGAATTTACAAATAAATGGATTAGTATGATATTGTAATTAGTATTTGTATAATTTTCATTTTATTAACCATAACTTTTGTTTCTGAATTGGATGCTTAATGTGAAAGGAATTTGTTATCAATTAGGTCATTTACTCACAGGATAATATTTCTATTGCTAGAATAAGAAAGAGACAATAGCAGTTATATCTTGTTTTAAAACCAGAGATAGCTGCTGAGTAAGTACTCCATGTACACAGGTAAGTAGAAGGGAATAAAAAGAGTTTTGCCATATAAAGTCACTCAGTGCTGTAAACCCCTTCCAAGCTGCAATTCAGAAGTTCATCATTCTCTATCATCAAAATTTTTCAGTGATTCCCTCAGTAGACACCTCCATTATGTCACCTATAATTTTGCTGAAGAAAAGTATTGAAAATCATCTGACTTGCAAGCAAATTTTTTCTTGGTCTTTGGAGTCGTTATTTTTCTTAATGTCTGCATCAAAAAAGTTTTACTATGCCTCATCATGTTGTTATTAACTGTTTTTCATCAACTTAGAAGTACCTTGTTTATCATTATATAACCTGAGAAAATTTAAAGACATTTAATACCTTTAACTTACAGCATCTTTGCCAATATTACGTGAATATCAATATACATATGCAATCGCTTTTGTACTAAAGTATAACTTACATGCATTAAAGTGCACTAACATTTAGTTCATGGCTGAATTAAGTTTTAAATTACTAGATACAGTCATGTTTTTCACTAAAGTCAGTACCCTTCACTTCTGACCTCTTACACATTCTTCCAAAATAACACTGAAGTTCAGCAATGAAAGCCCTTTGAATAAATGGTGCTGAGTCAATGGAAAATTATATGAGAAAGAAAAATCTTTCTTGATACTCTTGGAGCACGTCATAGAGAGGACATAGCCATTAGTTGACCTTAGAGCAGGACTCAGGCAATAGGAGGTTCCTTATCCTCTCCCCTCTCCTTGGAATATATATTCTATCAACCATTTCCGTAGCAGGAGCTGGTTCAAGGATATAGTCTTGAGATCATCTGGACTGAATATGTGACCCAAACCTTGATAGGGCTTCTGTACAAACTCTTAAAATGCCAGCAGGCAGGTGTGGAAATTGACTTGTCTTGTAGCCACCCAAAATAAATCTCCTGTGTAAGTTCCTTTGTTTATGAAACCCTCCACCTACCAATTTGGAGGGGTCTGCCTCTTTTTTCAGTCTCCTCTTGCCCTTCATGTGGGGGTGCAGGGATGCAGATTGTGACCTAACAGCCAGACATTATAAACAAATATTAATTCCATATATGTTGTATAACTAAATATGAAAGGGAGAGTAATGAATCTTTTAGAGAAAACATAAGGGAACATCATTATTTCTTTGAGGAAGGCAAAAATTTTTTTTAAATAGGGCCATAAAAGTTCTCAACATTTAAGAAGTAAAAATGGATATATTTCTATATATTTTATATATTATGTATATACTTTTTTATATATTTTTTTTATATTTTTTAGAAATGTTTACATATTAAAATTGAGAACTTCAATTATCCAAAGGATCCATTAAGAGAGCGGCAAAACAACTCAATAGAGAGAGGGAAGATAATCACATATTTTTTTTCTTATGTTCAGGATATATAAAAGAATACTTACCAATCAATAAGGAAAATAAGAATG
The DNA here is from genome assembly GCF_046562875.1 of Panthera onca. Lineage (NCBI taxonomy): Eukaryota > Metazoa > Chordata > Mammalia > Carnivora > Felidae > Panthera > Panthera onca. Next base: position 39,079,155 of record NC_138353.1, on the reverse strand, counting down.
ACCCAGTAGTAAAGTAAGCATAACACTGGTTAGGCATTTCACACACATGGAGACTCAAAGGGCTAAGGAGCCTAGGAAAGGTTATCAACCTCATCAATCATCAGGGAAATGCATGTCAAAACCACAATGTGATAGCAGCTCCCACCTTCCAGAAAGGCTGTAGTAAACTAGGCAGGCGGTACTAAATGTTGGTGATAATGAGGGGCATTAATAAATCTGATACAATAACTTTGTACAACTTGTTGGCGGTTGCTTATAAAGTTAATTATATTGGATGACCTAGAAATCCCACACTTAGTTGTATCCTCAGTGGTATTACAGTATTATTTATTTAAAATGCTTTCTTATGCACGTTGTATTACTTCGATGATTTTGTTGTAAATCAAGTGGACCCTATTCGTGTTCCTCAGCTAGTGCGACGCTTATGTTGCAGGGGTGGAGTGGGAGAGGGCGTGGCGGCCAGTGCAGGTGGACCTTGGGAAGGGATGAGTTCTGAGGCGGGTAGCAGAGGCCTTTTCCGGAAGGGGCCCCCTGAGCTAAGATACTTCCGGGAGCGAAGAGAGACCACGGAGGGAAAAGCTGGCTGTGTGTAGCACTGGTGCCGTCACCACCACCTAGACCTTCTTTATTACTGTACCTCAAAAAAGATCTTAAAATCAGGTATTGTAAACCCTTGCCTTTGTTCCTCTTCAAGATTGTTTTAGCTCTTCTCAAAGTGTTTGTGTTTCCATATAAAGTTGAGAACAACCTTTTGAGGTTCTACAAACCAACCAACAAAAGCCTGCTATTCTTTTAAATGGAACTGTTGTGAATCTACAGATAAATTTGGGAAGAATTGAAATCTTAGCATTTTGGGTCTCCCAGTGGAATAGGTACATTTCAAGGTTTCTTGTATTTTTAAAATGGTTCAGTCCCGGATGTTATTATAACTTTGTTGATAACTCTGAATCATAGATTATTCCTCTCAGCTGCCTGTGAAGTTTGTGGATACAAGATTAACTAATGATCACAGGAAACTGAAATTTAGTCTTTCCATTTATTCATTCTGGACGTTTATGTTTGTTTGCTTTTTTTGTTTTTTATTTTGCTTTGTTTTTGTTTTTCTTTTATCTTTCATTCCCATTCAATTTTCCTATCTAGATTCATTAATTGTTCCGATACTAACTTCATACAAAGTGACAGTGGCCCAAGACCAGCCATTTGCATTCATTCCAGTGCTAAGAAACAACCCCTATTTGTGTTTACAGTAGGGAGTTATAAATTACATTGAAATATCATTCAGTTAGAGTCATTCTCCAAGATTGTAAAGAGATGGATGGTCTCCAGGGGAGGGTTGTCATAAAAAGGAAAATCAAACCAGCTGAATAATACAATAAGTCTCTGTATAAAGCTAGCTCAGCCAAGCAGGGATATGAAAGGTGGCAGCCTTTGAGGAGATGGCTGACAGATTTCATTTGTTGAGGATCAGATCTTGCCCTGGTGTCACATGTCATATTTTCCCACCACCGTTTTGGTGTTCTACAGGCACCCTCTCCAGGTACTGTCAGGGGAATAAGCAGTGGCTGCCAGTTAAAAGGGCAGGCATGTTTAAGTCAAGTGTATAAAAAACGGCCATTTTCTCCTCTCCTCTGCTGCTGCAAGGTTCAAACAGAATCTCTAGTTCATTTACTAATCATATAGAAAGAAAGTTTGGCTAGCATAATAAGTTTGTTCCTCCCTCTCTTTCTTCTTCCCTCCCTCCTCCCTTCCCTTCTCCCCAGCTTCTCTCTCTACCTTTCTTCTTCACCTCATCCACCCTTATTCTTGTTTTACCATCTTCCATTTATTCTTTCTTAGTCCCTCTTTTTATTTTTTATGTAACTTGCCCTCCCTACCTTAGCCTACTTACCTGCTTCCTACTCTTCCCTTCCTCTTTATAATTATGAAGTTTTGTAACTTTTCTCTGGTTATTATTTTCTATGATGTGTTTTCGTTGTCTGAGGAATCTCTCCAGAGATTGCTTAAGGTTCATGCTTGCCTCATCAATCATCTTGAAGAGTCTCCTTGACCTCTTCATTCACTCTTGCTTCTCCCTGTTTTTATGTTGTGTGTGTGTGTGTGTGTGTGTGTGTGTGTGTGTGTGTGTGTGTGTGTGTCTTGTCCTTGTCAAGGCACTGTGCAATCTAGGCTCCAAGAACTGAAGGATGAGCAAATACTAATCTCTAACCTCATGACCTAAAGTAGTTCACCAACTTAATCCTTCAGTCCTCACTTCACCTTGACAACTGAGAATTCCAATCCATGTGTCAGGAAGGAAGGCAAGGCCCTCACAATAAAGACCATACAGAGTTTAGTAATAAACTTGAAATAAGGTATTCAGGGCTTTACAGTTTACATGTGAACTTATGCATAGGCACTTTAAGTTTTATGATTTTTTTTCCTCCCAGGGAAACAGAAGATTTGAGGTTTGGTTCAGTCTGAAATTCTAATATCTAGATATCTATATGAGCTCATGATTCTCAGCCAACTTCATTCCTGACCCTAGTCTATTCTCCTTTCTAACCTCAACTCAAACACTGATGATGCAATTAAAATTCCCAAAATTATTTCAATAAACATGTTTGGCCCTCGTGATCAAAAGATATCTTAGCAACGCTATAAAAGGAAACCAAGTATTCTAACCGATGATCCTCATCATACCTAATAAGTACTATGTGCTGTTTACATCTGCTTATTCTCTGTCTCTCTCTAGCACACTTGTGTGTGTATATACACACAGAGAACATGCACTGTGTAAAGTTATATGCTACTATAATACAGCAAATTTGAAGAAGTGTTGGAGATGAATGACTGAATAAATAAGTCATCCTGAAATAACTTATTTTAAAGTACTGTATTTTTAATGATATTTTATTCATTAGAATGGACAATTTCAAATCATAAGTAGTGGACCCAGGTTTCACATAGTACACTGAATTGAAAAATTATAGTCAACTTCTGAACAGTAGCCTTTCATTTATATTTTTTATTAATAATATACTCTATATGTGACTTAAAGTTTGATCAAATGCATACTTTTCAAAAGTACTTTGTAAATGACAAAGCTATTATCATTTACATGATTAACATTAATGTTATTTCATAAGTATGTGGGAAAATGTCATTAGCATAAAATTTTAAAATTTCACCATGATGAAATTTATTAAGAAATGAATAATAAAAGTGACATATGTATTTGTGTGTGTATGCACATGCACAAATGTATATAATTAGTAGTAGTCAATCTGGAATATTTATTAAAATAGGATTTGATTATTCCATGCTTAAAATCTAATAAATTAAGCCTGATACTTTTTCATACATGTCTTCATGGCAGAAGACCTGAAACTCTTTAGAGACGGAGGACTCTGTCATTCATGGCACAATAAGTAACATGATCATCATCATGTTTATATCATTTCTTCTTGCCTGCCAAATCCCATGTGGAAAGCCTCGACAGATGTCCCCTACACAGAGGGTTATATTCTAAAAGAGAAACACTGAGTTTAAGAAACCTACCATTTTATAGCAAGCAGAAAATCCATAAACCTTCATCCTTCAGGGTAGAGTTAGTCCTCAGTTACTTGCTCTAAGTACAACCTGAGAAATGGCACGGGTAATGAGTGGTCAAGGCATTGAGTTGTGGCTCTGAGAAGCACACGTAGGAACGTGAGAGAGGGAAATGCCTCCCAATTTATTCTTCTTATGTCCCTTTGTATTTTATTAAGAAAAGTAGTGTTGGCGTCTAAATAATATGATCTTCACCATAATTCTGGACTTTGCTTTAATGTTTTAAACCCAGACTTAATATAAAAATGACTTTATTTCAGCCAAATTTGATGGAGTCCACTGACTTTTACTTCATGGTTACTATGTGTCTGTCAGTGAGCTGGTTGCTGTGCTACGTAAGACACCATTCAGTTCCCTAAGAAAGCATTCCAATAAAAAGGCTTTCAGAAATAGTATTTCAAATAGCACTGTCTGAGAAGAGGCAAGGCAAAAACGAAGCTATTGTCTAGCAGTGATCAATTTCAGACAGTTTCAAAATGCCTCTGGTGATATCATTCTCACTATCTCATAATGTTTTGCAAGTTGTTAGGAAGAGGACATTAAATCACTCGATCCGTAGAGCTGTTATCATGCCTATAACTCATGTAAATCCACTATGTACAAGAAATAATTTGATCACTCCAATGTCATTCTCTTAGATAAAGCTCAGGCACTTTCTTTATGGTTATATTACAATTGTATCAGAATCTGTTAATTTGCACAGAGCAAAAATGTCAGAATTGTACAACTTCTAATAGAAAGTTTATGTATGTGCATGCAAATGGGTACACACACACACACACACACACACACACACAGGCACCTTGACTTATTTCCTTCCTTGTCATCCTTGTAACCATCATTCTCCTAGCAAAAGCTACCAAATGCAATAACCAAAAAAGTATTCTACTGTTGTCATTCTAGTTTACTCCATTCTGTTATCAATTGTCAAAATCTTAGGCAGAGTGATCTTTAAAATGTAAAATGGCTAAAATCATCCAATTGTTTCCAATTCCCACTGGGTTCATGTAAAAATTCCTTAATATCTATAAACTGCTAGATTTTCTAGATGAGAAGTCTGAAAACTATGGCCCATGAGCTACATAAATTTATAATGCTATTTATAAATAAAACTTTATTGTAATATCAACATAAATAGTCACTTATGTATTGTCTATGGCTGATTTTGCATGAAGATGACAGAGTTGAGTAGTTGTAACAGGACTTTATGACCTGCAAAATCCAAAAAAAAAAGTAAAAATTCTATCTTGCCTGCTTTTGTTTTTTATTGATGCATAACTAATTACTATAATGTTACCAGCTTAAAACAACAGAAATGTATTACCTGACATTTCCAGTCCCCATATCAAAGCCCACATGTGAACATGTAGCCCAATGTTTAATGAAACACAAAATGGGAAGTTTAAACTCTAACAGAAAGTTCAATGAAATATTTGAAGCCAAGTGTTTGAGAGTCAAGGAAAGTGATATAGCCAATATCTCTTTCTGATTTTGTTTAGATATTTTATTCCATAACTATAATCAAATAGGTATGATTTAAATTTTTGATCCCTAGAATTAAAGACCACCTGTGAATATAAAGGGTAAGAACCCAAATACATATATAGCCAAAGGATGTATACAGAAGCCAATATGAACAGGAAAAGTGTGTCAAAATTAGTGGTAGTTAGGAGTGTGTCAGTTAAAACCATAGTGAGCTACCACTCTGTATCTATCTACTATAGTGAAAGCCAAAGACCAGGGGCACCAGGAATTAGTATTTACAGAGCAGTGGTTGCCTCAAGTGAGGAGTGAGTAGTGAGGATTGAATATAAAGAGACAGCAAGCAACTTTCAGGAATGATGGAAATGTTCTACATTTGTTGAAATCCATCCAACTGTATATTTCACTTGTACATGTAAATTGGGGGATTTTGTTGAATGGAATTTATAATTAAAGAAAAATGTTTAAAAATTTTTATAGCTCATAATCTCCTCAATTTTGCTGAGAATTTTTATTTGAAAAATTTATTTTTTTCCAAAGAATCCTTTAAGTACATACTGTATGTGCGCGCGCGCGCGCGCACACACACACACACACACACACACACACACACACATATACAAACAGGCACACACATGTTCACTGTCATAGGTAGCTGTGAGAAGCTAGGCTGATACAACTGGTGGATTATGGACTTGGATACATCAGGGGAATCCAAATCCACCTGCGAGGTAAGTTAAAAGGGGTAAACAAACTGAAATAAACAGGAAATGTCACCTATAGGGAGGAGAATTGAGCAGGTACCCAACCACTAAAAGAACTCTGTGTGTGTGTGTTTACATGTGAAACAGAGAGAGTGGTTGAGAAGGATGTCACAGTATATGATTTTGTACTTGGGACCCTTAAATCAAACATTCTCTATTTGAACAAACTTGTATGTATTTTTTTCCTCAAATAAATAGACTTGATTAAAATGTAATATGATGGAGGAGAATTTGAATACTGAATTTTAACATAGTGAGAAAAATCATAGGTATGAATATGTGTAGGTGCATAAAGAGTGTGATATCTTAGAAAAATGGATATAATTTGGGTATGGTTTACATGTTCATTAAGCCATAACTGGGGCACCTGGGTGGCTCAGTAGGTTGAGGATCAGACTTAATGTCAGCTCATGCCATGATCCCAGAGTTGTGGAATCAAGCCCCATGTTGGCCTCCATGAGTGGAGCCTGCTTAAGAGTCTGTCTCTATCTCAAATAATTTTTAAAAAGCCATAACCTTCCTTCTAGTCCTAGCATGAATTAGCACTGTTCTGGGTGCATTTTTATAATCTCAAACAGTTAATGTTAACAATGATATTCAGATGAAGGTGGTAGTGCTTCTAATGGGTTGTATGAAAGTCCTCTCTTTGTATCGTATACTTAGAAGTAGAATTGGAATAAGACACAGGAAACCTGGAGATGGATATAAAATTAGCACTTTAGCAAACCTTAAGTTGACTGATGAATGAACAGAAGTTTTTATTAACTATTTATAAAGCTCACCACCCTCTCAAGTTTATACTTTGAGGCAGCCCACTGAAGAGAAATTTGCTGCTTATCAAGCAAATCAGTGTCCTGAGGTCTGTCTTGCCCTGCAGAAAAGCAAGGAAAGGTAAAGGTGTTCATTATTCCAGCAGTCTTTAGATTAGCACACACACCCAAAAATGATGCATATCACCCACTATGAGATCATTCAGTCTGACTCTCTGCTGCCCATCTACACAATTAAATACTCTGAATTCTCCCATTTTACAGATGGAGAATCTGTGTATTGATGCAGATGGGGATACAGAGAGTTAGATAACGTGTCCAAGATCTCACAATTTTGGGGGTATTTTTGGATACTGGCTGATTTATTTCAAGATTATACACATTATGCTATGTTATTATGCTATTTTTATTCTCATTGTATTTTATTTGGAGACTTTTTTCCTAAAAGACACGGCCTGATTATAAATACCTACAATGCCAAAAAATTAGGTTTGTGTACTGAAATTAATGGGAAGTAAGAAATATTTTTGTAAGAAAGATAACATGTATATTTTTGAGGAGGAAAAATTCATACTCAATAATGATATATTTTCAAATCCCAATTGCTTTCAATTCTTTTATTTACTTTTAAATTTACTATTGATGTGTAGTTGATACACAGAGCTTTCAATTCGTTGTATTTTCAGTGTCTCTTTCTGTGGTTATGCACTATATATTCTATCTGCCCTGTGTGGGTGTATTTTCATTTTCTTACAGTAGTTTTACCTTTTCTTCTCAAGCATATTTGGAAAGCAAGGTAAGTGTGTAAATGGGAAAGTGAAACTATGAAGAGAAGTTCTTTATCAGTTCTTCTCAACATCTTGTGAGATGTTTAGTCAGACTATATGTAAGTGGAGCAGATATTAAAAAGTTGCCCACTGGTCTCTGAAATGATAAACAAGGCATGTGGCATTCTAGAAACTTGGATGGTAGACATAAGAGGCTATATGTGTGTGTGTATATATATAAATGTATACATAAACACATGCATACACACACATATACATATCTTTTCCCCCTTTGGTCCCACAATACTGAATCCTTTTCCAATTCTCGTTCTTAGCTAGGTTCCTCAACTCCTCTACATATCCCACTGAAAAATAAATGTCATGCTGAATTCTCTAACATTCTGTTTCTGTAAGGGGATTAATTTAATATCAAGTATATTGTGATTGAGTGGATTCTCAAAACCAGAAAAAGTGAGCACCATTAAGAGAGCTTAGCAATTAGCTAGACCAGCTGATTTATTATTCAGATGATGAAACAGAGTCCTTTTTGTTACTAGACCCCAACCTTGGATCCTGTCCTGGGCCCAGTTATTCCAGTTCTGCATAAATACCCACCCTTCCTCTGATTACCTGTCACCCTGACCTCCCCGCAAAAACTCTGTTGAGTAGTTTCACCAAGAATTACCCTACCTCTTAATAATTGTCCATATTCTATTCCTCCTCCCCTGACTTGGCTATAAATTCCCATTTTTCCTTATAGAGTCCAGAATTGAACTCATTTCTCTTCTCTACTACTAACCCCATTGCACTGACCCCCCTTCATTAAAAGCCTCCCTTACTGTATTTAACAAATGTCATAAATAACTTTTAAATGTAAGGCATGAAGCCAAATCTCTTGGGTCCCATTTAAGCCTTTAGAAAATTCTTTCTATCTTTTGACAAAAATTCTTGCTACCTTTTGACAATAATTTTATGTTATTTTATTGGCTATATTTTATGATCAGATGTCATTTTCTCTTTCTCCTTTTTTTAAATTTTGGAATTTTATACAGAAATTTTACATAATTTGACCAAGAAAAATCTGTCTTTTCTAGAGAGCAGGCCTATGTATAAGTGATAGTTGGTAAAGAAGGAATACAAAGCTTGTGACCATGTAGTTCCTGTTGCAATCTCAGTTTTGCCTCCACCTCGCTTGGGGCAATTAGGCAATTTACATAATATCTCTAAATCTCATTTTACTAGTTACTTTAGGGAAAATAATTCCAATCTCAAAGAGCTCTTGTGAGCGGTATATAAGGTGGCAGGTGTATGGTAAGACAGGAAGCACTAGTTATTTATCAATTCAAATGTCTTTCTTCATTTTTTTAGGATGGCTTCATGCCTTCTATTTTTATTTTATATATTTTTTTGGTAAATAGTTTAAATTTTTCCTCCTAGTTACATACCAGCAGGCTTATATGTCATGAGTGATGTTCATAGTGCTAGAGGGGAAGGGAGGGGGAATAGGAAACTTGGAAAATTACGTTAAATCCCCCAAATAACTCACTAACTGGATTTTGAAAATCATTAGCTTGAAAGTATTCAACCTGCAGTGCGCCCTGAGAGGTTCAGTTGGTTAAACAGGTGACTCTTGATTTTTGGCTCAGGTCATGATCTCATGGTTTGTGGGATCAAGACCTGCATTGGGCTCTGCACTGACAACACGGGGCCTGCTTGGGGTTCTCTCTCTGGTCCCCTCTCTCTGCCCCCCCATACTCACTCTGCCCCCCCATACTTACTCTGCCCCTCCCATACTCACTCACTCTCTCTCTCTCTTTCTCTCTCAAAATATATGAAATAAACTTAAAAAAGTATTTAAAAAGTATTAAACCTGCATAGTTTTGTCTATATCATCCAGTCCTGGATGTTTTTTTGTTGTCATGTTATTATTTTTTTGTTTTTGTTTTTGCTTGCTTTCCTTGAATAATTCCAGTATTTCACTGAGTATGGATTTAGAAAGGTACATTAAAATTCATATTCCAGAGTCTCTGTTTATATCTGCTGAATCTGAACTTCTAGAGATTGTTCTTTTTATTCTTTTTTTAACAAGAAAATATTTTGAGAAGTGTTTTGAAGAGAGAAAACAAAAGTGAATTACCAGTTGATTGAGGATTTTGTTACCTTTTGAATCCACTTAAAAAGTAGTCTATTCTGGGAACAGGAAAGGGAAAGAAAGCTGGAGGATATAAATAGAAAATGTGTTCTAGTGTGTTTGACACTGATATGTCAACTCTGGGAAACACTGAAAAACTATATACACTGAAGCATGAGAGGCATAAAGATGGAGATCCTCCTTTGTTTGGCAGCTGATATCAAAGTCAATCAAACTTTCCTTTTAGGAATTTCTACCACCTGCTAAAGGATATACAGCGTTCTTGTCAAGAGTAGTGGTAGCTCAGTTGGTTAAGTGTCTGATTTTGCCTCATGTTATGATCTTGGGGTTGGTGAGTTTGAACTCCACATTGTGATCTCTGCTCTCAGTGTGGAGCTCTCTCTCTCAAAAAATAAATAAACTTTAAAAATAAAAGTAGTTGTAGGTTAATATGTTAATATCAAGTGATTGCATTACAAATATTTTAACATGTTTTTAGAAGATATAGATTATAGAAAGTGGGATTTATTTAATGACATGATTCATGCAAATATGGAAAATAGTTAGCATTTAATAGAAATAGACTATTGGTACATGTAACTTGGATGGATTTCAAGGATATTCTACTAAGTGAAAATAGCCAGCCTCAAAATCAATTAACATGATTAAACTTAGATAACATTCTCTAAATGAAAACATTATAGAAATGGTGTGATGATTAATTGTGTGTGTCAACTTGACAAGGACAAGGGGTCCCCAGATTAAACATTATTTATGGGTGTGTCTGTGACTGTGTTTCCGGATGAAATTGGCATTTGAATCAGTGGATGCCGTAAAGTAAATTGCTCGCCCTGGCATGGGTGGGTATCATCCAATCTGTTGAACAAAAAGGTGAAGGAAGGAGACATTTGCCTCCTTTGCTTCGTTCCTGTATGTTTGAGCTGGGGCATTGATCTTCTGGTCTTAGACTGAAATTGGATTTACACCATCAGCTACTCTTGGTTCTCAGGTTTTTGTCAGCCTGAAATTACATCACCAGCTTTTCTGGGTCTCTGGCATGCAAATGGCGTGTCACAGGACTTAGTTTTTATGATCAAGTGAGCTAATTCTGTATACACACACACACGCACACACACACACACACACACACCATATATAGAACTCCATACCTGTGTGTGTGTGTGTGTGTGTGTGTGTGTGTATCCTATTGGTTATATATATATATATATATATATATATATATATATATATATATATCTCATATAATTTATATTTATATTTTATTATATGTAATTATATAATATATATTATAATTGTATAATATATTATTAATTATGATTAAATAATATATACATATGTGTATTCTGTTTCTGTGGAGAACCCTAATAGGAATGACAACAGGTCATAGGTTGTTAGGGATAAGGCAAGGGGAGAGAATGATTATAAAGTAGCTGGAGGTTACTTCATGGTGAAGGAATAATTCTGCATCTTGATTGTGGTGGTGGTTATAAAAATCTGTAAATGTGATTAAGTCTAGAGAGATATAGAAAGGCATGCAAAAATTAGCTCCTTCATTAACTGGTGAAACCTCAGTAAGGTCTGTAGTCTCGTGACTTGTTTAGTGTCTACAGTGTCAATTTTCTGTTTCGATAATGTACTCTGGTTATGTAAGTTACCAGCGTTAGAGCAAAGCGAGTTGTAGGTGCACAGAATGGCTTTGTAGCACTCTTCTCAACTTCTTATGAGTCTATAATTATTTCAAAATAAATATTTAAAAACAAACATATCGGTTAGGTACTATCATAAATGCTAAAGGTTTAAGCAGTAGAGTAAAACTAGATGGAGTCCCTGTTCTTAAGGAGGTTTCATTCTGGCACAGTTGAACAATGTATAACAAAAAAAATATGCAACATGATGTTGAACAATGGTCGATTCTGTGAAACAAAAACTATGTGATGAGATAGGGTTTAATGAATGGCTTAGGGCCGGCAGCTCTGCAGCAGGAACATGTGAGACTTAAAATGTTTGCATTTGTGGAAGGAGAAAGAGGTCTCCAGTTAGTTTTTTATATGAAAATCATTAAATATTTCTGTCAACCAGATCTGGGAACTAAAAAAGAATAAACTGACATTTAGGACGTAATGAGTGAGGTAAGAATTACTGTGATTCACCTTTCTGTAATCTAAAACTGGCTTTCCTTTATTTGGGAGGAAAAAAAAGTGTGTGAGCTGGAAGAGAAATGGTTTTATAGGCTGTGCTTTGAAGATTAGTGCTTGGAGATAATTACAAACACACACAGTATTATAATCTATAATTACAAGGAAATTATTAGATAACAACTTTGTTCTTAGACACTTGGCACATTCTAGACAGAAAATCTCTCACCTCATTGGATCTTCAGAACTACCCTGAAAAGTGTGTGCGTTTTAGTAGAAACCACATTTGGTAGATGAGGAAACCAAGGCTCACAGAGATGAAATAAATTGCCCAAACACAAAGTACATGGTGCAGACAGAATTCAGCCCAATACCACTGGATTCCGAGGCATGTTTACAACCAGTGCTTTCCAGAAGAGATGGCGAGACGGCAATCCAAAACACAGTATCTGCATTAGTGAAAGCAGATGGAAGAGCAGGTGACTGGTGAAGTATTTGTAGTGCATCCAAGCTGTGCTGAACCCTGCACCAGGACATTATGGCAGCAAAGGAGCTGGGCCCTGGGGTAGGCACATTATCTTAGCTATGCAACTAATTTAATGCCTCTCAAAACCCTGAGCAGTAGATCTCACTACCATTTCAAGGATGCTAAATTGAAGAATGAAAGGAGAAATTTACTTGGCTAAACTTATATTGATGGTGTAAAAAAGAAAAAAAAGGGGAAAGAGAAAAGTTCTGTTGACAAGTTGTAAAGATCTCATTAGCTTTATGCAATGATTCATGAATTAAGCAGCATCTAATCTAGGAGACAGAAAGGAGCTCCAAGGAGCTGTACAAAATGAAAGACTTTTATAGGCAGAAGGGAATGGGAACAAGGAAGTCACACTGCTTAAAAAAAAAGTCTGTTATTTATTGCAAGGTTAATTTCCTTCAGGGATGGCAGGGGTCTGTCCGGCAGCTCACTTAACTAGTGATGATCAGTTGATTCTTGATTGACTATTTTAAGATTCCATTTCTGGGAGAGCTGAAACTATAATTAAATCTTGGTTTGGCAATCTGGGGCTTAGCATAAACAGCTCCATTTTGGACATGTTGTCTCGTTTTAAATACCAGGAGAGTAAAGAGCAGGAAATTGCCAGAGTAAATATCACCCCTCCCACCTACTGCATCCATGTTAGAATTCGCAAATTGATCCTGGTACCCTTTTCTGCTAAATGTCATCAACACTTTTAGATGCTTTCTGAACACATCATTCCTGGAAATCTCTATTTATGGATTAGAGTTGCCACAGGGATAAAACTTTTTTATTATCCCATGAATAGATTAACCCTAATATTCAGCACTCCATGATTCTTCATTATGTAAAGTGAATTAAGATTTCCCTTACCAAAGTTGTCTCCCTTTCCTCTGGCTGGTGTGTAGCTCTATTGTGGGTCTGTACTAAAGCAGAAATCATAAACAACACATGAGACTTTGTCCTTTCTGTGCCCCTAGGGAGCATTAGAATTTAATATGAAAGCCTTTAGTTAATTCTACAGAAAAGAAAATTAAAAAGAACTCATTCTGGAAGATAATTTGACATAGCAGAGAACAGCATAAGCCATGCAATTAGACCAAAGTGGATTTTTTTATACGTTCTGCATGACCTTGGCCAAATAATTTAACCACACTAAGACTCAATTTCCTCATATGAAAGATTGTTAGAATAATACTATCCTATTGCATTTTTGCAGAGGTTAAATGATACAGCACATATAAAGCTCCAAGCACAGTGTTTGTGTATAGAATGCACTAAATGGACATTTGTTCTCTCCACTTTCATTTTATATGTTGAAATGACTGAAAGCAAGCCTATCATTTTCTCAGGACATGCAACAGTATTAGAATTTGAGAATCAGAGAACATTAAGGTAGGAACGGTCTTTTGATTTTGCTATACTGTCTTCCCTTGATGGCTGGGACCAGGAATTACCCATCTCTTTGTAGTCTGTAATGCCTGCATTAAAGTAATGGTTTATCTACTTGAACAGCTGAATATCTATTCAAATCCTTACTACTTAGAGTAAAAGAAAAAAGGTACAGTGTATCAAACACAAAATAAATAATTTGGTTTCTAGGGTGTCATGACCTAGATTATGTTGACTTCAAGAGTGCTGCATTTGTTCCTCTTTACAGAGTGTCCCTTTTAATAAAACATTTACTTGAAGTGAGTTACTAAATTTTCTTCAGGATCAGATAGGCAAATTTCAGAAGAAACTGCATTTGTTCTTAAGAGTTTGAATTACCATTTGGGTGAGGAAACTCATACCTATTTTATATTGTAGATTATTATCTAAATTAATTCTGAATAAAATGGAATTCAAAAGCATAAGGATAGAACAGTACTTTCAGGGCCCTAAAATTCTATTTTACTCTTTAATGTGGCATTGGTTGGCACTAACTCTGTCTGTTGAAACTTTAAAAAAAAGAAAAAAAAAGTTGAAGGTGCACGAATGATTTGTGTCAGGGAAGCGTGCTGCCATTTGGCCTGGCAGGACAGTTCCCATATCGGCCAGTTTAGTAAACCACCTGGGAAGTATGTGTGGTGAGTGTGTTTGAATCCGGCAACCAAGGCCTTAGCCCCAGCTAATCAGATTCAGTAGGTCTGAGCATGGGTCCTTCAAGCCTCTATTATAACACAGCATCTTAATTACTCTGTTGCATAAGTAACATTGCTTTTCTAAAATTTAATAATAATGATAATAACAATAACAATAATGCTATTAAAAGATAGATTAGGAGGGGAAAACCAGGTTCTCTGTGTTCACAGTGTTTTCTCTCAGCCCCTGTAGCTGTGCTACTTAACATCATTGCCAAATCAGTGCATAGTTAGTGAACAAGAAACCACGTGTTTTCAGGTAGTGGGCCTTGGCCCTTGCAGTATCCTTCAAAGTGGGCTGTGTTCTCTGCTCTTCTGAAATAGAACCTGGATCAAGAGATCTCTGTTGCATCATTTCATTCTGATTCTTCATGACGAAGCAGGTCTCCCAGGAATAAAAACCATTAACCTGTGATGGGGTAGTTGGAGTTTAGTGTGCCTTCCTATTTACATGGGTAATGCAATGGTTTCTCAACATTTCTTGCTTTTGCTTTCTCATCTTATTCTTGTATCATCAGACAACAAGGATGATCTTCAAAATATGTAAGCATCTCACATCAATCTTGCATTAGGTTGGAAGGATCCCAGCAATTAAAAATTTTCTGGGGGCACTGGGGGTGGCTCAGTTGGCTGAGCATTGGACTCTTGACTTCAGCTCAGGTCCCTTGATCTCATGGTTCGTCAGTTCGAGCCCCACATCAGACTCTATGTTGACATTGTGGAGCCTGTTTGGTAATCTTTCTCCCTCTGCCTCCCCTCCCCCTCCCCCTCTCATGCTGTGTCTCTTCTCTCTTCTCTTCTCTTCTCTCTCTCAAAACAAATAAACTTTAAAAACAAAAAAAAAAAAATTAAATTGTAACTTCTCCCTCTTCTTTCAAAATTAACACATACCTATCTTCTCTTGCTAATTATGTTTTTTTCCTTCATTTTGTTTCTGGATTATATTGAGATTTTCTTGACTTGGGAGGTTGATGTCTGCAGTCCCTTATCCTTTTTAAGCACTTCTTTTATATGGCTTCATAATCTAATTTTCAGGTTAAAAGTCAACTTTTCTTGAGAGGACTCTCCTAACCATCCAGTTGATACTCCCTATTTCATCGATCTGTGTTTTCCATCTCAGCATCTTTTATAACCAATGATGTACATTTATGTTTATGCTTTTCCTTTCTTAGCTCTCTTCCTTTTTAGAATGCAAGCAAAAACTGGCATATTTGGTGAACACGATTACTCTTGGTGACTAGTACATATTGCACATAGCAAGTGCTCAATAAATGTACCATACCTTCTTAGATGAAATTAATTTAACTGAATCAGTAAAGGGCATATAGGACCTAGAACTGAAAAAAGTAATTTCTGTTACTATTTTATTTTATATATAAGGTTGTCAAAGTAAACATAATATATATTATCTACAATTTTAAAAATGAAGATAATTTAAAAAATAAAACCATTTGTTACCTTATAACCTAAACAAATTTTGGACACTATTGTTAACAGTTACATGCCTTTCATAGGTTTTTCAGTTCTCTATGAGAGCTGTCACATGCCATAGAAAGTTTGTTGTTATCCGTGTGTGTGTGTGTGTGTGTGTGTGTATACATATATATATATACATATATATACATATATATATGTACGCATGTACATATATATATGTATATATATGTACATATATATAGTGCGTGTGTGTGTTTGTGATTCTACACTATATTTAATCATTTGGATTGTTTCTAATATCTTGTATTGCAAAATGCCTTGCATCAAAGTTTTTCGTATATGATTGTTGGAGTCCTCCTTTGATTATTTTTGTTCCACTTTTTGAGTGATTTCCTTGACACAAGTAGTTATTTTTTAATATCCCAGAACTCTTTCTGACTTTGTATTTCATTTATATAGCATCTTCTTCATATTTGTTGGTTGAAATATGTATTTTGACTTCTGCTAAAACATTATGTACTGCTACTGATGTGAGGTTTTGATTTCTTAAAACTGCTACTGATGTAAGGTTTTGATTTTCTTATGTACTGCTACTGATGTGAGGTTTTGATGTGAGGTTCATTTCCTTTCACTTTTGTTCCTTTGTCTTTTTGTTTTGAGCTCCAGCTTTGTAGGAGATTCCCTCCTCTAAATATCTGCTGATATTGGTATTAGTTTTCATATTGAAAAATCAGTAAGTGCTTTCTAGGTTGCTATGGTTCAGTGGTGGGTTAGTATTTGTCAACTGGTACAACTCATTAGAGGATGAAGGGAGAAAACTAAAATCTTTTTCTTTGAAAGTATTCCATTTTGCAAAAGCAAACAAACAAGGAAAATTCCCCCAAATCTCCAACATGGGCTCAATAAATCTGGCTATGGGAAACTTGGGAGCTAAGTAGCAGAGGAAGACTCTGGATAAAATGAATCTCACATTTCAGATCATAGAAATGTACTTATGTACTCCTTCTGTTTATGATTATGCCTCCCCCAGTCTTTCTCCGTGGCCAGTGTCTCTGTGTCAAGAACAGTAGTGGGAAGAAGAGTGCAGGCAGGAGGTGGTTGCTCATTTTTCCTTCAACCATCACATATTCCTGCCTCTTAATTCCTGAGACTCCATGGCTAATTCTGGGCTAATCCACATTTTTTTGTTTTCTTAAAACACTATATCTTTTATTTCTGATTTTCTACTTTCTCTTAAGAAAATTCACATTGATACAGCTGCTTAAAGTCTTCCAAATATGTGTTGACTATTCTCATGAACAAATACCTTCTTTCTCATTCTTTTAGTAGTCAAGTGTTTTAATTAAAAAGAAAAAATGAATTATCTCCTATCATTTTAATAGATGTTTGGGTGATGAATGCATGAATTGAATGAAATATGTTAAGCCTCATTTTTCTTTAATTCTCTGATGATAAAATTCAATTGTACATGCATTAATGCATGGTAGGCTTACATTCTAAGTTAAATAAGAACGTTTTATTTAAGATAAACTTCATGTTGCATCTGTAATTTCCAAATATTGAATTGCAGTCAAATAAAGGGTCATTTCTATTCAGGGATTTATAGTTTAGCAGATGCCCCAACTATTATATCTCTCTGGTTTCCACTCTGTATTAATTAAAAGTCTCATTTCTTCTGTCCTTGGCCATAGACCACTGATCTGAACAATTACTCCAGGCAGAATCTGTTGCTAGCTCTAGCTCAGGTGAATAATAAAATAAAATATATTGCAGTTAATTTTGAAGCCTGCCAGTGCCTTCTATGTATAAAATGTATAATATTTTTTGTATTTTCATTATTGATTGCAGATAATAAACATTTTCCCTCAATCTTCTTTGTGCTATACAATATGATAAGAAATACATTTGTTTGTTTTTAAGTTTACTTATTTACTTTGAGAGAGAGAATGTACACAGGTGGTGGAGGGGCAGTAGAGAGGGAGAGAAAATCCCAAGTGGGGCTCAATTTCATGAACTGTGAGATCATGTTCTGAGCCGAAATCGAGAGTTGGATGCTTAACCCAGTGAGCCTCCCAGGGGCCCCAATATTTATATGTTTCTAATGTGACTATCACGGCACTTCAAGGAAATCAGAATCACATCTAATTTACTATTGGAGCCTTTCGATAGATGAAATACTTGAGGCTTGGAAGAGTTAATAACTTGATTGAATATACATGTAGTACCATTAATAATAATAGTTACAATATTCTAAATGTTTAACCTGAGTCAGTAATAGTAAATGCTTTTTATTTATTAGCACATTTAATCTCCATAAAAATCCATAGTAATAGGTACTATACCCATGTAAGCAAATGAGAAAACTAAATATGGAAAACTTTTAAAATGCAAAACAAAACATAGTCAACATCATGAAACTTAGTGGTAGAAGTGGGCTTCCAGATGAGAAGAGTCTGATTCTAGAACACAGCCTTCTCCCACCACCCATCCTATAGCTCGTTACATGTATATGCCCATTCACTATATGGACATTTTTGGAAATATCAATTAATATAATTTTGAATTTAAAGCAGTGATTAAAATCCTGTACATTGTCTTAGACCTAGTGTCTTGGATCTGTTGTCTTACTTGGTGATAAATCCAGTATCAAATTTAAGTCAAGGACACAGACTTTTGAAAAGGCAAGTTAGTATCTAGGATTTCATCTGGCAGAAGAGACTTCAATAGGTGTCTTTTTCTTCTTCTTTTTTCCCCCAACTCTGCTTTATACCTTTAATATCGTTCAAGAACATTCATTCAGTGTTGGCACCATTCAGAACTGTGCAAATGACATTATCAGATTGTCAGGCAAATTGAAGCAATTATCTCATGAGTCTTAAGCAATGCACACATTGACATATATTTGCCTTTTGATAACAAGGAGTGATCTGTCAGCTGAAAAGCAGGTCTATCATTGAAATCCTTCTTAGATATTTATTTCATTTCCAGACGAATGACAACTTTGGCAATAAACAGTGATATTCTTTCACTTAAGGTGAGTTTTAGGATTAGAGAGCTGAGTTAGTACTGGCAGCTTGGCATATATTAGCATATGAAAACTCTCAGCATTTTGTCTCTTGGGAAGAGTGGTAATTAATCATTGACAAACAAATTGTAATTCTTATGCATAATAGTGAAGAAGAAATAATATCTCAGCTTCACATAGACTGGATTTCAATGTGGACTGAGGAGCTAAGAATTGTGCAGTGGGAAACCCTATAAGAGTATCTGAACCTAAAGATCACTCACCATATGATACATTTCTCAGAGGGAGAGAACAGCAAAATAAACCATGGTGGGATAAATAACCGTAATTAACAACCTGAGTAAGAATTTTTTTCCCCACTACCAAGAAGACTGGTCCAATAATGGCTATGTTCGCTTTATGTTTTTTTTAAAAAATAGTCTAATTCAAGAACAAAGGCAGAAAATGTCAACCTTTGGTATATAAAGCCTGGAGCTCCCTTTTAGGTATTGCAGATCTGGTTCCTGCCTCTTTTTCCCTCCTATGTCTACTTGCCTCCCAGTGGCTGGTTTATATGGGGATATGGGCATCCTCTCAGCTTCTTCTTTAAGATTAGTATTGTCACACAGTACTCAATCATTGCTTTCATATTCACTGATTCATAAACTTTGCTCAAATGTTGACCATTGGGATGGAATCAAATGATAAAATTATATGAGTGTATTGTATAAAGACAACTATATTCCAGCTAGATTTACTCATTATTTTTAAATGATTTTAAAATAAAATATACCCATCTGTCTCTAAAAGTTACTTGGGCCCTTGGCACAGTGTCATTCCTTCATGGTTAAGTTGATCCTGTTAAGAGATATCCTAGGGCCAGTTCAGACATGCCATCATTATAAGGTAAAAGAACACATGAACAGTGTCAGATTATCAGCTCCTTACAGTAAATACAAGTAGACTCTCTAAGTGGATTTTGGCATCAATTGCAGCTTGTATCCAAGGTTTCTCACCACAGTTTTTAATACTGTGTTTATAAAAGGGTAATAGTGTGGTGCATGGTTGGCTCATTTGGTTAAGAGTCTAACTTCAGCTCAGTTCATGATCTCACAGCATGTGAGTTTGAGACCCACATCAGGCTCTGCGCTGACAGCTCGGAACCTGGAGCCTGCTTCCAATTCTGTGTCTCCCTCTCTCTCTGCCCTTCCCCCACTCACACTCTGTCTCTCTCTCCCTCAAAAGTAAATAAACATTAAAAAAAATTTTAAAGGGTAATAAGATTTGTGTGGCTATCTTCAGTATTGTCAAATGTTTTATAAACTTTCTTATTTGACAATAAGAAGAAATCTTTTTAATTTATTTATTAGCAACAGAGTGTATTTGCTTTTCAGTAATGGATATTTCTGGCCAGAAAAATAGGATATAAGTTAGAATTCATATTTGGATTTTGGTGTTTCTTTAAAAAATAATTAATACACTCTACTAAATTTTACTTGAGTGACCTCAAATTTGTGCATATAATAACTCCAACTCTTTTTTGGTTATCATTTCAAATATGATCTCCTTTGGGATGTTCAATATTATAGTCTTGTGAAAAAAAAATCAGTAGGGATGTGTTCTACTCATTTGAAATGGTATGGTTTTTAATAAACATATCAATAAATTAATGACTTGCTCTTAATAAAAGCTTAATATCTGGTTGGCGGGAGTATATTGGCAAAAACTCTTCACACTGCTTTCTTACCCAAATGATGGGTAACTGAACAGTCAAAATATGGTAGTATACCGTGGTGTTATATTTCTACTTGTGCATAAACCATTGTATAGTCATGTTTTAAAATGACGCGATCCTTTACATGCTCTGAAAAATAAAGCTTAGCTGTTTTAGAAAGCAGTTGTAAGAAATATCACAGCCAGTAGACTGTTTTAGAATATGAAATATAAAAGCTTGATCTGAAATTTAGCAAATATTCTATTCCATAGATATTAGGCATTAATTAGGAAAGAGGAAGAGTTTCTCTTCTGCATGCTCAGAAAAGAAAGGATAAAGCAAAGCAAACAGACTCAGATTATATAGCTGCATTAAAATATACATATGTTATTCCTTGTCTATTCTAATTAGCTTCATTGAGATATAATTCACATAAAGTAAAATTCACCAAATATATATGTAGGTTTGAATGAATTTTAACAAATTAACCCATGTAGTCATAGTCATCATATTAAACATTTCCAGCACCCCCAAAATTCCTCTTACCCAATTTGCAGCCATTCTCATACCTCAGCAGTCTGCTCTTGGCCAACACTCAACTGCTCTCTGCCATTTCTAGAATTTCATATAAATGGAACCATGTAGTATGCAGTCTTTTGTGTCTGTCTAATTTCATTTAGCATAACACATTTGAAATCCATTCAAGTTTTTGCATGCATTAGTAGTTCTTTCTTTATTTCATTACTGAGTGATATTCTACTAAATGAATATATACTGTAAATCTTTTGTGCATTCACGAGTTGATGGGCATGTGAGTTTTACGTGATTTAGGCTATTATGAATAAAGCTTCTTTGAGTAGTTACTTACATACATCACACAAAGCCATGTTTCTTTGTGTGACATATATTCACACTTCTTGGAGAAAGATGTAGGATGTGGGATTGATGAGTCATATGGAACTGCCAGAAAAAATTCCCCCACAAAATGGCTGCATTATTTTGACTTTGTACTGGGAAAGTGTGAGTGTTTTAGTCGCTCTCCATCCTTGGCAAGATTTGATATTGTCAGATTTTTTTTAGCAACTACACAACCATTTTAATTTTACCTTTTATACATCTCATTGTGGTTCCAAAGTACATTTGCCAGATGACAGTGATGTTCAACCTCTCATGTGCTCACCTGTCATTCAACGATTCCTAATAGATCTTCTGGTTTCCTTGATTTTCTTTATTAGTTTTCTCTTCTCTCACCTATATTCCTTTCTTCTCACTTAGGTTTAGTTTTCACTTTTTATCGATGCCTTAAGTTGGAACTTGAGATGATTGATTTGAGATCTTTCTTCTTTCTTAGTATAGACACTTCACCTGTAAATTTTCCTCTAAAGACTGCTTTGGTTACATCTCATGTTGTTTCTTTATTTTCATTCATTTCAAAGTGTTTTTTTTTTAATTTCATTTTTAAATTCTTTGTTTCACTCATCTTGGAGAATTTCTTTAATTACCACATATTTGTACGTTTCTCCAAATGTTTTGTGATACTTCTAATTTCCTGCCATTATGGCCCAGGAACATACTTTGTAATCTTTAAATGTACTGAGGTTGTTTTTATGGCTTTGCATGTGGTCTGTCCTTGAGAAAAGGTATAATTTATTGTTGTGTGGAATATTGCACAGATGTTAAGTCTATTATATTCAAACTTATATATAGTTTTATATCATATTCAAGTCTTTTGATAACTTGTTGATCTTGTGTCTAGTTGTTATATCCATTATTCAAAGTGTGGTCTTGAGTCTTCAACTATTTTGATGAATTGCCTATTTATCCTTTTATTTCTGTCAGTTTTGTGTCCCGAATTGTGGTGCACTTTTGTTAGATGCATATTTATTTATAATTCTTAATATTGTTGTTGGATTGATTCTCTCATCTTTATAAAATGTGTCCTTTAAAAATGAGTCCTTTATTAACTGTAAAAAAAGAAGTTAATGTCTGTTTTGTTTGCTGTTGTTGTTGTTATTGTTGTTTTGGTGTTGAAACCAGAAAGAGATTTATTTCAGTAAGGCCAGCATGGGGAAGCCAGTGGACTAACATCTCAAAGACCATCTCCAAAGTGCTGAAAATACTTCCATGCTCATTTAAGGAATATGTAGGACAAAGGTCAATGGGTATGTGCAGGTAGCCAGTGAAGATCAGTTTGAGTATTGTCTTGGGGTCAGTCTTGTGTGGTCTTGCTGATTCTGGACAGTCCTTATTTCTTGAGAGGGTAGTTTCAGTTGATATTAGGGGCTGCTTAACTCTTCTGCTTGATTTAAGCAATTAGCTGGAAAGAAGAACTTAATCAGTTAAAAAGTTGGAAGTCAAAATGGAGATGAGTGAAGTCCTCTTTCAGATCCCCTCTGTAGAAAAATTAGTTCAGCCATGCCAGCTTTCCTGTGGCTGCTACTGGCATGATGTATCTTTTCTCATTCTTTTATTTCAGTATTTGTATCTTTGAATCTACAGAAGTTGATCTTCTGTAGCATCATACAGTAGGATTATGTTTTTTATCCAGTCTGACAATCTTGGACTTTGGATTGCTTTATCTGTTTCATTTAATGCTAATATTGATATAGTTAGATTTATGCCTGCTATTTTACTTTAATTTTCTACATATTTCATACACTCGTTAATCAACCTTTTTTCTTTTACAGCATTTTTTGGTATTCTTCAATGATATTTTCACTATCTTATTTTTTATAGCTGCTTTAGGGTTTAATCTTGATCATATACATGCTGATATATGAGAACCTACATCCTGACCCCCCAGTAAGCTATGAAACATTATTCCTCTAGAGCTCTACCCCTTATTTCTCCTTTTGTTTCTATTATTTTTATGCAAAGTACACCTATGTATGTCCCAACAAAATAATAAGCTGTTATAATTATTAACTCGTATAATCTTATGGCTTTAAAAGAAGGTAAAAGAAGTAAATACATATTTACAGTGTTTTTTAATATTAACTTTGTTGTTTACCATTTAGCATTATCTTCCTTTATTCTTGTGCTATTGATTTACATCTGATGTATTTTTTCTTACTTTGATACATGTTTGCCTTTTCTACTACTTTGATGGTGTTATTTTCAAATATATTACATTTCTTAATGGTGTAGTTTAATATAATTATATGCATATTAATTTGTAATTGCTTCCTAAGCAGTGAAGAACAAAAGGTGACATATACTTTTATATTTTGGTAGTAACAGAATTACCTTTAATGGTGATCATCATTTTGTGTGTATGTGTGTGTGTGTGTGTGCACATGCGTGTTTGTGTGTATGTGTGTGTGTGTGTGTATGTGTGTATTTGCATTATAGTTTGGGAATACTTGCTTTCCAACTTGAGAAATAATTTTTAAGGCATATTTATTAGCAAAAAAATCTCTGTTCATGTTTATTTGGGAAATTTTTGTTTTGCCTTCAGCTTTGAAAAATAGTTTTGCTGGATATAAGATTCTTGCTTGACAATTTTTAATCCTTCAACATTTTGAATATATCAACTCACTGTGTTCTCATCTCTTTTGTTTTTATTGAGATGTCAGCTGTTAATTTTATTGGGGTGCATTTGTATTGGTGGATCACTTTTCTCTTTCTCCTTTCAAAATTTTCTCTTTGTCTTTCAACCTTTTTACTTTGATCTTATGTGTGTGAATCTCTTTGCATCTACCTGCCTTGAATGTTTTGACTTTCCAAGATGTGTAGATTAATTTAACAACTTTTAGCTATTGCTTCAAATATTCCCCTGCTTCTTTTCTCTTTTTCATGTACTCCCATTATGTGTATGCTGGCATTCCTAATTGTATCTCACATTTCTCTTAAGCTTTTTATTTTCTTTTCATTCATTTCCCTCTATTTTTCAGATTCCATGAAGTAAGTCAATCTTTCTTTAAGTTTTCCTTTTTTATGCCAGTTGAAATCTATTCCTGAGCCTCTCTAGTGGATTTTTCATTTTAGTTATTCTACTTTTCAACTCCATAATTTACATTTCACTTATGAAAAAAACTCTTTTCTTTGTTAGTCTCTCTTAAGAAACATTGTCATTTTGGCTTTCTTTCTTCCTTTAACCTTAAGTAATGGTTTCCTTTAGTAATTTGAAGTTGCTTATAAGGACTGCTTTGATGTTTTTGTTAAATCCAACTGGTTTCTCCTACAGCTTTATTTTTCCTATGTATAAGTCACATTTTCCTGTTGTCCTATGTGTCTTAAAACTTAGTATTGAAAACTAGACATTTTAGATAATTTATCTAGCAAATCTGGATATGATTTGAATCCCTCATCCTCTAAAACATGTTGCTGCTTTTTCTTTTAGTTTGTTTAGTAGCTGGACAATTTTATATCTCCCTTATAGTGAGAAACTTCTGATGTTGCTACGCAGAAGGTACTTCTTTGGGCATGTGCACGATCACTTTGGGATGACAGTGGTTTCAGCAAACCTCTCTTTCACTAACTCTTTTCCTCATCAGACTTGCTGGCAGGCCCCACTAATTACTCTCTTGCTCATTTCTTTTTAGCACTGAATGATAATTCATTGTCTGGTTGTACCACCTTTTATTTATTAATTCACCTACTGAAGGACAACTTGATTGCCTCCAAGGTTTTGCAGTTATGAATAAAGCTACTATAAACATCAATTACCAGGGTTTTGGTTTTGGGGTGGAGGGGGTTGGGGAAGAGACTGTCTTTTAACACCTTTGGATAAATACTAAGGGACATGATTGCTGGATAATATGGTATGAATATATTTTCTTTTGTAAGAAACCACCAAACTGTCTTTCAAAGTGGCTGTGCCATTTTATATTCCCACCAGTAATGTATGAGAATGCCTCTTGTTCCATATTTTGTCTAGCACTTAGCATTGTCAGTTCTGTATTTAGGCCATTTAATAAATATGTAGTGGTAGCTCCTTGTTTTTGACTTGTATGTATTTCCCTACTGCCATATGATGTGAAGTTCTTCTCATAAGCTTATTTGTTATCTGTGTATCTTCTTTGGTGAGGTGTCTGTTAAAGTCTTTGTACCATTTATTAATTGGGTTTTTGTTTTCTCATTGTTGAGTGTTCAGAGTTATATGAATATTTTACATAACAGTTCTTTATGACCTGTGTGTTTGTAGATATTTTCTCCCAGTTGATAGCATGTCTTCTAATTCTCTTGACATTGTTTTTGGCAGAACATGTTTTTACTTTTAATGAAGGCAACTTTATCCATTATTTTATATATCATGTCTTTCATGTCTTATCTAAAAGGTAAGTACCTTATGCAGGGTCATCTAGGTTTTCCCCTTCTATCTTCTAGGAGTTTTATAGCTTTGCATTTTGTTAAGTCTCTCATCCATTTTGAACTATAGTTTGTTAAGGGAGTAAGGTCTTTGTCTCAAATCATTGTTTATTTATATATTTATTTGGCCTCTGGATATCATTTGTTCCAGCACCATCTGTCGAAGAGATGACCTTTGTTCCATTGTACTGCCTTTGCTCCTTTTATGAAAGATCAATTGACTGTATGAGGGCCTTTTTCTCGGCTCTGTGTTACATTCTGTTGATCTGTCTGTCTAGGCTTGGGTCAATACCACGCTGCCTTGGTTATTGTAACTTTATAGTGAATTTTGAAGTCAGATAACATCAGACCTCCAAGTTTATTCTCCTTCAATATTGTGTTGACTCTTATGGATCTTGTGTCTCTACATATAAGCTTTAGAATTAGTCTGTCAATATCCATAAAATAAATTGGTGGGATTTTGACTGGAATTTCATTCAATATTAAACAATGATGTTGATTTCCCATTGTTGTATTTTAGTAGGATGAAGAAGTAGTATTGTAGTTTCCATTTTGTGGAGATGTTTAATTATGAATGGTTGTTTTTATTGATCAATACACCTAGTATAGCCATATTTTCCTCCTAACTTCTATGCCTGGTAATTTTTTTAGATACCTGAAGTTTAAAATTTTATGTTATTGGTTATAGAATTTTTTTTACATTCTTTTAATGATTATTGGCTTTTATTTCTTGGATAAAATCAAATTTACACCAATTTGTGGATTTAATGTTTTGCTTTAGGCTCTTTTATGGCAGTTCCAGAGAGTCTTCATTTTGGGATTTCTTTAGCCCCTCTACTAAGGTAGTACCATTCTTAACCAATTGAGCCACCCAGGCGCCTAAGGTAGTACCATTCTGTAGAATCTAACAGATGCCTCATTTTCTAAGAGGCCTTTCCACTTTGGCTTCTCGGATCACAAACATTGCCAAACTCATGTGAGTTTGGATGAAGCATGGTCTATTGCCTACAAGTGGTTTTTTCTCTGGCCTTGGGTAATTTCTTTTTATGTAACTGTAGAGACCAATATCAAGCCAGAGTTTCAGATTTTAAGAGTGCTCTACCTATGCATTTCATTTTTGTCAGGGCCACTGGAACATTCTAGTTACTTCAGTTTCCCTAGACTCTAATCTCTGCATCCTCCGCTCAGTAAACACATCAGACTCTGTTTGCACCCTCCCTTTCTCTGTGGCCTGAAAATTACTTCCAGGCCATAAACTGAGGCAAACATAGGCTTACCTAAATTGTATTCTTTGTTTAGCCTTGCAGTATTTTTATGACCTTTGTTTAGTGTCCAACTATTTGCATTCAATATATTTTGTTGAGTTATCTAGTTGCTCATAGCAAGAAGGCAAACCTAAATCAAAATTTTCTTGGATGTTAGTAGATATGTCTTTCCCATCTAAATCTACATTAGTAAAAAAATATCATAGTTGAAAATTACATATTGATAAGTAAAAATTAAACAATATTACCGTTTACTTAATTTCTTTGAGTTCAGTTTGCACTCTGCTTTGCCAAAAACTATTTGTCCTTTTTTAAATTTTCATCTGTGAATGACTTAACAAAATTCCTGGCAGTATATTCTCAATAAATGTTGAGTGAATGACAACTAAATGATGAATGATTGATTATACCATCTTCCACAGAGGATGGAACAATCATTTGTATATATTGTTTGCAATAATGAAAGCATCAAAACACTCTCCTGATGGAGAGATTTTTTTTAATTCCCCTGAAATCTGAAATTTACTAGTCTCTTGGGTTAGAGGTGAATGCTGAATTGTGAACAAGTGAGAATTCTCCTTAGTTTTTTCCTTTCCTTAAATAAATGCCCAGTAAGGAGTGCCTTTATGGCTCAATCAGAAAAGCACACGACTCTTGACCTTGAGGGCACGAGTTCAAGCCCCACAGTGGGTGTAGAGATTACTTAAATAAATAATCTTAAAAAAAAAAAAAGTAAGAGATGCCCATTAAACACAGGAAAAGTATTAAAACAATCTCTCATAGATTGACCATTTTCCAGGCACTGGGACACACTGTCACAGTTTAGTAAAGAAGTTCATTGGATGACTGGAATTATAATCTTAGTATTTTCATTAACTAACTAAACACATGATTTTGGAAAAGACACTCCAACTCCTTGGGTTTAAGTTTGCAATCATGTGAAGTGATGTAGTTGGACTAACCTAAGTACCTGTCACTCTTGGAAACTTTGTCAAAAGAATTTAAGACAGTGTTTCCTTTCTCATTCATCCATTCACTTATTCTCATTAGATATATTTGCCAGTGAGGGTTGCCTGATATTATTTTTTCATATCCCATCTTAGTGAGAATATAAAAAAAGAGACTATTCAAAGAGAGAAAGTAACACAAATATCAATAATACAAGATGCAATATAATTTTATTGCATTTGCTATGACTTTTCAGAGCTAAGTTAAAGCTAGCAGAAAATTCTTTATATCTGGTCATTAGTTCAGTGTTCCATAGAATAAAGTACTTCTAGAGCTATAAAAGTGGGCTGTATCATTTGATTTGAGAGAGCTGAATATAAATTTACTAACATATGTTACTCAATACAAATTTTACTTTTGCTTCTGTAACTTGTATAATTAAGGCTATGAAAATTACATTTAACATTCTATTTGTCTCATTTAATATGTAACTTTTAAAGTTTATCCCTTGAATTGTTCCCAGGTTTGTCTTTGTATTTTGAAAAGAGTAGTAGCTCCATAAGTAACTTTGTAGCATGTAATAGCAATGAGATAAGCCATATTCATAATCTATTTGTTATATAATTAGCACTCTGGTGATTTATATATTACATTTTATTATAGGAAAAGACAAAATCATGTTGGAACTATAATTCTAGATATTTGGGTTTCACAACTGAACACTAAAAATACTTTCGAGAGAGAGAGAGTGTGTGTGTGTGTGAGTGGGCTAGAGGCAGACAGACAAGGAGACACAGAATCCAAAGCAGGCTCCAGGCTCTCAGCTGTCAGCACAGAGCCTGTCACGGGGCTTGAACTCATGGACCCAAGACCATGGCCTAGGCTGAAATCAGACACTCAACTGACTGTGCCACCCAGGTGCCCCAAAAGTATTATCATCTCTAATACTATTGGGTTTTTGGCAGTGAAAGAATCTGCTGAGGTATCTTTTTTTCTTAACATTATGTTTGCAAAAAAGAGCATTTTGTTAAACTTTGTGGTTTTGTTTAAAAGTTATTCAAATGGGTCCTGGCTAACTTAGTGGAGCATAAGACTCTTGATCTTTGGGTTGTGGGTTTGAGCACCATGTTGGGTGTAGAGATTAGTTAAGAATAAAATTCTTAAAAAAATAAAAATTATTCAACCTAACCATTAATTTATTCATCCAAAAACAATATGCATTAAGCACTGTCTAGGTTCTGGACATGAAAGAGCAAACAAACTAGACACGGCATCTTCCCCTACAGATCTTGTCGTCTCTTTAGGAAGATAGTCAGTAGACAAATACCACATAAATAAAAATACAAAATTGACAGCCGTGTATACTTCAAGAATTATCAGGGTAATTAATACAAAGGGGTATGTGTGGGCTAAAGGACAGAGCTAGTGGGCTAAGGAAACTGTCTTCTACAGATTATCCACAACTCTCTAAATGCTACATGTTTCCCAGCCATATAATCTCTTCACACGTTTCCAGTATACACTTCTGACTACTCTCATCACCATCTGGATATACTACAGAAACTTATAATGCATCACGTTCACAATAAAATCCAGTGTTTAATGCTTGCATTTTCTAAGTTTAACCATTTTCCAATTTTCATGACTTACTCCTACTGATTTACCACCAAAATATCTCTTAAGAATTTTCCCTTTCTCCAGCTCCTCTTTGGATACCCCAGTGATGCATTTACTTTGGGATGTTTGGTGAATATCAGTATTTTTACCATATGTTTTATAAGTTATACATAAATAATCATCTTTATCCCAAGATAGTTACTGTTAAATCATTGGCCTTTGGACTCTAGAGCAAGCTATTTAAATCACTGTTCCCTTACATTCTCTTTTAAACTGACATCCCTGAAATATGGTTCTGTCATGCACAGCACTGCTAGATCACCAATTCTCCTTCTAACACAGTATTCTTTGAGATTCTCTAGCATGTACATTAGCAGTGCAGAAACCTGGCTGATAATAGTAATCACCTGGGTATTTGAAAAAGATGTGTGTGTATATATGAGACACAGTTATAGTATAGTATAATATACTATTTGTGTATGTATATTTTTATGTAGATATGTATATTATGTACATATAAAATATGAATATATTTTAAATGTAATATACATACACATATATGAATATTCCATATATATATATACACACACATTTTCTCTCCCATATATATATGTATATATTCCATATATATATTCCATATATATATATAACGTATATATATTCCATATATATATATATATATATATTCTTTCTATATATATATATATGGGAGATAAAATGTGTGTGTGTGTGTGTGTGTGTGTGTGTGTGAGAGAGAGAGAGAGAGAGAGAGAGAGAGAGAGAGAGGTTAATCTCACCCTGAATCTGTAGAATCATTAATTCAGAGTAAAAATTAGAAATCTGCATTTTTCAAAATGTTGCAGGCAATTCTCAAGAGTAGCCAAAATTGGCAAGCTGTGGTTTCCAGATTCTCTGAGCTTCTTAGTGTGTCATACCTACCCAAGATGCTGCCATAAACTCCAGCCTTTACCTTACAATATGTGTTCCAATGTCATTGGAAAATATTCCTTGAACACACCATCTTCTCCTATGAAACCACAGTACTTAAAAATCACAGTTTTTGGAAAAACGCCCATCTTTTCATTCAGTTGTCAGGTTCCTTCCCTAATTTTCATTCCACATTTATTTACACTCCTATGAGAAGATTTTTCTTTTTCTACATATCTGGTTTCAGAGTTCCTTCTCCTGATCTGCCCTTTCTGAAAGGATTTACTTTAACAATATTGTCAGGCTTCTGTTCTCCACTGAGGGACAGATGATAGGGAAAAAGACATAAAGCAGGGGATTATTGATTCTGGTGTCTAAAATCTGTCATTCATATGTTTGTGATGATGGTGATGATGATTAGTAACCAGAGCCAGAACTTTGTACATTTAGTTTAACAAATTAAAGTAAACATGTTTGCCCCAAAAAGAAGACCCAAATTGCAGCAGAACTACAAATAAAACATAAACTCCATCCAATCAAACATGACAGAGGAGGTCTCAGGGGAGGGCTTGTGTGGTAAAACCAGGATGGAATTATCTGTTTATTTTCATTTCTGCATATGAGAAATTGGACACACTCCAGACCAATACAAAACTACCAGGATGTAGTGAGTCTGGAGGAATGGAAGTAGAAAGTACAGAAGATGAAAAAAAAACAGATTGAAAGTAAAACAAAGTAGTAGCATGAATTCCAATTCCTGATACACATAGGATTTTTTTTTTTTAGTTCTCATTAATATTAATCATCACAACTGTGTAAGAGAGCAATTGTGTTCTCATTTTCAAGACAAGAGAACAGAGACCCCAGGAGACTGGTTAATTAATCCATGTTTAATATCATTACTTGCTGGCATAGTCAGGGTTCAAGTCTGTGTTTAAATCGGCATCATTTTTTTTTTTTTTTTGTTCCATGCCATCATAGTTTTCACATTCAGAACACACAGGTGAAAACCAAATTTTCAGACGTGAGTCAGACACTAAACGATGAACAAAACATGTGGGTAATTATTACAGAATGTTAGAATATCACACACATAACACATAGGAGCATCACCATTTCGAAATGGCAAAATACTCTCTGTTTCTGAGGAGAAAATATCCTGGCACAGGGAAGAGAAAAGAGGTTTGAAGATGGAGAAACCAGAGTTGGGATTTTGGCTCTCTCTGTGTACGCAGATACAGATATATATATATATATACACACACACCTATTTCATTAATTAATCATAAATCCTGGAGGAAATGGAGGGGGAATTCCCATAGTCATAATTATGTGCAGATAAAAAACTTTAAAAATGGTATTTTAATTGTTTTCCTGCCATCCATTCCATACTGATGGAAGCTGTTCACCATAAATCAATAGGCGCAAAAAATATGTAGTGTTTCATGAGCTTGTCTTCAGGCATTGATTGGATAATGGGATTACTCTGTTTTTGTAAAGGTGGTTCCTTCTGAGATCATTGTGGAGACCAGAAGAACATCGCAACATAAGCAGGGATCCCAACCCAATCTACTCTGATTTCCTGGGGCACTTTCTGTTGAAGCAGAAGTAGTTGCTTCCATTCTGGTGGGCAGGAAAGGAAGATACCCTAGTTTGGCAATCCTCTGCTTCTGCTTCTTACTTCCTCTTCTAATGTCTTGTTAAGTACTGCTGTGATCCCTAGCATTTCTTAGACATTATCACAAAGGAAGATAGGACAAGATAAAAATCATTATTCTACCCATTAAAATGATTTTATCCACAGCTTGCTGGAATCTCAAACAAAAACATATAAAAACAGAATGACAGAAACAAACAAAGTAACCGTAAAGACAGAAGGAGTGGGCTCCAGTCCCATTGCTAGCATTGGGTTGCATATCTGCATAGATTTTCTTTAAAACACTTACCTCATTCCCTAGTTCTTTACTAGTATTTAGGAATCAAGGAGGTATAAAGTTGAAACCATCATTCCTCTTAGATGCTCAGCTTCTCCATTTTCAGAGAAATGTGATTTACGAAGAAAAAATCAATAACTCAACTCCTTTCTGAGAGCTCTGTTTTGGCCCTTCAGTTCTTTGTCTGCGTGGCATGCTGTGATATTATCTGTCTCACTGCAAGATACCGGGTAAGAGAGCTGTCAATAAGACATGTGCTGAAAAGGACTAGTTTGTCCCTAATCCAGGGCTCCTCCTTGGTCTATTCAAAAATATTTTACTTGCCCCCAGTGACTTTCTGTTACTATTTCCTTTGTTTGTTCAGATAAGTAGGAAAGGGCTGGGGGAAAAAAGGAGCAGTAGAATAAAATGACAGTTAAAACACAGATGTATGTTCACTGGATAAATAGGAGACTGATATTCTTACAACTGGAAAGCCTATATTGTCAAGTCTCAGTACTTGTACTTGAACCTCGGCCTTTGGGATTCAGAAACTAGTTTTATTTATTTATTTTTTAATCTTGTCTGTTTAAGTTCTGCTTGATGTAATACAGCCCTTAACAGACAAATGCAACTGTTGTTCTAGAGAATAAGATAGCCGTACTTTATTTTCTTAGGTGATTTGCTCTCCCACATCCAGTAACAACCTGTGATGCGGGAATGCGGGACCAGTGTCTGATTTCCTTTTGTATTCTACATTGAATCCATGTCTTACTATACCCTAAATATTTGTAAATCTGAATTGAACATGAATTTAAAAGTAAGCAAAAGGCAAAGTCTTTGAAGAATGAATTATTAAATTTGAAACAGTAGACAGCAGATATTTGTCCTTTAATCTGAGCTAGCTTTAGAAACAAAGGAGTCTTACATAGAGCCTTTTGAAAACAGTGAAAAAATCTAGTAAATTCTGACTTTGTCTCCTTTTTGAGTGTCCAACAAAGACTTTGTGCTCCTCAATGAATGACTTAGAAACACAACATGCAGTAACTGGTAGTATTGATATTTTCCACATCAGAGCTTCTTAAAACTTGGTCCAAAGATCACTTGAAAGAGCGTTTCCTAAGTAGTTAATTAAACATACAGATGACTGTATTCTAAAGAGTAACCTTGGGGAGGCAGTGTCTGATTCTTAAATACAAGCATGAGAAGCCTGTCTTAACGTCTAGGTCTATTCTGTAAAATCTGAAGTAATGTTAAGTAAGTAATGGATTGGAAATTGGGTTTTTAACGGTCTTAAAGTTCAATGATGAGTCTTCACTATTGATAGTAAAGTGATGGTGGCCTGGGTAACTTGTTTTGCTCTGTTGGAATCCGTGTCAGCTTCTGGTCTGAGACAAGGTCCAAGTACCATGCAAACATGCATCAACAAGGTTCATCTTCAAGGATGGTTTTGGAAAGGGTGGGCACATCAGAATTAATTCTAATGTCCATGTTTGTCACAAGTAGCTACCCAGATTACTTTGAGTCTCATTTTCTTTAACCATGTAGAGCTATTGAAGTCTTACATTTTGAAGGGTACTTACCACGATGTCTGATGCTATGGAGATGTACGAAGAGTAGTTTATTCTATAACATGGATGCTTTAATATTAGGCTGCCAAAATTCTGAAAAAACCCTGTGTGCTAAAAAACTTAGCTCACACCTCCTATCCCTGAAAGAACATATTGTGTGTCAGTCAGGAGTCCATCACAAAGTGTAGGAGATCTTGGGATTACAAGTTTTCCTTACCCAATGTTGAGATTGAAGAGCCCTTCTCCACAAAATGTTTAGTTATATCAGGGTTATGGGAACAGCTAAATTTTGGAGAATTGCCCATTGTATCCCTTTTTTGGAAATTGATAATGCCTACTTAGCTTGAAGAAAAGTTTTGAGAAATAAAAAGCAAGATAGGACTTTAATTTTATTTAAATGTACATTTTCCCAAATATAGTTGATTATAGTTTTTTTTTTTCAAATTAACAGTACTTCAGAGACTTAGTTTTCTGAAGAATACACTTTTGCAAATGGTATTTTCTAAGTCCATGGATAAAATCTGCCTACTTCAGTTTCTCCCAGCTATGCTCAGGCCTTTCCTTAAAAACAAAATTAAAACAGTCATTTGAGCCATTTCTGAAAGTCAAACAGTAAAGATATCCCTTCCTTTTTTTTCCTCTCCAGTGTCGTGATCTTGGTGCCAATTTCTGGTGATAAAACCCCAAGAGAAAAACCTCAGCTTTAAAATGAGCTCATCATATATGATGATACCTGGTTATTGTTGAAATCACTACAGATATATAGTTTTGTTTTTTTTTGGAACTCCTGCAAGAATGTGAAAGTATCATTTCTAAAATATAACCTGCACTCTTAAGTCTGTGTTAATTGTTCCTTGCTTGACACAAAAGGTCTGAAGCACAGGCACCCAGGGAAGAAGGCATTATGAGAACAGTCAGATTAGATTTGTGAAGACAATTAAGCACAATTCTTTATGGCTGCTTCTCATTCTTACCTTTGAAATATTTCTTGCTGTTGAATCATTTGGATTCCTGGTAATGTTGCTGGGGGAAAAAAAGAGATATTTATTAAACAAACAAACGAGAACAAAGTCATAAATCTAGCTCTGCTCATACTAAGCGAAAATAAATCCAGGAACTATAAAAGTTTGCGTTGTGTTAGGATTTTTACAGAAAATATCTTTAGCATTTCCTTTCCTGCAAATGTGTCTTTGCAGAGTGCTGTCACATTTTAATTGTCCCCAGAGGACAGGTTATAGGTAATTAAATCAACTCTCTCCAGCAAAGAATACTTCCAAACATTTTTGAGAGTCTTCTAGTTTTTACGTGACCTTTGAGAAAAGCACTTTTCAGCTGATGTAGTTCATGTTTTTGTTGGTTTGTCTTTGGCAAAGAGGAATTAGTATCTGTCTCCATGAAGTCTGAGTTCAGATAAACTCAGATGCACTTAGCCCTTTGCCTTGTCCTCACATTGAGTGTTTCTTGGATCTGGAATTCCATTTTATTATCTCTTAGTTTCATTAGGGGAGCTCTAGAATGAAGGTGCATGGTTTACACTTTACCGTCCTTAGAAATTGAAACCAGGTAGAACAAATCCTTTTCTCAAAATGCAACAGCTTAGTTATAAGAAACAGGGATTATAAAGAAAAAGAGGGATAACATTGATGCTGTTTCAGAAACTTTGGCAGTTTCTACTACAGGAGAATCTGAAAAGCCTTGGGAAGTAGGCAGGTTGACTCTTTTTCCCAGTGTTCTTCCCAGTGCCCCTTCTTTATGCTTTCTGAAAGCACTGAATCTTTGGCCATCCCCAAAGGAGACTTCCTCTAATGGGAAGTTCTACAGTCTGGAGAACTTTATTGCCTGTAAATACTGTCAAATATAGTAGGACTCTGTACATAGCAGATTCTCAGAAAATGCTTATTTATTAAGTGTTTTAGGGAAACGGTAGAATATTGGGGTTGAATTTGGAATGACCTACTGCTCCATCTTTCCCTCTATGTTTCTATAAAAGTGAGTGAATCTGCCTGGATTTCAATTTCTTTTCTATAAAAGAAGATACTTTAACTTTTGATAAAATGCATTAAAAATTCTTCTGTCCCATTAAGCAAAGACTATTGAAACATCTCTCTTTTCTGAAAACTCACAAATATTTGTTGGGCCATCACATACTTGTCAGGCTTGTTTTATGGACCATAAAAGAGAAATGAGACCCTCCTTACCTTGAGAAAGCTCACCGTGCAGGACCTCCTGGGTGGCATAGTCGGTAGAGCATCTGACTCCATCTTAGAGCCTTGAGTTCAAGCCTTACATTCAGCGTGGAGCCTAGTTAAAAACAAACAAACAAAAAGTTCACTGCGGAAATGTAATTCTGTAATGAGACACTGTATTTTCTTGTGAGCATTAGGCTTTAGGTGCATTTTAAAGGTTTATTGTGGCTGTCATCTCTCATGATGTTGCCTGTAATTAAATTTGTGTGTTAAAAAAGTATGAAAGTAGTAGCTGTTGATTGAAAGGAAGTAAGCTCATGCACAGTTGCATGAAAAAGGAACAGTAATATCCATTATCCCATTATTCAGGAGAAATGAACTATTGAATTGTGAGAATTCCATACTTCCATTTGACTCTGTGCATGTACATATATGATGAATGTGTGTTTACATAAGAGTGAGTTAATAAACTATCATATTGAGTTCCTGTTTACATATAAATGTTTGTTTTGATATTTTTATTTTACTTTGATAGTAAACACACTTTAATGGCAGAATTTTATTGGTTTCAGACTATTTGACCATACTCCTGAGCCACAATTTATTTAATTTCATATTTATATAGTTTTTTAACTTATACTATATTATATGCACTGAGTGAATGTATTTTTTATATAATGTTCATAAAATAATTTTTCTCATATATATAGGCATTTAGAACACAAACTCTATCATACTCTTTGCTTTTTTATACTATATAATATTTATGTAGTATATAATATGTTTTGTCATATATACATAATATATACAGTATGTAATATAAAATAATTAAAATTATTCTTATTGTAACAATTTCCATATTTTATGTATCAGAAATGTCTCTTCAGCTTACTTTCTCTCTTCAAACACTTATACCAGGAAAAGTTGATCCAAGACCTATTGCCAATAGATAGGGCTTGGATTCTGCCTCTTCACTCCCATTACTATTTGTCAATATATTATTAGAATATAACCTAGTAATCTCAAGCATTAGGCCAGATAAGACCTTTTCTCATAGCCAAAACACAAGTATATTTCACATGTCTCACAATCATGTATGATTCTGGCACTTTCTGAGGAGGTAGAGGCAAATATATTCCTGGATAATTTTGAAGTACTCTGAAATTTGTCCTTTGGTAGAATTACTACAGAGTAGAACAGAGTGGAATATAATCATGAGATAATACAACATTTCTGATGTCCTCTCCTTCCCTGATCCTGTCTTTTTCTCTTCTTCCTGTAGTCACTTTGACATTATGAAATGTGTTGTAACCTATCCACTTGTATCCCCTTCATTGTCATTGTATTGTAGCAAATTTTCATCTCTAATTGGTTGTACCAAAACAGATGAGAAGCATAGGTAGAGGTGTGGCATAAACCATGGGTCATGAAATGCTTCAGTTTTAGAAATCAGCTCACTCAAAGCAATGATAAGATAACCTCATTTTTTATTCCCTACCTTGTACCCAGTCAAAAAAAAAAAAAATACATAACTGAAAAAGTGTCAGGCATGAAGACAGGATATATATATATCCTCCAAAGTCCCATAGATTTTAATTATTTTCCTTTTTTTCTGCATAATGCAATATTCTAGCTCTGATCTCTTTCACAGTTGAGGTAGTGGGAATTCATCCTGAGATTCTGAAGGAACAAATGAATTATTAACCAGTATTCCCCAGTATATGTGAGCAGAGTGGAATACCCTCAGTAATAAAGAAGTGAGGGTCATGCTTCCACAAACCCATTTCTTTTTCCCATTTCACCTTATAAATCTCTTTTGAGCTAACATCTAGAATGACATTTTTAACATGTCAGTCATTGGTGAAGCCATTCATGAGTTAGCACTCATTCTAACCCATAATTTTCATTTTGGTGGGAGGAAGGATAGAGGGAGCTAAGGGAAGAGCCAGTGCCCACCTGTTACATCAATCTAGTCTTGCACCAGATGAAAACATTCTGTAACCTTCTCATTCCACTGATCACTACCCCTACCATGACCTGGTTACAGTGTAAATCTGTGATGTGTCACTATGCCAGCTTGGATGTCAAACACATGTCTTTCGTTGGATTCAACCATTTGGAGTACATCCATCATACCTTTTAATTTCTCACATGCATTATACAACAGCATACTGACCTTAATACATGTTTTATTTAGAAAACAATACAGAAAGAGTAATGGCAACAGTAACAATTTATTAATGAAGACTGTGTCAGGGATTCCAATGAATACTTTAAATCTCCTTTTATATGATGTCCACACTAATACCTTATGATAGGGACTGTCATACTCTTTCCAATGAGGGTAAACTGACTGAAGAACAGCAGTGTATTATCCACACTCACCAGCAGATTTGTCATTCATATCTAAGTCTCCTGAATTCCAAAGTGTGATTTCTCCCTATATTCTTCCTATATATAGGAGTGAATATATTGATGTGTGTATGTCTTCATAATTCTGTAACATCCTGTTGATTTCTTCATATGTATCCCAAGTAGATATACATAATCCCGATATAAAATATATGTACGATATTATTGATAAACATATATTTATAGTAACCTTGAATTTTCTCTAAAGAGAAAAAAACTTAATAAAGAATGAAATACTATAGTCAATTTCCTTTTCTGGCTAAAAAAATGACTTGCAAGCTTATCCCTACAAAAATAGTTTTTGGTGCTTCCATCCAAGGAGTCCAAAGTCATGGGGATTCTGAGATAATGAAACAATTCTGTGTCTTAAATTACTCCTCATGCCCCCAGGCTGTAGTGGAAATTGTCATATTGCTTTCTACTAAACTATTTTGTTGACAAAATCCTCCAGCATCCTTAATTGACTTGAAATTCATACATGAGATTTAGTTCAAGTATTAAAGAAAGACGTCTTATATGTCTTTTTATTAGATGTTTGTCAAGAAGAGGCTCATTCGTAGACAATTTTCTATTTTCCATCCAGTCTTCATTTTCAAGACGGAGAAGCATAATCCTGATTTGGTGATAAAAACTTACTTTGCTTAAAATCCATATTAGGTTTAAATGGGAGTTGGTTTACTTGTTATGTTGAATTCAAAAATAAATAATTGAAGAGCTGCATTATTTTTGGGTGAATTAGTGCAGTGGGCTTTCATTGTTCAAATTTTAATGAAATACATGATTTCTCAGATAAGAGATCAAAATTAGAGTTTTCTTGCAGAAATAATAGAAACTGTCATTAAAGTTTTTGAAAGTAGAACAGTCAGATGAAAGGTTAAAGACGTTCTTTTTCTCATTTTTCTTTCTTTAAAAAAACTCAAATTTTCTGAACAATTTTTTTCAAAAAGAAAAAAATTGTCAAAATCATCCTATTTGCTCCCTTAGTTGTAGATAATAAAAGCTGATTTGAGAATAGTTCACCAGAAATAATTCCAAATGGTTTAGAGTACTTCTGTTTTCTTGGGGAGAGATCTCTGTTCTATGCAGTATAAGCAAAATTAGCTAAGTTATTATAGTCAGTGACACCGCAGTGAGACTCACCATTTCCAACTCTCTCT
Source organism: Panthera onca (assembly GCF_046562875.1). Classification (NCBI taxonomy): domain Eukaryota; kingdom Metazoa; phylum Chordata; class Mammalia; order Carnivora; family Felidae; genus Panthera; species Panthera onca. The sequence continues at coordinate 39,039,399 of NC_138353.1, read as the reverse complement.
GCCTCAACCCAGCACCTACAAATAAAGCATCCCCAGGATCACTTAACCCTTACATGGCAAAGCAGCCAGGTTAGTGAGGGATTGTGTGGCCACCCTTTTTGGAGTTAACAATTCCCTACCATTTTGGCTGTTGCTGTAACTCATCTTTCTAGAATGGGACTTTGTATAAACTCCAGATTCTAGAGCTGACTCCTTGATTCCATAGTAGGAGATTGCATTCTAGAATTCCAGCTGCCTACTGGGAATCCCCAATTTTGTGGCTCACAAATACCTTGAAATATCCATAAATAAAATCATAATCTTCCCCTTCTTTGACCCCACAATTCTCTTTTTCTTATCCTTTGGGTTTTTTCATTGCCTACTCTTTGTTTTTGGGAGGGTGTCGAGTCTTTCATATGTCTTTCAACATCTGCTAGTTACAAACTGGAAATCGGAAATTTACTGTTAATTTCTCCCTCTCCATTAGCACACCAGTGATGTGTGTACAATAAAGAGCCATATCCTCTCCATCCTAAGGATATCTAAACATCTAGCAAAACTTTGCCCAAGTTTCATAACGATATTAACCACAAAAGATAATAGTTCTTCCATGTCAAAACAAGTCTGTAGCCATGCATCTCAGCTGCCTATGCTCCTTTCAGCATTGATACTTTGAATTGGATTGATCTTCACACCCTTGTCAAAGTGGTCAACCTGCAATGGAAATAAAAACATCAATCAAATGGCCTCTCCTTCCTTGGGTCAGCTCTTGCATTTAGAATTCAGATACCTACATTTATCTCTGGCCACCTACTCTCTACCAGTCCTGACTGTGGGATCCTGGGACATTGTGACTCTTAGAGGCATACATGTATAGTGAACATGACAGTAACTTTCTCCCTGACATGACAGGCACTGAAATTGCTTACCCTTGATTTATCTGTGGTAATACTTTCTAACCCTCATCTCATATTACCCACCATCTTGTGAGTCAACACTTGCTTAAACAAGCCCATGAAACTGTTACTGAGATTTTAAATGTAGCCAAACGCTCAAAATTTATTTCACCAACTATCTGGTTTTTATATTGTGTTCTCTTCCTAGTATTCCCTGGTTAGTGATCTATACCATTTTTTTAAAAATATTTGCTTTGATATGATGATGCCAAGGAAAATAATACCTAAAGAAAAAAAAGTAAGAAATACCTTTGACTACCTCCTCAAACCTCCTATAGAATAATTCTAACTCCTCATACCTCTAAAAAGAATAATTTTCTCTTTCTTTAAATACCTCCTCACCTCTCCCTCCCTCCCTCCCTCCCCCTTTCTCTCCCTCCCTCCCCCTTTCCCTCCCTCCATCCCTCTCTCTCCCTCTCTCTCTCTCTCTCTCTCTCTCTCTCTCTCTGTCTCCCTCCCTTTCATTTAATGCACTTTGTAACCTTCACTGTCAAGGAACTTTCAAAGGCCTGCTCTAAGGAAATGAGTTCCTACCTTTGTTGTAGAAACCAAACGCTAGTTACTCTCATCAGGAACAGAAGAAGATCCTTTCCCAGAATGCTGAAAATAAGTTCTAAGAAAAAACACTTTCTATTGACAGGAGAAGGAGAGGGTCTTGGGGAAGGTAGCGGAATGACACTCTGACTCTTCTAGCGTGATGTTAGGCAAACCCCAGTAGGAAGTGGAATCCTTAAGGTGATGGCAGTAAAGGTAGCAGGGGTGGGAGACAGTGGTGGCAGGAGGGGCAGCCCCATCTTCCTTTCTCTTGCTGTTTTACCCCAACGTTGACCAAGTCATTGGCCATGTGGAACAAAATGGGGTACCAGATGCTTTTTTCCAGAGCAATCGGAAAGGGACCACTGTGAACTCAAGAGTGTAGAAAAGATGACAGAGAACAGGGGGAAAAGAATCTATGTATGAGGTCTTGGGCTCTTCTCTGAACTACCCATGTATGCAAGTGATGCAAATCACAAACACAAAGATTTTGAAGACTGAAAAAATGTGTGGATCGCTGGCAGGCTCCAGACTAAAACCTTGGATGTTTCACGTACTGTATATACCAGAATTGTATAGCAAAGTCTTGGGAAACTAAACTGTCAGTTCGGAAAAAGTGAGTCAGTACTTGTGATTTAAATGAAATCAATTTGATTGATTGCTTTATACAAGTTCTCTAAAAGATTTTAATAGGACCCAAAGTCTTATAACAGCATCTATCATAATCACATACCATAAAGTGAGCGCAGTCCTCAAATGAATGGAAATATAGATGTGTCAATGAAATAGAATTTTTAAAAACTAAGATTTTAGAACTGAAAGCCACAATAATAAAATTTTAAAAACACTATCAAGGGGCACCTGGGTGGCTCAGTCAGTTAAGAGTTGGACTTCACCATCAGGTCATGATCTTGTGGTTCAGGAATTTGAGTCCCGTGTCGGGCTCTGTGCTGACAGCTCAGATCCTGGAGTCTGCTTCAGATTCTGTGTCTCCCTCTCTCTCTACCCCTATCCCACTCACTCTCTTCTCTCATAAATAAACATCAAAAATTTAAAAACAACAGTGTCAAAATAACACAAAAATAGAGTGGAGATGGAATAGAAAGGGTCAGTGGTATTCAAGGTCAGTATAAAACATAAACAACAGAGGGGGGGAAAAAGATTCAACAAAATGAATAGAACTTCAAGGACCTCTACAACAGTATTACAAGGTTTTTCATTTGTGTGATTGCAAATTCATTAGGAAGTGCAAGAAAGATAGATATGGGCAAAATACTTGAATTAACAATGGCTGTAAACTTCCAAAATTTGGTGAAGCCAATAAATTTATAAACCCATGAAACTCAGCAAACTCCACGCAAGATGAACTTAAAGTACACTATGCCCAAAGACTTTATAATCAAACTCTTGAAAACAAAGAAAAATAAAAATTATTAAAAGAAGACAGAGAAACAACACATTGCACATAGAAGAAAATGATTCACATAGCTCCAGATTTCTAATCAGAATCAGCAGAGGCCACAAGAGAGTCGAACTGCATTTCTCAAAGTGCTGAAAGGAAAAACAAATGTCAACCTAGAATTCTCTATTCAGCGAAACTATCAGGAATGAAAGTGAAATATATTCTCAGATGAAAGACAATTAAGACAATTTGTCATCCATAGACATGCTTTAAAGGAGCTTTTTTAGATGGAAGACACATTATAAAAGGAGGAAATCTGAAACCTTAGGGATGAATTAACCACAACCAAAATGCCAAGTATCTGGGTAAATAGAATGGACTACATTTTGCCTCTTACTATTTTAAAGATATCTATGACTTTTGATGACAAAAATTATTCCATTGTCTAATGTGTTTTTTTTCAAAGTATGTATATGTAATACATAGGACAACTACAACATAAGGTAGGGATCCCTCTGGCTGTAAGGTTTTGAACCCACTTTTAATTTTATTGCCTACTTCAAAAACTGTTCCTGGATGAGAAGACTCAATATAGTTGAGATGCCAATTCTTCCCAAACCAATCTTTAGATTTAATGAAATCTTCATGAAAACTCAGAGCGTGTTTTGTAAATATAAACACCTGATTTCTAAAATGTATTTGGAAACAGGAGTGTATTATATAGCCAAAACAATATTGAGAAGCAACAACAAAAAAAAACCCTTCCCATTTCGTGATTTTTAAGAGTTAGAAAAAACAGATATGGTGGATCAATTTTTGAAAAAGTTGCAAATGCAATTCAATAGAGAAAACATAGTATTTTCTGCAAATATTCATGGGATAATTGAATGTCCATATGCAAAAAAAAGAACTTTGATCTGAAATTTATACTTATATAAAAATTAACTGCAAGTAGACAGACTTAAATGTAAAACATAACTCTATTAAAAGAAACTTTGAAAAGAAAACAAAATCTTTGTGACCTTGAGTTAGGCCAGCTGTTCTTATTTATGATAGTAAAATAATGCTTACTATAAAAATGATAAATTGAACTTCATCAAAATTAAAAACTTTGCTTTGTGAAAGACACTGTTACAAATATGGAAGGATAAGCCAGAGACTTCAAAAAGAGTTTGGAATCATATACCTAACAAAAACCTTTATTTATGTTGCAAAAAGAACTCTCCAATCTCAACAGTGAGGAAACAAACCAATCCAAATAGGCAATATAGGTGAACAGGTACTTCACTGAAAAAGTTATGTTAATAGCAACTATACATATGAAAATATGCTCAGTATCAATTAGTCATTAAAGACATACAAATTGAATCTAGACTGATAGACTAATGCACAAGTATTTGGTTAAAATAAAACTTAGAAATATAACAGTGATAGTACCAAGTGATGCTTAAGGATATGGAACATTTGGAATTGTCATCCATTGATGGTAAGAATGCAAAATGTTGCAGGCACTTTGGGAAGACAGCATGGTGATTTCTCATTAAATAAGCTTACACTGACCTAGCATCCCACAGCCCCACTTCCAGGTATTTACCCTCTAGCCATGAGCTTATATTTGGACATAAATCTGTACATGGATAGTTACAGCAGCATTATCCACAGTCACCCAAATGTAGAAGCAACCTAAATGCTCTTCAGCATTTGAATAAATAAACAAATTGTGGTATGATGAAATGAGATTCAGCACTAAAAAAAGGGACACACACATCACTGATTTTCAAATGCATTATGTTAAATGAAAGACAATAGTTGGAAATGTTACATGATATCTGATTCTACTAAATCTATTTTTTTCTCAAAAAGACACATTTCAGGGATGGGATGGAGAATAGATATCCGATGGGTTTGGTTTAGGAGTTGTGGGCATATTTGCCTACCGTGGAGCAGCACAGGAGAAATTCTGGGGGTTGAATTATTCTTTACCCTGTTTGTTGTGACGGTTACACCAATTTATGCATATGTTAAAATCCATACGGTTATATTAAAAAACTGATTTTTACCATAGGTATATTTAAATATATATCTATATTACACTTCAAGAAAGACCATATATAAATGAGCATGCATTTTTAAACGTCAGTAGCGCAACTTGTTGATATAATTGATCTGATCATTCATTTATTTATTAATTCATGTCCCCATTCAACCAATGTTTCCAAACTTTGCACACATAGAATTACTTTAAACCTTTCAGTTTCTTCTTTTTCCTTTCTCTTAAGGATGAGCAAGGATGATACAGAAATTCCAACTATATATAAAGAGGAGTTTTGATTAAATTTAAGTCTACTATTTTCTATCAGTAAATTGAAGGAGAAAAAAAGAGGGACATTTGGTTACTTCTCACTCTGTCTGTTTCTCTGTCCCTGTCTCTATGTCTATATCTACCTCTCTTGTCTCTTTCCCTGCCTTACTGGTCAGGTCCAAATACTTCCTGTCTTTAAGAAGGTCTGTATATTGAACAGAGGCATTATAGCCATAAGCTCTTGAGACAGATATTTTTTGTCTTAAAAAAATATTTTCTAATGTGTGTCATTCATTTCTAAAATGAGTACAATAAGGGGCACCTGGATGGCTCAGTTGGTTGGGCGTCTGACTTTGGCTCAGGTCATGATCTTGTGGTTCTTGAGTTGAAGCCCTGCATGGGGCTCTGTGCTGACAGCTCAGAGCCTGGAGCCTGCTTCAGATTCTGTCTCGGGCTCTCTCTGCCCCTCCCCCATTCATGCTCATTTGTGCATGTGCGCTGTTTCTCAAAAATAAATACACATTGAAAAAATATTTTAAATAAGTACAGTAAGGTAGTAAAGTTTGATTTTGAGGTGGGAGAGCAGTCTTTTTTTTTTCTTCTAAACTTGTTTACAATACAGCACTAGATTCTGTAGCTTATGTCACTTAAAATGAATAGGGTATACTTTGCTGTTCCCTATACACTAGTATCCTAGAATGTTCTTCAAGGTGATGAGGTAAAATAATTGAGGTGCCACCGAAAAATGAAAAATTCTTAGGTCTCCTGAATGAATGCCATTTAAGCACATTTTCTTCCTATTTATGAATATTTATATTTTCCCAATATTAAATGTAGTTCAGACACAAAATATTCTTGGATACAAATTGCTTTTATAATTAAAGATTTAATTTATTTATTAGCAAGAGTGTCATGACATAAAAATTATCATAAATTTAATAATTTATGCTATTCTCACATCATAGTAATGAAGCAGGTAGTCCAGTTTCAGAATGGGGAATCTGCTTCATGAATTTCTTGATGGAGCCTGGATTTTTCAACCTTGTATTTCCACCGTGCCTGGATTCTGTGTCCAATATGAACGTGCAGTTTAAGATGGCTGATTCATATCTAGTCATCATGTTCACAGTCCAATCCAGAAAAAAAGAGAAAAATGATAAAGGGCCATGGTGAGCAGTAATTGTCTTTTAAGTGAAAGTTACAAAAATCTGCTACTGAACATTTTTTCTTGAATCTTCCTCATTGGAAGTTACCTATGTAGCAACATCTAGCTGAAAATGAGCCAGTGAAAAGACAGCTTCACTTTGGGCAACTCTACTTCTTGTAAAAATAGGTTATATTTCCAATGGAAAGGGGATGAGCAAATGTTAAGATGGATTGGGATTCTGTGCCATACTTTTTTTTGTCCATGGTTTCTCTTTTAAAATCAGTCATTTATTTTGAGGAAGTAGTATTACCATTCTTGACTAATTATCTGGATAATCATTTTGATATTTTATTTGAAATTCATGGTTTTTAAATTTTTTTTTAATATTTAATTTTGAGAGAAAGAGAGACAGAGCATGGCTGGGGGAGGGGCAGAGAGAGGGGGAGACACAGAATCTGAAGCAGGATCCAGGCTCTGAGGTGTCAGCACAGAGCCCAATGCGGGGCTCAGACCCACAAACCGTGAGATTGTGACCTGAGCCGATGTCTGATGCTTAACTGACTGAGCCACCCAGGTGCCCCTAAAACTGATGGTATTTAATGACCACAGATTATTTTGTGGGGAAAGGGGACTTTTCTAAAAATGGAGTTCAGAAATACTTATTTATGAGCTTTGATTTTCTCTTCTATTCATGCAAACACAAACACACATACACATAGATCTTGTACCTTTTTTTATGGAAATTTATACCAATAATACAATAAAATATTCTTACAGTGGTGGATTCATAGTGATATCTTTGCTAGTTCAAATAATAAGAAATATTATATTTCAGGAAAACGTTGAGATAGTTTTCTTCACTTTATATATTTGTTAAGAGGAAAACCTTTTATTTTCAACCTAACTTGACTGCTCAGAAGATGAAAACATGCAAAATCTGTGATGGGATTCACCTAAGTTGACTGAAAGGTCAGATTCCCAAGGTTGATCTTGTGTCAGAACCACCATTTAGATGGAGAAAGACCCAGGTATTCACAGCTACACATCCCCTACTTATGGTGAGTGTTAATTCAAGTGGCAGTAATAAAGTAGTTTCCAGGAAAAACTTCATGTCAGAAATGACATTGTGCCTGGAATAAATGGCTTAAAGTAAGATCTCTAAATATATTGGTTTCTCTTTAGCTATTGAATTACAAGCTGATTAGGTAAGGGGACTCTTTCTTCACTTCTTTAAACTTTGACTTTTCTATTGATGATAATAAATATTCAGTCATTTGTAAATCCATTCTACAAATATTTATTGAGTACCCACTTATGAGTTAAGTGTGCTAGGCATCTTAAGTGATTTTTCTTAAAGAGAATGGTACGAGTTCATGAATATTCTGATAAGAATGATAACCCTTAAGTTTTAGTTATGACTAGTTTTAGTCATGTCTTAACTCTGTGATTTCAAAATACAGGCTTCACTTTGTTTATCTACCCTGCTCCTGCAGTCGAAGAGCATCCAGAAGGATATATTAGGTCCATTTCAATGCTGAAATGTCTATTGTTAGAGTAACATTTATTATATAATTAAATTACCATATACTTCTTGGGCCAATTCTTTAATTTGTTTGCTTCTTCCTAAATCAGGCAGATTTCACTAAGGCTGGTGTTTCTTGGAGGTGATTATCCTTTTGGAAGCATATGTTCATTGAACTCACACAATACATTTTTATCACAAGAAATCAGAGCACATGCATCTTCCCTCCATAATTTCAAGCTGATTCAGTATGAGAGACTAACAACCTCCCAAACCTCCTGCTACCCTGTCCTATGATGGCCAAATATTTGGTACCAAAATAAAAGAGTTTCCTCCTGAGGCTATATTATTTATGCTTTCACCCATTTATGTAGGAAGCAATAATCCTCACTGTGAATCTAAATCTCCTGTCATTCCTAGGGCTCTCCTGGTAATCACTTCAATGTACTCTGAAACTATGCAAAGTGGCCTGCTAATAAATTACATGGACATCTATATTTTTCATTTTCTTGGGACAGTTAATTTATGTTGACTGTAAATGTAAATCTTTCACAGATGTAACTACTTTTAGTCCAAGGCTGTATGGAATATTTACTGCCCCAGTAAAGTCCTGTTTGTTTTTCCTTCTGGCATGGGGGCTGAGCATGCAGGGTAATAGCCATGGTGTCCAGTCAGCACACGGTTTGGTCTCTGCAATACGATTGATTAAGCAAGAAGGCCATTCCAACATATTGGTGTTCCAGGAGAGAGGAAAATCATGACTCTTACAGCATGTCAACAGATTATGTCAAGGGAGGCAAAAGTTTTCCTAAGGCTACCTGGAGAGAAGTGCTGGCTGTCAAAATGTGAAAGAGTCTCTACTATCTTCATAAGGTCAGACTGCCGTATGAGACATGCTGTGGTTGAGAACGTAAACACCAGACATCAGACATTAGAGGAAGTTAATACTGAAAGGAAAACATACATGATACAAGTTGAACATGATGGTCCAGGATATATCTTGATAATCCAAAGTTATAATTGGGAGCTTGCAGGCATCAGAAGTCAGAAACAGATTTTAGGAGGAAAATGAATGCCAACAGTCAATTCAAGTATCCTTTGGACATCCAGAACCCAAGTAGGCATCAGTCATAGCTCTCAGAGATTTGCACAAACAAGGAAGTTACAGATGACCAGAAAGTAAGACAAATCAATCATTAGACTCATGAGGAGGAGGAGTTGCTATAGGAACTGTTTTTTCCATTTTTTTTTAAGTGTCAGGATCCCTGACATAGAAAAGGATTAGGAATATCTGGTAACTTTTTGATTGCCTTTCAGGATCTTGTTTTACTAAGTATTTGTCCCTGCGACCCTCTATTCATATAGTTTAGTCTCTGGGACACAGATTCCGGAATTCCAATTTTGAATCCTCGGTGAATTGGACTAGAATTAGGAACATAATCCAAGTTGGCATAGTTAGAATTCTTTCATCAGTAATTTGGCAATTGGAACTGGGAAAGATTTTTTTTTCTCCTTTCAGGTGGCTTGGTATTTAATATGGAGGCTAGTGACTGGGGCTGGCCATAAATGGTTTAGTATGAAACAAAGGAGCAAATAATTCCATCAGAACAGGAAAGAGCAAAACAGTCATGCAAGATGGAAGGAGTGATAGTAGAGAGGGGTTCCTTATGACACTGGAATCCCTTATTGTTTACTTTTTGATATGAAAATAGGGATTCCCATTGAATACCTGGGATATAATATGTTAACTTAAGAAAAATCTTTTTGTTGCAAAAAAAATGAGTATTATGTGATGAGAGAGAGAGTGAGAGAAAAAGAGAGAAAGAGACTGGAAGCCTAGGATCCATCTTGATTCATCAGTTTTGTCAATTGGAGTTTAAGTTGGGTTTGCTGTGTAACCAAGGCAATAACAGGGTATATCTAGGATCTACATCTTAGTTGCTGATAAAGGATACTGGCGTGAGACACATGTGTTCATGGAACACCTAATTCTGGATCAGGGGCTTAATTTAAAAACCTGAGTGTCTAAAGATTTTGCTCTTTGTATCTTTAGAATTAAGATAGAAACTAAGGCTCCCTGAAAGGGCACCATTCAACAAAGCAATGAGAGAGGGATGCTTATAAAACCATCTGTTAAAAAGGGAATAGTATGCAGCTGGTATACATATTTGTAATTTTTTGAATTATTCTATATATAAAATTAGAGCAACCTAACACTTGGTGGCTTTATATAATTTGTTGAATTCGTATAGCTTAATCGACAACAGGCTCATTCATTTAATAATCATGTTATCCATTATCATCCTACTTATCCAGATGAAACCAAAGCTCAAGATAGTGAATTATCTTTTCATGGTCATAATATTCAAGATTTGATACTTCTCTGTGACTACACATTCCATCTATAACCTCTTCCCTTTATTTTTACCGTGTTCCATTTACTAGCTGCTATTTATTCAATGTCTTCTTTATATCAGCAGTGTAGGAAATACTTTGCATATAAGATCTAATCTTTGTAATCATCCTAAGTCCAAGGAGATCCATGCTGAATGTGAGAGCCAGATCTTAGATTCCAAGGTGTTTGACACTGAAGCCTACCACATTAGGCTACTTTGTTTTTTAAAAATTAAGAGGCACATTTACGTATTTGGCTCTTCCCTAGTTACCAGGAGAAAACCAGTTTTCAAGAAGCTTAACATTTATTCAGGGAGACCAGATACTAGAGAACCAACTACAATACAATTATAATATTTAAAATTAGGAGCTATAGAATTCACTATAGAATATATATCAGTACCCTCAGAACGCAGTGGAATAAAATAGTTTTTAATAAGTTTAGGGTTCTTGAAGAGACTTTCTTGTTCACCTTAAAATGGAAAGGAATATAAGGATATTTTAGGTATTGTTATTGGTAGCTTTCTTTTGTAGTTACTCAGGAGTGGAGTTTCTGGGCAGGTATTAATCTGCTAGGAATTCTTTAACAAAGAACAACAGAAATTTGCTTTCTCACAATTCTGGAGGCTAGACATCTAAGATCCAAGTGTTGGCAAGGTTCATTCCTTCTGAGGGCTGTGCCTTTTGCCTAACTTCTAGTGGTTTGCTGGCATCTTTGTTCTACGAGCATCACTCCATTCTCTACCTTACTCTTCAGATAGCATTTTTTCCTACGTGTTTGTCTCTGTGTACATCTTTGCAATTTTTATACAGATGCCATGAGAACATTTTTTCATAAGGACGTTTTTTCATAAGGACGTTTTTTGTTAGAGTCTACCTTAATGACCTCATCTTAGTGCGACTAGACACATTTGCAATAATCCTATTTCCACACAAGGTCACAGTCTGAGGTACTGGGGGTTAGAATTCTGGGGGAGGGGAACACAATTCAACCTGTAATAGGGTATTTGTAGATTGATAGCCTCTAACCCCAACTCTCTGCTTACAACTTACTTCTTATTTGAAGTTTCTTTTTGAGCTGATGGAGACTGACTTTGAAGACAGATCCACATCCCTTCTATGTTTCCCTTCTTCCATCTGTCTTATATTATCTCTCCTTGCTTGCCTCCCAAGTTTCTGCTATCTCTTAGCACAATGTCTCTATAGTAAGTTAGCTTTCGCTGGTCCATTTATACTCAGGAAGGAGGTTTTGCTGACTACATCGCTTCCATCTGTTCTGGATGATTAAATTTTTCTTATATTCTGACCAGACCATAAATCCAGCATTATTTTCAGGCAATTGCAAAATTGTTCTGTTCACATCTTTTGTCAAAGAATAAACCAATCAGTAAATTTTACTGGGAAGAGAGTCTGTCTCATAAATTTCTTTTACAAACATCATAAACAGTCATGCTAGGAAAGAGCCCGTTTTAATTTATTATTTTTATTCTATGTCATATTTTTTAAAAAAAGATATTTAAAGCTCTGTTCTGGCTGACTTCCACATTTAATATAGAAGTGTTTGGAATTGCTGACTCAACCCAGAGCCGAGTAACGCCTTCATTGTTTCTTTCCTTTATAAATATCATTAATAGTGAAACATTTACGTATGTCTTTCCCAGAAGCTGGAAGGCCCAAACCCCTTGCTATATACATGAAACCAATCAGGTAGTAGAAATTGGTAATTAGAAATCCAGGAAAATCATTTCATTTTAAGGACAAAGTAAAGCTCCCCTTTGTGTCATATTTCCCAACCTCCCCTTGTCTTTTCCAGCCCCTGGCTTCTTGATTTGCCTAACACTTTGGCTTCTTCGCATTTCTCTGTGATCTAGAGATGCGTAGTATTTAACTTTGAACTTTTGTCCATATCATTAACTAAAGTCTTGTCCACTTTCCACTAGCACCTATAACTTTCCAGTTAGCCCTCCCATACATCATACTTGTTTATTGATCAGCCAAGTGAAACATAGGTCTTATAAAGAAGACAACTGCATGCATTAAGAATTGAAAAAAGGAAATTAAAAAGTGAAGGTTATTCAGAAATAATAGAAAATTCTCTTCCCAGCCATATGTGATAATTAAGAATACATTAGTTCAGTATCTCTATTATTGCTTAAATGGAGCAAATATATTTCATTTTTATAACTCCATAGAAATTTTAATGGGCATTTTATCTGTTAAGTTTCAGTTGCTAGGAGGGAAATGTCCTTAATCTTCTCTACTATGCAACAAATGATATCTTAGTTTACTTTGGTCATCTGAGAGGTAAAAATAATTTACCTCAAACTCCTTTTATAGCTGTTTAGTGAATGTTCAAAATTGAATCTATGCCTGTATTTCAAATCTCTTTACATTGTCATTGTGGATGTTCATTATTATTTGGGTCATCATGTGGCAAGAGGATGGAAGAAAAGAAATACCCTATTTACTCAGAAGTGGCCTTTATGAGTTATTGAATCTGTTAGAAATGTTTGTAGATAGTCAGGCTTCATCTTGCCCTATGTTTCTGAGTCAAAATTGAAATGAGTTTCAAAAAGAAGACTTGAGGTCATTAAGTGTCAGGACCCAGAGACGTTCTATCATTAATACTATTGACAACATATATAAATTTTAAAGTAGGTATTTTTAACAGTGAAAATTATTGAGGCAAATTTAAGGAAAATGTCTCATTTTTAATAACAGAAATGATGTACCTTAAGGGAATCATAAATTATAAATCATAATGTTTGTTTTGGGGAAAAAAAAGAGTAGGTGATACAAATCAAACTCTCAGTTTTCATGCACTTCTCTGTTACACGTAACAAAATTTAAGTTCACAGAAACCAAATGGAAGTCCTAAGACCATGAAGGAAGTTGATGACAGGACAGTTACCAAAATTTGAGGTTTCTGTGACCTACTCAATTTCTTATCCAACATGGCCATAGATGTAGTTGGTCACGTTTCAAAACAAAACAAAACAAAAAAAATTTCATTTAGTGGGACAAAAATAAATACATTGTTAGGTCAAGGCAGCCACTCAAACTGAACAGATTCATAAAATGTTATCAGATTATAAATTCCAAGTCTGTGTTGTGTAAATGAGGAAGCTGAAGGCTCCAGATGTAATTCAGCCATGGTTACTGTAGGAAGATAATGACTCACTAGAGATAGAAACAAGTTCTTCTGCTTTCTGACCTGTTACCTCTCCTAAGAAGCTGGATGACATCCCTTTTATGAACAAAAGCAAAAGATATTATGGATTTTAATAAATCATTTTTAATCCAGAAAATCTCTAATGGTCTGGAACCTTGTGTCCATTTTATATGTGTTTATTTTATTTTTCTGTTTTTGCCATTAACTTAGCTTATGCTTATTTAAAATTTGTATTAAAATATGAAACAAAGGAAAGGAGGTAAGATTAATAAATTAATATTTATTAAGTGCCTTTCATATAATAGGAATTATACTGGCTATTTTCATCCATTGTTTTCATTGATTACTCACAGAAGCACAGCATTTAATTGCATTAGTCACAATTAAGAACAAATTTTGAAGCTATGACCAGTATGGGCTTATTCAGAGAGGTTGTAGTTCTAAAAAAAAAAAAAAAAAAATACATAGTCTGATGAGTGAAAAGTGATTTTAGAAAAATCAAGAATCCCTACTTACATTTTTAAGAATTTGGGAAATCTCCCTTTATGTATTTTCCTGTAGACACCTTGATAAATTCATTATAATTCTATGCTTTGATTCTATTTAAACTTCAGAATAAGTTTTGAAGGTTTCTTATATTGCTAAATTGTGACAGGCTATAAATATTAAAATAATCAGTTCCAAATACAGTTTCACAAACAACAAATTTAAGGAAAAAAATCTATAAATATTTAAACTCAAAAGATGCCTTTTCCCTCATAATGGAAGTTATGCCAGGTTTTACCTACTCCATAGCTGAAGTTCATGTTGGCAGATGTTGGATAAACCTGTTAGGGACATAATCACCCTAATCACTTCACTTCTCAGTAAGGCTCCAGATATTTGACTTTAACTATAGCCGTGTTCCCCAAAAATGTATCTTATTTCTATAAAAATAAAATAGATTAAAGGAACTGATATCTTTGATGCTATATTAAGTAGAGTAACTGTATATGTTGATCTGTTTTGACAAAGGAATTGGGGGTAATGAATTCATTCAGACATTTCACAGGTTTCATGACTGTGGTGTGTTCCCTACCCTATTGATAAAAGAATGAATAAAGCATAGATATTTCCTTTAGGGAAGCTGCACATTGTTGAGATTAGGTATACTTTGAAGATGCAATTTATGACACATTGAAATAAGAGATAAGTACAACTATATAACACCAGAGGAGGACATAATATTTGTAAGAGTGGTCATAGCAATGCAATATATTGTAACATTAATTGAGCTTATACAATGTGTCCAGGTTTTAAATGCTTTATATGTCTTAACTCACTTATTCCAAATTAAATTCATATAATGGATACCTTACATAAATAATTGTTTTAATCCAGAAGTATTTACGATACTGTATAATAATTAACCACTTTTTACACAAGAAGGCAGCAAGGCTTAAATGGGGTTTGGTTGTCTAACGTCAAACAGTGGGTGTACAGTTAAACTGGGTAATTTGAAAGTAGTTTAATAAAGGAGCTATCTATAAATTTAGAACAACATGAAGGTACCACTGAGTTACCTAGAGTAGGGGATAAGGGATTTTTACCACCTATATGTATAAAGGGGCAAACAAGGAAGGAGTTAAAAGAACCTCTTTGGTAGCTGGATACAGAGAATCCACTTGGTAGGAGCTGTGGCCTTTGGTAGAGGATCACTGTTTAACCATAAAACCCAGGAAGAAAGAAGCCAGGGGAATAAATATCCCAACATCTGTTTTCCCTTGCCTAAGATCTGCTGGTTCCTCCACTGGCTAAAACCACAGGAAGCCAGAGGTCAAAGGATAAGCATGCAGTCCTAGGGAGGGTAGAGACTGGTTGGGAGAAAATGTGAGGCATGGTAGTTCCTATCCACCCATTAGAGTGGACAAGAGCACACATACAGAGAAAGGTGAGGTATTTGGTATAACTGAGGGTACAGCTAACCTGCAGAGATGGTGCTGATACGGAACCTATCCTCATCACACTTTCATACTCCTTTCTAGAATCTTCCTATTCGTCCTCTATCTTACCATTTTTTTTCATAATAAGGTGTATGAACGTCGTATGGGACAAATATGAAATGTGAGTACAGAAAGTTGATTTGGGGGAATATTGGGACATTTTTGTCCAATAACTACACCACCTCCATGGATATATATTGAATATCCACTGTCTGGCATTGCTCTAGGCACTAACAGGAACAAAAGACAGTTTGTTTCTTCAAAGAGCTCTGAGTCCAGATGAAAAGGACAAGTAAATGAATGATTATAATTCATATGAAAAATGTATTTAAAAAGTATTAGATTCTATGGCAAGAAGAGAAGGACTTAACATTTTATAAATATTCCATTAAATCCTCACCATCTTTGAAAGTGCTATTTTTACTGTTAACTGAGTTAAATGAGACATAGAGACATTATGTAACTTACCAAAATCTGACAGCAAATAAGTGTCCCAATCTTATCTCCAAAGTCCATGTTCAAATTTCTGATATAAAAATACCTCCCTTTGTGTTAGGCAACAAAGGTAAGTAATCTGGCAATACTCAGAAAGCTGATGTAAATTCTAGTTGTGGATAGAGAAACATAGTTTCTTCATAGTTTTTAAAGAGATCATAATGTTTTCCGCATTATGTAGTTGACTGTATTCTAATCCTGTGGTTACTTACCGCTGTTTTCTGGAAAGGAAGGAAAGAAAGAGTATTATATTCAATCTAATTCAAATTTTACTAAAGATATATGTGTAAATGCTTTATTCTGTTCATATAGTTTCTGAGCCCACTGCCTTTCTGCTACCCTCAGTCCTCATATCAGGAGTTATTCATGTTCCTAGAACATCATATATTTTACAATATGACCATATAAACGTGCATAATCCTCCTCTCATGGCTCTGTAAACTTTGATCTTTCACCTACTATCCTTTACTTCTAAGCAAAATAATATAGTAAATGTAATTCTTCTTAAGGAAAATTTTCTGCCATGAAATAGAAGCATTCCATAGCTAGTATTATGGGAAATATTGAAGCCGCATTATGAAATGGAGTATATATGGCTTAGAAAATTGTCAGTCCTTGGTGTGTCTCTCCGTCGTGAGACAATATTCATGTCATTTAGTCTTTGAAACATTAAAAACTATGACAATAGGAAGCTCCTATTATGTGATTAAGAAAGACTCTGATACATTTTTTATGCTAGTTGCTTCTGTTTTTTTTTTTAATTTTTTTTTAACGTTTATTTATTTTTGAGACAGAGAGAGACACAGCATGAACGGGGGAGAGAGAGAGGGAGACACAGAATCGGAAGCAGGCTCCAGGCTCCGAGCCATCAGCCCAGAGCCTCACGTGGGGCTCGAACTCGCGGACCACGAGATCGTGACCTGAGCTGAAGTTGGACGCTTAACCGACTGAGCCACCCAGGCGCCCCCCTCTGTTTTTAATCTTAGAAACTATAAGTAACTGTATTAGAAAAATATTAGATGCCAGAAGTATTAAAGAAATAAAGTAGACTGAGAAGAGGAAGATGGTGGCAGAGTAGGAGGACCCTAGACTTATCTCATCTTATGAACATGACTACGTAACTATCAAATCATCCTAAATACCCCAGAAATTGACCTGAACACTGAAAAAGAAATCCACACCAAAAGGGAGAGAAAAGGCCACAAGGTAGAAAATATGGAGACATGGTTTAAAGGAGAAAAGGTTCATTGGTGCTGTGGAGGGGAGGGAGCTGTGGTCACAGAGAAGGGTGAGAGAGAGGGAGGAGCACACAGGGGAATGCACAAAGAGAACATTTCCCCAAAGTCATTGGTTTGGTAAAGGAGAGGGGCTGAATTTTGTGATTTCTTGGACCAGTGGGGTTAAAGTTCTTGGACCAGTGGAGTTTTAAAGGTCAGCTGGCTTGGCTGGAGTAGAGCCCAGAGGGCACTGTCCTCCTGGAGAGAAGGCATGGAAACAGCTCAGAGACAGACAGCATGGAAACAGCAATCTGAAGAATGCCTGGGGCGCCCAGTGGGGAGATTATTTGCTCTTCTCAGAGTGAGTCCCTGAGAGGCCACGTTCATGGGGAGAGCCTCTCTTGGAACAAAGGAGCTGTCTGTCAGTATTTCCCTCCCTTGCCCTTCAACATAAACACAGAGCTGCCTGAGGGAAGCAGCTCAGCGTGGACACTGACTGTCTAACTTGCTTATACCGAACTACACCCCCTGTGCTCTAGCAGAACTACCATCTTTGTCAAGCTTGTTTCAGTCCAAACTCAGTGGGTCCCTCTCCCAGAAGACCAGCGTAAGTCCCTGCTCACACCGTATCTCCTGACCAGAGTTTTGTAGGGCCTCCGTTCTGCTAGAGTTAGTGCCAGGTCTCATTTCACAAACAGATGAGAGGGCACATCATTAAAAGAATAAGAGAATAGCCTTAGGGAATTTAGTGACTCCTTCAAATGTAATACTATTCTTATTATATGAGTCCCAGGAGAAGAAAAGAGACTAAAGGGGGCAGAATATTGATTTCAAAAAAAAAAAAAAAAAAAAAAAAAAAAAGAAAGAAGGAAAAAAAGGAAACTTTCCTATTCTGAGGAAGGAAAAACAGACATGCAGATCCAGTAGGCATAGAGAACCACCCCCATCAATAACAAAAGCAGGCAAACACCAAAATATTTTGTAATTAAATTTGCAAAAATAGTGATAAAGGAAAAAACCTTAAAAGCTGCAAGACAAAAGAAGTCCTTAATTTGCAAGAGAAAACCCTTAAGGCTAGCTGGAGATTTCTCAACAGAAACCTGGTAAGCCAGAAGGTAGTGGCATGATATATTCAAACTGCTGGGGGTGCCTGGGTGGCTCAGTCGGTTGAGTGTCCGACTTCGGCTCAGGTCATGATCTCACAGTCCGTGAGTTCAAGCCCCGCGTTGGGCTTTGTGCTGACAGCTCAGAGCCTGGAGCCTGTTTCAGATTCTGTGTCTCCCTCTCTCTGACCCTCCCCCGTTCATGCTCTCTCTCTGTCTCAAAAATAAATAAATGTTAAAAAAAACAAAAAAACAAAAACAAAAAAACAAACTGCTGAATGAAGGGTCCCTGGGTGGTTCAGTTGGGTGAATATCGAACTCTTTATTTCAGCTCAGGTTGTCATCCCAGGGTTGTAGGATCAAGCCCCACATCAGGCTCCACACTGAGCATAGACCCTGCTTGAGATTCTCTCTCTCTCTTCCTCTGCCCTTTTCCCCTGCCCCCACTCATACACTTGTTCTCTCTTCAAAGTAAAAAATGAAAATGAAATAAAAATTCAAAGTGTCAAATGGAAAAAAAGTCTGCAGGCAAGATTCCTCTACCCAGCAAGGCTATTATTCAAAATAGGAGAGATAAAGAATTTCTCAGGCAAACAAAAAATAAAGGAGTTTGTGATCACTACACAAATCCTGCAAAAAAATACTAAAGAGGACTCTGAGAATAAAGGAGAAACCAAAAGTGACAGACAAGAAATGATCAGAGAAACTCCCCAGAAACAATGAAAAAACAGTAACATGGTAATAAATACTTACCTATCGATAATGATTGTGAATATAAATGCACTAAGTGCTTCCATCAAAAGACATAGGATAATGGATTAAAGGAACAAGACCCATCAATACGTTGCCTAGAAGAGATTCATTTTAGACCTAAAGACAGGTGAAGATTGAAAATGAAGGAGTGGAGAGACTTTTATTATGCTGTCAAATTAATGTCAAAAAGAAAAGAAAGAGTGGCAGTAGTTATATTAGACTGGACTTTTTTCTTGTATTATTTTTTATCCTACTTTGGTGTCAGAGTAATACTGGCCTCATGGGATGATTTTGAATTTGTTCTTTATTCCATTATTTATAAGATTTGGTAAAGATTTTAATTAAATTTTTTTTTAATGTTTGTTGGCATTCACCAGTGAAACCATGTAGTCTTGGGCTTTTCTGTGCTGGGAAATTTTTGATTACTAATTCAACTTTCATTCTTGTTATTGGTCTAAGAAGATTTCCTGTTTCTTGGAAAGATTTATAATTCAGTCTTGGTAACTTGAGCATTTTTAGGAATTATCTGATTTTCCCCCTAAGTTATATTTGTCTATAGTAATGTTTTATTACACCATGCATTTTTTTGGTTATCTACTGTTTTGTTTTCTCTTCCATTTATCATTTTTATATCTGAGTCTTCTTTCTTTTTCTTAGTTAATGTAGTTAAAACATTGCCTATTTTACTTTTTAGAAAAACTGGTCATTACTTTCCATATTATGTTATTGTTTATTCTGATTTCTATTTTCATTTATTTCTGATTTTTCCTTGTTTTTTCCTTCCTCTCCTAAATTTCAGCTAAGTTTCTTATTTTTCTAGTTCCTTGTGGTATAATGTTATATTGTTTATTTGAACGTTTTTCTTAATGCCATCGTTTATGGCATAAATTTTACTCTAACATCTGCTTGTGCTGCATTCAATAGGTTTTGGAGTATTATGTTTTCTTATTCTTTTGAGACATATTTTGATTTCCCATTTGACTTCTTATTTGGCCCATTGCTTGTACAGTAGTCTGTTGTTTAATATTTGCATTGTAAAAAACTAAATTTTAATCAGCATCTACTATGTGTCAGACAATATTGCCATAAAAGCATACATTGGAAATGATTCAGAATAAAAGAAATGCCCTTACTGTTTGTTGTTCTCTTCTGCATTTCCTACATAGTTAATCTAGTTTTCTTTTCACCATGCCAAATAGATAAGCCTTCAGAATGGTATAGTTGATTTTAAAGAGAATGTAAACTTTATTTCTTGGAATATGCATCTCTTTTTAATGTAGGATTTATCATATCTCATAGCTATGCTCTTATTTATAAATTTGAGATTTCCCAAGTTCATAGTATTCTGACTGCCTTCTTTTCTATACTAGATATTCTGTGTGAGATTCCTTCACCAATTAGTAATGGTAGTTTTCAGAAATATTTCCATTTTGATTTCAAGCCTAGCACTTTCACCAATTGGCTTTTTTCCTTTGGTTTAATATTTTATTTTAAATGAGATGTTTACTCTTTATTGGAATTCAAACTCTATGTTTCTGATTTTACCAAATGATGATTATAATGAAAAGACTAAATAAATCTAAAGTGTTAGTAATCCCACCCAAGTTTTTAAATATTAAGTTCCATAGAGGATATATGTCACCTTAGCTTGGTGATTTCATTGCCATTACCATTAATTAAAGTTCTATTAAGAGTGATGAGTTACTGACTTTTGAGCTCCATTCAACAGTATAATATAGGTGGATATATGAATGAATAAAATCATAGAAAGCTTTATAGAAAAGCATTATTGGAAAGAAGCCAAACAAATAGGAAAATATCATTCAAGAAACACTTATTATACAACTGCCATTTGTGAATTATTGTATAGATACTGCAAAACTTGATCAAAGCATTAGAATTTAATTCAAATTCTAAGTGAGTGAATGCATGACTTTTCTAGCCAATGGTTCCCTTTATATAAGTACTTATGTTTGGGGAAGGGGTTGGAAAATAGAATTCCCTGGGAAAGGGTCAAGAATTTGAAATAAGAAATTAAATTATTTCAATGTAGAAAAAAATGTAAAATAAAGCAATTAATTACAGCAACAAGAATAAAGAACTAAGTCTATGTTATAAGCATATATTTATCAAGAGGTACCTATAAATTTTTTTTAATGTTTATTTATTTTTGAGAGAGAGAAAGCATGAGTGGGGAAGGGGCAGAGAGATATTTTTGAGAGAGAGAAAGCATGAGTGGGGAAGGGGCAGAGAGAAAGGGAGACACAGAACGTGAAGCAGGCTCCAGGCTCTGAGCTGTTAGCACAGAGCCTGACGCAGGGCTTGAAGTCATGAACTATGAGATCATGACTTGAGCTGAAGTCAGATGCTGAAACCGACTGAGCCACCCAGGCGCTCTGAGAGGTCCCTATAATAGCTAGTTTTTATTCTCCACTTCACTGAACCCACATTTTTACCAGAGATCCAAACTAATTGTAACTCCCAGGTCATGCCCTCAGATAATTATTTTTCTTACTTGGAGGTCAGAGCTTAAACAAAAGCTAAGTGAATTAAAGATCTACAAGATAATATGATCACCATCAAATGTCATAGAGTTCAAAGTAACAAGACTATTGTGAAATGACATGGTTATAGAGAAATCTCCAGAGGCATTGGTGTTCTAGGGATGTGCAGGGTTTATTAACCGCTCTAACCATGACTACACATATTCACTTTGCATTACTTTATGTGTTAGACATGATTTATTGTGCCCCTTTTATATATTACGATATTGACACAGAGAGAAGTAAAGTAACTGGCTTACAGAGAATGAGATAAGAATTATTTTACTTGGGGAATAAACAATGAAACATACCTACACCTAGTGTGAAGGTGATGTTCTTAGCATGCATCATGTTTGAATAGTTACTCTCAACCTTCTCGAGTATGTTGGGAGTAATGGAATCTAAGTTTAGAGATTCATACATGAAGACTTTTAAAGATAGACAGGAATTAAGATTTAATCTGGAATTAATAATTCAGAACAATTAATGAAGCCACGTGAGGTAGAACAGTTTGAGTCTCCTTTAGAAAGTGGATTCTATGAGGCATCTACTTTTAAACTGTGACATTGAGGACTGAGAAGAAATCATAGTCATGACAGGAAGACAACTTGGGAGAAATGTACGAACTGAAAATGGAAATAGAAGAATAAAAATATATGCAGGAAAATGACTTTGAGACAAGAGTGGGAAGACGAACATTGGCTGAACATCTCTTAGGAACCAAGAAGTATAATTGTTAATTAAATCATAACTTTCCTAATTTACCCTTTTTACAAAGAGGCTCCATGAAAACTCTTAGTATTGCCAATCAATACATCAGCAATGATATGGCTCAGAGAATAACCTGCATGAGTTTGCACAGCTCAGATGTGAGAGTTGCATTTCATTGAATCCAGTCCTTTCTTCCTCAAAAGTTCTTTGCATTTCCTCCAGAATCCCTCCTGAGGAAATGCAAGACATTGGATAATTGAAATCTTAGGGATATTCTCAAACTACCATGAGTAAGGAAATGAAATGGTTTTTTAATGTACCCTCAGCTAAAGAGAAAGTTTACTTTGTAAGAGCATAGACTATCCTCCACATGTTCTGCAGCTTAGATTTCATCACATCAGCCTTGCTACAATCTAATGTATAATCATTGATTAATTTTCATTACACACACACACACACACACATACACACCATCTTGCTCTTACACCATCTTGTTCTTATTTCTGTAATGCTGTATGAACAGTTTCCAGATTAGACCTAAAAACATTCAATGTAGGAAGTTATGTCTAGAACATCTATCTTAACATTTCTTCTCCTTATGGAAATGCAGATTCTCTCTTGTGCAGCAAACTAATTAAAGTCCCTTCCCAACACAATATACAAACGGCACATAAATATTTAACGGCCTGGTTTAGCATTTTTATTAGATTCTATGATACATCAAAGTATACACTGTTTAAAAGCAGAATCTAAATGATATAGTGCTTTCTAAAACCCCATCATGCATGATGTATTTTACCAATAAAATTTAAAGAAAACATTTAGGCTGTACGGAGAATAAACTATTATTCTTTACTAATTCTATGGCTTGAACTTGAGCATTCACCAATAACTCATTATGCTTTTATTAGTAGTAAATAGTACTGGATGAGCTATACGGGATGTAAAATTACCCAAGGATTTTCCTTTATAATGTGACCAGCTCTGCTCCTTAAGGGTTCCTGTAGGCAAGCCTGGAAAAGTGTTCAATATTTTTGACATTACCTCTTTAGAAGGTGTATCTCAAAATTTGAATTAGCTCTACCTGTTAGTCTTTGCCATTAGCTTGGGCCTACTATGCCACTGTCCCTGCTCTTTCAGACAAAACTTACTGAGGAACACTAGCTTTGTGAGCAGTCTTCAAACTGCCAATGTGGTGGAAACCTTTGGCATGTAGTTTATATGTAGCCCCAGACATAATTTGTGTGGAAAGTTAATGATGAGGTTGAACCAAAATAAGTCAGTGAGGTACTTTTCCTGCTGGTTTCACCTTTAAGCTTGTAGGAGCTCAACCTTCCATCCTACTTCCAAAGCTAACATAGCTGAGTTGATAACCACTTGTTAAAATGGTAAGTGATTCTAATTGTTCGTGGTATTGAAGGAATCAGTATTCTCAAGATTTTTTGCTTTTGACAAATATGACACCATCCACCATCCTAATAACAGGTGGAGAAAAACTTAAAAGGGCTAAAAAGGCAGTGATCCCTAGAGTACTGTTTTCAAAGAGAACAAAAAATAAATACCTAGTTCTAACACTAACCCTCCAAATGTTACTGTTCTAACTACACCTGTGTTCCCGGTTGGAAAGATGTCAGAGTAAAACCATGAGAAGAGGGAGAACAGGTGTGTTTTCAGCTATCTTAAGTGTTGTACAAGGGAAAGTCATTGAATCCTTGCAAATCTAAATGGCAAAACTTAAGGGCATCTGGGTGGGTCATTCAGTTAAGTGATGACTTTGGCTCAGGTCATGATCTTGAGGTTGGTGGGTTCAAGCCCTGCATCGTGCTCTTTGCTATCAGCGCTGAGGCCACTTCGGACCCTGTGTCCCCTGTGTCTCTCTCCCTGCCCCGCTCATGCTCTCTCTCTCTCAAAAATAAATAACCAACAAAAAATTTAAAAAAATAAATGGCAAAACTTAGAGGGTGAGTGGAAATAAAGGAGATTGATTTTGTGATGTTCCCAGAATTGTTGGCTTTTGACTATGAAAAGGAGATTTCTGTACCACTATCTCCAACAAAACATTAAATGGGAGTGATGCAAAATATAAATATCGCATTTATATAATTAAACCCTTTGGGCAATTTTTTAAATTTATAGCTTATGTTCTAAAGTTATGTATTGGATTCCATGTCATAATTAACTATTAATAAGTTTCATTCCTAGAATTCCTTCAGAAGTAGAGAAAAGATACATTTAAAAAATTATAACTGCTAATCTTCACATCTTTTGCAAACACCTAAGTATAAGCAGCAAGTATATTGTTAAGAATATGTTATATCATTTTTGACTCACTGTGATCTCCAAATATACCAGTAGGATTAATTTTATGAAAGGCACAATTTTTGGATATGAACAGTTTACCATAAGATTCAAACTTACTCTCACAATACTAAAATTAAAATACCTACAAATTTGAATAGGGAAAATACTTTTTTAAAGTGATATTTTGTTAAACTCATGATGAATAATTACTAACTAATGGCATATTGTTTCTAATTTATCAAGAGACAGAATTAAATTACTGACAAAAGAGATAAATTGTGCAGAAAAAAAAAAGTCTTGTGAAAAGGTAGATTTGGTGTCATTACAGAATATTTAAGTACTGTCCAAAGAATTGAATGCAAACATGCTACCTCAATGTTCACTCTAATAAGGGACATATACAAATGTTTATGCATCCTGAAAAACTGTTATTTCATAGTTATGGTGCAGGGGGAGAAGTTCTTAGATAAGTGTTGCACTTTGAGTGAGAATCAATGGTTTCCTTTTGCAAACTCCAAACACCCATATCATCAGGACTTGGTAGTTCTATCATTATATAAAAACCCACAAAACATTTGTACAGTGTTTGATTCTATGGATCCTTTCTAATTGTTATTTAGCTTTAATGACTTTGTAGTCAGACATGTTCTAGTACAAGCACCACCTCTTTCATTTCCCGATGATGTATTTTGGCATGTTTCAGCTTTCTTAAGAGCAAAATGAGATTAACTATACCTTTTGCTGAAGGCTGCTTTGAGAATAGACCGAAAGAGTGTATTTTTAAAAATGTTAGGACTGCTTATTCAGTTAAACATGACAGCATGAAGTTTTTTTACTTTTGTCTCCTTTATAATGCATCACAACCAAGAACAATAATAGCACTATCATCAGAATATATGGAAAAAAAACAGCACAACAGAATAGAAAATAATGTTTTAATATCAGTAAAATTAGGGAAAGTGGAATGCACAGTTATCAATCGTAAATAAAAATGGTCTTTAAAAAACAGAGAAATTTGGATCCCAAGAAGGTTGGAACGAACTTGAATGTTGACCTAGAATCCTTGCCTCAGAAGCAAGATGTGATTCCTCTGAAATGTGTCAAGCAGTAGTGAGAGAGGATTTCCAACATTAACGGCAGATGCCCAACCAAAGGTCCAGAAAGCTCAGAGTGTTTAACAGTACATGAAGAAAAGCTGGCAAAGCTAAATGGTTCAATAGATAGATCTATAATCAGATGTGGAGATGTTAACATCCCTCTGTCAGTAATTACTTGGGCAACCACCCCAAAAAATAAGTAAAAATGAACAGTATCAAACATGTTTACATAACTGACATTTCACCCAGGTGATGAAGAATGTACATTCTTTTCAAATGCAATGGAATGATAACCAGACAGTGTTGATGGTAGGCCACATTGATATGTCTCAGGAAATGTCAAGATATTGTAAGCTTACAGTATGCTGTCTGACAAAAATTGAATTAAACTAGAAATCTATATTAATGCAATAAACAGAAAAGCCTAAAACATTTGGAAAAGGAAGAACGTCCTGCTAAATAAATGATGGTATAAAGAAGAAGTAATGAGATAAATTAGGAACTATTTTGAGAATAATAATGAAAATAAAATGTATTTACAACTTGTGGAATGTGGCTAAGTAGTGAGTTCTTAGAGGGCAATTTAGAGCTTTAAATTGCTCACAGTAGAAAAGAAGAAATGTTTAAAATCATTGATGTAAGTTTCTACTTTATGAAGCTATAAAAAGGAGCAAATTAAATCTGAAGTAAGTAGAAAGAAGAAAATTAATGACAAGAACTGAAATTAATAGACAACAAATGATAGAGGAAATTAACAAAGCTAAAAGTTGGATGGTAAATGGTAAAATTGATTAAACCAGTAGGAATAGTGATAATCAAGTAAAAATAAAACCATATAGCCAGCATGTAAGGAACTTGAAAGTTGTCACTCCATCCTAACAAGTAAAATGATGAACTAACTGAAAAGAAAACAAAAACCCTTTCTAGATCTGTCAAAGAAGTGAAGTCACAGACCACACTGCTGTCCTCCGAATTGGAGAAAGAGACAGGAAGATGCAAATCATCACCATTTACCAGAGCAGAAACTTCCACAGGAACCAGCGTCAGGTCTATCATATCTGGATTACCACACACACGCGCGCACACACACACACAAATAAAGTAAAAAAAAAAAAAAAAAAAAAAAAATTTAAGATATTCTAAAGTACAAACAGACAAAACACAGTTTGCAGCATGAAGCATCTCAGAACCATCAAAACCAGAGTCAGACATGGCAGGGATGTTGGGATTATCGAACAAAAAAAATTTTTTTTCAACTGGACTGATATGCTAAAGACTAATGGAAAAAGAAGGCAACATCAAGAATAGATTGGAAATGTAAGCACAGAGACAGAATTTATAAGAGAGAATCAGAATAAAATGCTAGAGCTAAAAAAACCCACTGTAACAGAAGTGAATGCCTTTTAAAAAATGTTTATTTCGGGGTGCCTGGGTGGCTCAGTCAGTTGAGCAGCCGACTTCAGCTCAGGTCATGATCTCACAGCTTGTGAGTTCAAGCCCTGTGTTGGGCTCTGTGCTGACAGCTCGGAGCCTGGAGCCTGCTTTGGATTCTGTGCCTCCCTCTCTCTCTGCCCTAACCCACTCACATTCTGTCTCTGTCTCTCTCAAAAACAAATAAACATTTAAAAAAATGTTTATTTCTTTATTTTGGCGGGGGATTGGGGAGGGGGGCACAGAGAGACAAGAAGCGAGACAATCCCAAGCAGGCTCCGGGCTGTCATTGCAGAGCCTGACATGGGTCTCGATCCCACAAACCATGATATTATGAACTGAGTTGAAATCAAGAGATGCTCAACCAAGTGAGCCACTCAGGCACCCAAGAATGCCGTTGATAGGCTTATTCATACGTTGGACATGGCAGAGGAAAAGATCTTTGAGCTTAATAATATATATGGCAGTAAAAACTCCTAAAACTAAAAAAGCAAAGAGAAACAAAAATACCCACAACAAGCTATCCAAGGACTATGGGCAACTATAAAAGGTGTAACATGAATAACAGGAATACCAGAAGAAGAAGAGAGAAAAGAATTGAAGCAATATTTCAGACAATAATAACAGAAAATTCCCGCATTAATATCAGACACCAAACCAAAGATCCAGGAGTTCGGGGAACACCAGGTAGGTAAGTGCCCAAAAACTACATGTATGTCCTATCCAAACCTCAGAAAATCAAATGTAAAGAAAACATCTTGAAAGAAGTCAGGGGTGAGGGGAGGGGAAGCAGCTTATTTATAGAGAAGCAAAGATAAGAGTTATCTCTGAGTTCTCAGAAACCAAGGCAGAAGAGAGTAGAGTGAAACACTAAAAGTATTAAGAGAAAACAAACCAACCAACCAATAAACAAAAATACCACACTAGAATTCTTTATCCTGGCAAGTTATCTTTTGAAAATGAAGGAAACATGAAGACTCTCTTAAGCAAACAAAAATTGAAGAATTTGTTGCCAGTAGACCTGCCTTGAAAGAAATGTTAAAAGAAGTTCTTTAGACAGAAGGATAATAACATGGGTCAGAATCTCAGATCTACATGAAAAAGGAAGAGCATCAAAAAAGGAATAAGGAAAGGCAAAGTAAAACATTGTTTTCTTGTTAATAGCAAATAAGTTTCTTCTAAAATAATAATAGCAAAAAGCAATAGCAACAGTGTATTCAATTATGTATGCTTGTGTATATATCTATATATGCTTATGTGTAAGTGACAGGAACTGCAATGAAGGCGGAAGGTAGGAAGGAGATAGGCTTGTATGTTACTAATAAGGTACTTAATAAGGTTACACTACCCTTGACATGATATGTTATTTGAAAGTGGACTTGTGTTAGTTTTCATTAGCTGTGAGTGTGTATTGCAAGCACTAGGGACATTTGTAAAATAAGTGAAGAAAAAAAATTGAGAGCATACCTAATATACTAACAAAAGAGAGAAAATAGAATCACATAAAATGCTCAATTAAAATTTTAAAAAGGCAGAAAAAAGTGGAAGACAAAAATAGGAATAAGGAACAAGGGCAGTAAACAGAGAACGGTAGTGAATATGGTGGATCTTAATCCAACTATATCAGTAATCACTTTGAATGTCAATGTACCAATGAAGAGACAGAAGGTGTCAGAGTATACACAGTAAAAAAAACACAAGCCCACTATATTTTGTCAAGAAACCCACTTTAAATATAAAGTGGCATACAGATTAAAAGTAAATGGCCAAAGAAAAATCCACCATGCTAACAGTAATCAAAAGAAAGCCAGAGTTACCCATATTAATTTCAGACTGAACAGAATTCGAAGTAAAGAATGTAATAATTTTCTCTGAATTCCATGCAGTTATTCATTTCCTGTAACATCCTATATACGCAAAGATGCTCTTTGATTGTCTCATTCTATTAAGTGATAAAACTTTTTATCTTGCACAACTTGTTTGAAAGATTTTGGTGTTAATCACTTGATGTACGTTTTCTCCTGATCCTACATGTGGTTTTAATCCTCTGACCCACATCTGCAGTAACCGTCCTATATTAGCAAACGGTCACTTTCATCAGTCATACATTGAGAATACAAAGCACGCATGTGCATGAATGCGTACACACACACACACACACACACACACACACACACACGCACGCACAACAACTGACAGAGAAAACATGATCTCTCCAAAGGTCCTATGTTGTGGCATTTTGAATGGAGGAAGCTACTTACTAGTTAGTTATATCCTAAAGGAAAAGAAAGAAGGAATCGATTATTTGATCAAAAACTTCAGTCATCTGTTTCATTATGTCTGCTGCCTCAAAAGGACATCTCTTCTCTCTTTTGGGTCTTAAAGTCAATGAGTATTGAGACACTGGCTTAAGGTGTTGGAATGATCTGGTGGTTTCTGCTCTCCTCCTTTTCTCATTTAAGTTTACAATATGCCTTCTCATTTCAAAAATATAGCTAGGTTGCCGAAAAACGTGGTGGTTGATCTTCAGTGTCTTACCTCAGCCCAAATGGCTACCTCCATGTCATTCTGTGGTATTGATCTATTTCATACTATAGTATCTGGATATTACTAGATTGCATTTTTATAAACAATTCTATATCTTGACCCATTTCAGGGAAATCCATACACTGCTTCTGAGTTTAGGAATTCTAGAGTAACTTTCAGGTTCCTTCCATCGTTATTTTGGTCCACATTTCTCTGTTTTTCTGCATCTAACTTCCCATTTCTATAGTTTGTCACAGTGAAAATGTTACATGAAAGAAAGTATACAGTATGCAGCTTTTTGAAGTTGGCTTTTTTCTTTTCAATACAATGTCCTTAAGATCCATCCAAAGTCCTACATATTAATAGTGTGAACCTTTTTATTGTTGACAAGTACTCCACTGTATGGATATACCAGAGCTTGTTTAAACATACACCTGTTCAAGGACATTTGAATTGTTTCCAGTTAGGTATATTAAAAATGAAGCCTCTGTGAATAGTCACGTTCAGGTTTTTGATTTCTCTAGAGTACATAACTCAGGAGTAAAATTGCTGAGACAGAGTGTTTATCTGTTAAAGAAATTGCAAACCAGACTTCCAGAGAGGTTGTGCCATTTGACAATCACCCCGGCAAAGTACAAAAGACCTGCTATCTTTGCCTCCTCGCTACCGTTTCGTATTAGCAACTGCATTTTTGTTTTAGTATTTGAGTAAGCCTGTAGTGATACCTCATTGTGTTTTTAATTTGAATTTTCCTGAAGTCTAAAAATGTTAAACATATATTTCATGTGTTTATTTGCCATTTTCATATATTCTTTGGTGAAGTGTTTAAGAAGTCATTAGCCCATTTTCTAAATGATTTTGTTCAGTATTTTGTTTGTTTGCTTTCTCACTGTTGAATGTATAGAGTTTTTGTTTTTGTTTTTATTGTTTTGTAGCCTGAAAACAGGTCTTTTCTTGGCAACATGTTTTGCAAATATTTGTTTCATGGTCAGCAACTTCATTCTACATCTTTAACAGCCTTTCATATAGTGAAGGGTTTTAATTATTATGAAGTTCAACTTAACAATTTGTTATAGGTCTTTTGTAGTATGTCTAAGAAGTCTCAGCCTAGGCCAAGGTCATTAATATTTTCTTTCACAATCTTTTCTAAAATTTCTATACAGGTAAATTTTAGATCTATAATCTATTTTGAATAAAAAGCATGTATAAGATAAAAGATTCAGATTGAATTTTATTTTGAAGTATTGATTTTTATTTTTTCCTGCACTATTTATTGAAAAGTCTCGCTCCTAAAATTTATGTTTATCTTGGTTTTC
Organism: Panthera onca; assembly: GCF_046562875.1. NCBI lineage: Eukaryota > Metazoa > Chordata > Mammalia > Carnivora > Felidae > Panthera > Panthera onca. Next base: position 39,008,516 of record NC_138353.1, on the reverse strand, counting down.
ATCGTTTTGACTCTGCTGTGACTAAATTTTGTTTTTATTGTATTGATTCTGTTTCATGTTTCCTGACTTTTTTTTTTAACGCTTATTTATTTTTGAGAGAGAGAGGGAATGCAAGCGAGGGAGGGGAAGAGAGAGAGAGAGAGAAAGAGGGAGACACAAGATCTGAATGAAGCAAGCTCCAGGCTCTGAGCTGTCAGCATAGAGCCCGATGTGGGGCTCGAACTCGTGAACTGTGATATCATATGAGCGGAAGTCAGACGCTTAACCGTCTGAGCCACCCAGATGCCCCCTGACTTTTTTTAATGTATGTTTGTGTTCCATCAAATTTTAGAAATTTAAGGCCTCTACTTCTTGTAATATTCTTGTCTGCCCCATTAATTCTTTTCTTTCCTGTGAAATTGGTTACAAATATTTTCATTTTTGTCGTATTGCCCTACGAATGTAGGAGGCCCTATTATTTTTTCTTCATTTATTTTTCTTACTTCTTTGTATTTGAATAATTTCTCTTGTTATATCTTCAAGTTAATTTATTTTTTTGTTTCATTTGTTCTGCCTTGAAGCCCATGTGGTATTATTTTTTTTAGGTTTCTGTACAATATTGTAGGTTTCACTACAATAAACTCTATGTTATTCTTTTGGTTTATTTTTCTTGCTGATATTTACCAACTTATTCACTACAACTATGCTTTTCTTTCTGTATTGGAATCCATTTATGTTGGCTCTTTTAAAAGGATTTTTTTTTCCTACAAATTCTAACATGGTATCATTTCTGTTGACTATTTTGTTCTTTTGATCAAGAAGAAAATTTTCCTACTTCTTCCCATGCTTAGTAATTTGAATCATACTGTCATCCTTGTAGATAAAATGTTTTAGAGAATCTGGATTCTCTCACTTTCCATCAGACACTGTTCATTTTTGTTCTATCATCCAGTCACTTTGGCTGACTCAAAACTCAGAATCTGTCTTTCCTGCCATGAGGAGCAGCTGAAATCTCTGATCATTGCTTTCATCATTTTAGATGTTTTTGTTTTTGTTTCTTTTTAATTGGTTCTTTGGTGTCTCCCCATCCCCCTCGTGCAAGCACAATACAGGTGTTATGCAAGGATTTTAGCAGTATTTATATTCAGATTTTCTATTCCCACATGTGTAGAGTACTACTTTTCCAGATATTCCCCTAACTTTGCAGTTGGTCTGGCATCTCCAAACTTTGTATTGTTAGTCCTCAGTCCCGTAATGTTGTGATTTCTCTGTTTGTGTTCAACACATGCATAACAATGTGGACTTCCCTCAGGTAAAAAGCATATAATAAAATTACCTTATGTCCTTTTTTCCTAGGTTTGGAAATCCTTCTTTTTTCCCTCTTTTCTTCTTTTTTTTTCAGTCTCCCTTCCTTCAAATAATACTTTATATATGTGTGTGTGAGTATGTAAGTTCAACTTTGGTGCAGAGTTTATAATGTTATCTGAAAAATTAACAATGTGGTACAGGCTATTCTGACATTTCTTGAAGGAGGATTCCAAGGATTTGGGGTTGTAGTACAAGGAGGATGGGAAAGCTTTGGAGGGTTTTAAAGAGAAGTATGATGGTATTGAAATTAACATTTAGGAACTACAGTCTGTGTGTTACTGTGTTGAGATTTTTTTTTAAATAAGATTAGAAAAGGTCAGTTACAGGGGTGTGTGGGTGGCTTAGTTGGTTAAGTGTCCTCCTCTTGATTTCAACTCAGGTTATGATCTCACGGTTCATGGTATTGAGCCCAGGGACAGTCTCCGAGCTGGGCATGGAGTCTGCTTGGGATTCTCTCTCTCCCTCTGCCCCTCCCTTAGGTGTTCTCTCTCTCTCTCTCTCTCTCTCTCTCTGTCTCTCTCTCTTTCTCTCCCTCTCTCCACCCGCCCCACTCTTAAAAAGGTCACAGAAATTCAGGGGATGGTAGTGACTCGGATATATCTTAGAATAGTGGATATGGATTTTAAAAAGTGTTTTTTTAATTTTTTTTAATGTTTATTTATTTTTGAGACAGAGAGACAGAGCATGAACAGGGGAGGGTCAGAGAGAGAGGGAGACACGGAATCCGAAGCAGGCTCCAGGCTCTGAGCTGTCAGCGCAGAGCCCGACGTGGGGCTTGAACTCACGGACTGGGAGATCATGACCTGAGCCAAAGTCAGATGCTTGACTGACTGAGCCACCCAGGCGCCCCAAAAAAAGTTTTATTACTTGCTTTCGGTATGCTATTTTTATCAATCAACTATAAAGTGTTGTAATCATAGCTAGCGGTACCAGTTTTGGGTGGAGAATAAAGAAAATAATAAATGCAATATATTAGACATTACCTGATACAGCAATGTTCTGTAGCATTTAATACTCTGTGATGTATGTATTGCATGCCATATACGGCATGTTCTATATGGAATTACCCCTCTATTCATCAGTCTAATCATGTAGATATACATTAATCATATATCAAATAAATACATAAATATTATAATGAAATAATTGATATTAAGTTCTTTATGATGACATAGGAACGTATAAGATAACTTGACCTGGTGGTAGTAATAGCATATGAAAGTATAAAATTGATCCTATTTTGCGTATAATAATCCAAGAATGTTCAACTTACCTCCAACTCACATTCATTTTAATAAGAAGGGTAGTATTTCTACAAAGGTGAGAAGTGAAATGAGATCTAAATAAAAATAGAAGTCACTAAAGTGAAGAATATAGGTAAGATTGCTTCAAAAAGAGGGAACAGACTGTGAAATGGCCCCAAAGAGAGCATGGAGAAGATGAGGAAATGGAAAAAAAACACTGTGATTAGAGCAGCCAGAGTATAATGATGATTATGCTGAACATGGCCCTGAAAATAGGCAGGAGTCAGGCTATACAGAGGCCTCGCGGGCCATGGTTTGTTTTTCATTTTTAGACCAAAATTTATGAGTTTTAGGTAAAATGGTCAAACAGACTTCAGTGTGGAGAAGATACTGGGGAGAGACAAAGTTGGATGAAGCTAGTTTCAATATGTGTAGAATCATGAAGTTTATGTAGATACAATGATGTTAGTGTTGATGGTGGTGCTGTCCTTGGTTGTGTTTCCTTAGGAGAAATTTGGAAAGAAGGAGAACTGGTAGGGAGAGAATCGTCCTTATACTCTATGGTAGAAAAAAAAAAAAAAAAAACTGGCAGAGAAGTAAGATAAAATTAGTCTATTTCATACTTCATTAGCACCAATAGGAGAAGGAGTTGCTAGGTCTCCCTAAGCATTTACTGATCCTTGCAGGTAAGCAAGAGTTGCTTGGAGCTAATTATTAGGGTTTCAGTGGTGTTTGAAATGTCTCAAATACTTAAAAGGTACCTGGAATCCAATTTTATTTTAGCATAACATTATCATTGATGGCTTTATCATAACTGAAAGCAGATTAGATAGAATTTTTCTCTTTTCTCTGTCAGATTGAACTTCTGTGTATCATTAAAGAGATAGAGCAATTGTACAGAAATAATTATCATACCAGTCCCCAGATGCATCTGGAAAACTATTAAGAACCAAAGAGGAGGCTAATGAAAAGATCTCCTGTGGTTACAGAAATTACATGCTTTGGTCTTTTCCTCCAGATATTTTCTTTGTTAGTTTCTTTTGCAAGACCTGGCAAAAGCATATTTATTAAACTGCCTCTCTTTCTCTAATTTGCTTTATCTCTGAGAAACCAAGAATAGGATGGTACAAGAAAACACATAATTTTATTGTTTTCTGATAAGTGTTGATATGAATAAAGGACCTGACTAGTTTTCTAATCCCTCTGTCTTTACACAGACACACACTAACATTTGCATTATACTTGTAAATAATAGGATGTCAAGATCTTGTTGGGGTGCCTGGATGGCTCAGTTAGTTGAGCATCTGACTTTGGTTCAGGTAATAATCACATGATTTGTAATTTTGAGTCCCCCATAAGGCTCTCTGCTGTCGGCACAGAGCCCACTTCAGACTCTCTGTCCCCCTCTCTCTCCTCCTCCCCGACTTGTGCTCGCTCGCTCTCAAAAATAAACATTAAAAAACTTTATTAAAATCTTGTGAAAGCAACAATGTCTAAAATATGTATGCTTCTGTATAATCTGAAGTGTTTCATTTATCATACCAATATTACTTTCTTGGATAATTTATATGGAAGTTGATCGAGGCTTCTTGACACATGCCAACTCCATCTAAGCAGAAAAAGTGGCATTGTTCTCTTAAAGACTACATAGCACAACTAGAGTTCCAGAGAGCAATGCCTTGTCTCTGTACAAAAGTATTGAACAGTTCTAACGATATAAGAATCCATTAATGGTGTCCCATTAAAAATGTCAACAGAACTTATGTGAACTGAAAAAAGCTCAATTAACAGATGTGGATACGTGGATTTATATTCTCAATCCTGAGAAGTACTCTTGGGGAAACAAATGGTCAAACTGGGTATCTTTGAAGTAGAGAAGGAATCTGCTTCTGTCACTGCTAACCTCAACTGATAAATATATGAAATGTGTGTGTGTGAACATGGTGGATTATAATCAGTGATAAAACATTCACATAAATGTTTTACTGTAAAAGAAAAGTTAAAACCTACCTGAGGTACATGATTCTGTTTTTACTTATTATTTTTTTTATTTTTATGTATTTTTATTTATTTAATTTATTTTATTCTCATGTTAGCTAAAATACAGCGTAGTCTTGGCTTCAGGAGTAGATTTCCATGATTCGTCACTTGGGTACAACACCCAGTGCTCATCCCAAGTGCCCTCCTCAAAGCCCATCACTCATTTTCCCCACCCCCATCAATCCTCATTTTGTTCTCTGTGTTTAAGAGTGTCTTGTGGTTTGCCTCTCTCTCTCTGTCTTTATTTTCCTATTTTTTCTTCTCTGCCCCTGTAGCATCTGTTCAGTCTCTCAAATTTCACATATGAGAGATTTCATTTGATATCTTTCTCTGACAGACTTATTTTGCTTACCATAATACTCGCCAGTTCCATCCAGGTTGTTAGAGATGGCAAGATTTCATTCTTTTCATCACCAAGTAGTATTCCATTGTGTGTATATACCACATCTTTATCCATTCATCAGTAGATGGACGTTTGGGCTATTTCCATAATTTGACTATTGTTGATAGCACTGCTGTAAACATTGGGGTGCACGTGCCCCTCCGAATCAGCAGTCCTGTATCCTTTGGGTAAATTCCTAGTAGTGCAATTGCTGGGTGTAGGGTAATTCTATTTTTAACTTTTTGAGTACCCTGCACACTGTTTTATGGAGTGGTTGCACCAGGTTGCATTCCCACCAACAGCACAAGAAGGTTCCCCTTTCTCCACATCCTTGCCAACATCTGTTATTTCTTAAGTTGTTAATTTTAGCTACTCTGACCAGTGTGACGTGGTATCTCAATGTGGTTTTGATGTGTATTTCCCTGATGATGAATGATGTTGAGCATCTTTCATGTGTCTGTTTGCCATCTGGATGTCTTCTTTAGAAAAGTGTCTTTTCATGTGTTCTGCCCATTTCTTCACTGTATTGTTTTTTGGGTGTTGAGTTTGATAAGTTCTTCATAGATTTTTTGATACTCATCCTTTATCCAATATGTCATTTGCCAATATCATCTTCCATTCCATCAATTGCCTTTTAGTTTTATTGATTGTTTCCTTTGCAGAGCAGAAGCTTTTTCTCTTGATGAGATCCAGGTAGTTCATTTTTGCTTTTATTTCCCTTGCTTCAGAGACATGTCAATAAAAAATTTCTGTGGCTGTTGCCAGAGAGGTTGCTGCTTGTTTTTTCCTGTAGGATTTTGATGACTTCCTGTCACACATTTAGGTCTTACATCCATTTTGAATTTTTTTTTTTTGTCTGTGGTGTAAGAATGTTTCATTCTTCTGCATGTTGCTGTCCAGTTCTCTCAGCACCATTTGCTAAAGGGACTGTCTTTGTTCCATTGGACACTCTTTCCTGCTATGTCAAAGATTAGTTGGCCATACGTTTGTGGGTCCATTTCTGGGTTCCCTATTATATTCCATTGGCCTATGTGCCTATTTTGGGGCCAATCTCATACAGTCATGATGATTACAGCTTTGTAATTCAGGCTAAAGCCTGGGATTGCAATGCCTCCTGCTTTTGTTTTCTTTTTCAATAATACTTTGGCTGTTTGGGGTCTTTTGTGGTTCCATACAAATTTTTGGATTGTTTTTTCGAGCTCTGTGAACAATACTGGTGCTGTTTTGATTGGGATTGCATTGAATGTGTAGATTGCTTTGGGTAGTATCAATATTTTAACAATATTTGTTCTTCCAATCCATGAGCATGGAATGTTTTTTTTTTTTTTCATTTCTTTGTGTCTTCTTCAATTTCTTTCATAATCTTTCTATAGTTTTTAGTGTAAAGATCTTTTACCTCTTTAGTTAGGTTTATTTCTAGGTATTTTATGTTTCTTGGTGCATTGTAAGTGGGATTTATTCCTCGATATCTCTTTATGTTGCTTCATTATTGGTATATAGAAATGTAACTGATTTCTATACGTTGATTTTATATCCTGCAACATTGCTAAATTCACGTATCAGCTCTCGCATTTTTTTGGTGGAGGCTTTTGGGTTTTGCATGTAGACTATCATGTCATCTATGAAGACTGGAGGTTCTTTGCCAATTTAGATTCCTTTTATTTCATTTTGTTGTCTTATTGCTGAGACTAGGACTTCCAACACTATGTCAAACAACAGTGGTGAGAGTGGACATCCCTGTCGTGTTCCTGATCTCTGGGGAAAAGCTCTCACTTTTTCCCAACTGAGGATGATATTAGCTGTGGGCATTTCATATATGGCTTTTATGATGTAAAGCTATGTTCCTTCTATCCCAACTTTCTTGTGGGTTTTTATTAAGGAAGGATGCTCTATTTTGTCAGATGCTTTTTTTGCATCTATTGACAGGATCATGTGGTTCTTATCCTTTCTTCTATTAATGTGATGTACCATGTTGATTGATTTGTGAATATTGAACCAGTCCTGCAGCCCAGGAATTAATCCCAATTGATCATGGTGAATAATTATTTTAATATACTGTTGAATTTTTTTGCTAGTATCTTGTTGAGAATTTTTGCATCCATGGTCATCAGGGATATTGGCCTGTAATTCTCCTTTTTAGTGAGGTCTTTGTGTGGTTTGGGAATGAAGGTAATGCTGGCTTCATGGAATGAATCTGAAAGCTTTCCTTCTTTTTCTATTTTTTAGAAGAGCTTGAGAAGAATACATATTAACTCTGCTTTAAATGTCTGGTAGAATTCCCCTGCGAAGCCATCTGGCCCTGGACTCTTATTTTTTGGGAGATTTTTGATAACCTGTTCAACTTCTTTACTGTTTATGTGTCTGTTCACATTTTCTATTTCTTTTCTTTTGAGTTTTGGTACTGTGTGAGTGTCAGGAATTTTTCCATGTCTTCCAGATTATCCAGTTTGTTGGCATATTGTTTTTCATAATATTCTCTAATAATTGTTTGTATTTCTCTGGCTTGGGTTGTGATCTCTCCTCTTTCATTCATGATTTTATCTCTTTCAGTTCTCTCTTGTTTATGAGAAGTCTGGCTAGGGGTTTATCAGTTTTGTTCATTCTTTCAAAAAACCAACTCTTCGATGCACTGATCTGTTCTACTGTTTTGTTTTGTTTTTATTCTATATTGTTTATTTTTGCTCTAATTTTCATTATTTGTCTTCCCCTGCTGGCTTTAGGCTTTCTTTGGTACTGCCTTTCTAGTTCCCTTAGGTGTTAAGTTAGGTTGTGTAGTTGGGACCTTTCTTGCTTCTTGAGGGAGACCTGAATTGCAATGTATTTCCTCTTAGGATGGCCTTTGCTGCACCCCAAGGGTTTGGACTGTCATGTTTCCATTTCCATTTGCTTCCATATATTTTTAAATTTCTTCTTTAATGAGTGGATGACCCATTCATTCTTTAGTAGGATGTTCTTTAACCTTCATGTATTTGGGTGCTTTCTAAATTTTTTCTTGTGGGTGATTTCATGTTTCATAGTGTTGTGATCTTTGCACAGTATGATCTCATTCCTTTTATACTTCTTGAGGGCTGCTTTGTGACCCTATGTGATCTATTTTGGATGATGATCTATGTGCACTCAAGAAGAATGTGTATTCTGCTGCTTTTGGATGAAAAGTTCTGAATATATCTGTTGAGCTCATCTGGTCCAGTGTGTGATTCAGAGCCTTTGTTTCTTTATTGATTTTCTGCCTATGATCTGTCCATTGGTGTAAGTGGAGTATTAAAATACTCCAATTTAGCAGATACTAAATATATCTTAAGGACTTAAGATATATTAAATATATCAGTTAAGTCCATCTGGTCCACTGTGAAATTCAGAACCCTTGTTGCCTTATTGATTTTCTCTCAATGATCTGTCCATTGTTGTAAGTGAAGTATTAAAGTCCCCTACAATCATGATATTATTATCTATACATTTATTTATGTTTATGATTAATCAATTTATATAATTGGATGCTTTCATGTTGAAGGCATAAACATTTACAATTGTTAGCTCTTCTTGATGGATAGACCTCTTAATTATGGTATAATGCCCTTCTTCATCTCTTATTACAGTCTTTGTTTTAAAATCTGGTTTGTCTCAAAGCACCTGGTTGGCTCAATCTGTTAAGCATCTGACTTTGGCTCAGGTCATGATCTCACAGTTCACGGGTTTGAGCCCTGCATCATGCTCTTTGCTTTACAGCTCTGAGTCTGGAACCCACTTTGGATTCTTTTCCTCCCTCTCTCTCTGCCCCTCCCCCACTCATATTCTATCTCTCTGTGTCTCTCAAAAATGAATAAACATTAATTTTTTTTAATAAAATCTGGTTTGTCTGATATAAGTATGGCTATTCTGCTTTTCTTTTGAAGCCCAGTAGCATGATAGGTGGTTCTCCATCCCCTTACTTTCAATCTACTGATGTCCTCAGGTCTAAAATGAGTCTCTTGCAGGCAGCATATAGATGGATCTTGTCTTTTTTATCCATTCCTATACCCTATGTCTTTTGGGGCTTTTAGTTTATTTACATTCAGGGTGATTATTGAAAGATATGATTTAGTATCATTGTGTTGTCCATAGGTTTCATGTTGGTGGTGATGTCTCTGGTCCTTTGTAATCTTGGCAGCTTTCCACTCGTAGAGTCCCCTTAGGATCTCCTCCAGGTCTGGCATAGTGGTGATGAACTCCTTTAGTTTTTGTTTGTCTGGTAAAGCCTTTATTTCTCCTATTCTGAATTACAGCCTTGGTGGATAAAGGATTCTCAGTTGCATATTTTTCCTTTTCAGTCCACTGACTACTTCCTGCCACTCCCTTCTGGTGTGCTAAGTTTCAGTGGACAGATCTGCTACTACCCTTATGTGTCTACCCTTGTAGGTTAAGGTCCACTTGTCCTTAGTTGCTTTCAGAATTCTCTCTTTATCTTTGTATTTTGCCAGTTTCACTATGATATATTGTGGTGTTGACCTGTTTTTGTTGATTTTGAAAGAAGTTCCCCATGCCTCGTAGATGTGGATGCCTGTTTCTTTTCCCAGATTAGGGAAGTCCTCAGCTATAATTTGTTCAAATAAAACTTCTGCCCCTTTCTCTCTGGCTTCTTCTTCTGGAACTCCTATGATAAGGATATCATTTCATTGAATCACTTAGGTCTCTGTTCTCCTCTTGTGTTCTAGTAATTTCCTTTCCCTCTTTTTTTCAGTTTCATCATTTGCCATAATTTTATCTTCTACTTCACCTATTCACTCCTCTGCTTCTTCCTTCATTGCTGTCACTGTGGTTTATTTTGTATCTCATTTATAGCATTTCTTAATTCATCATGACTATTTCTTAGGCCTTCTGTCTCTGCAACAGTAGATTCACTGCTCTTGTCTATGTTTCTTCAAGCCCAGCTATTAGTCTTATGACTGTTATTTTAAATTCCAGTTCAGATATAGTTTATGTATCTGTTTTGAGCAATTCCCTGGCTGTCATTTCTTCCTGGATTTTCTTTTGAGGAGAATTCCTCCCCTTGATCATTTTGGCCAGTTTTCTGTCTTTTACATGTTTCAATAGCTTGCCATGTGTCCTGCACCTGTGAGCACTACTATATTAAAAAGGGGTCATACACTGTCCAGGGCCTGGCCCCTCAGGAGGTGTTTTTGAGGTGTGTTGTATGTACTCTGTTGTTGCACATTTGGCTCCTCTCTCACACTGGTTAGTCCTCTGCAAAGGTCTTCCTTGCTTACAGTGGTGGATTGTTTGGACCTTCCACCAGGTGTCCTTTGATTTGTTCATTGAAGTAACCCTGGAAAAAATGGAAAGGGCAGGGAACCTTATCCTATACAAAGAGAAAAATGAAAGGGCAGGGGGAGAAAACAAGCAGAGTATCAAAGAAACTATAAGGCCTAATCCAGAGAAAGAAAAAGCAAAATAAAGAAGGAGATATTGTAAAGGTGTAAAAAGAATACAGTAAAAATGCCTGATTCAACAAAACGGAGAAAGGAAAAAGAAGGAGGAGAAGGAGAGGAAAGAAGAAGAAGAACAGAAGGAGGAGGAGGAGGAAGAGGAAGAAGGAGGAGGAGGAGGAGAAGAAAGAAGAAGAACAGAAGGAGGAGGAGGCGGAGGAGGAGGAAGAAGGGACCAAAAACGAAATCAGAGACTATGAGCCTGATTTCAAAGGAAAAAATAAGATGGTAGAAAGAAAAATAAGAGAAAAGAGAAGGAAAGAAAAGAGGAAAAAAGAAAGAGAGAGAAACAGATTAATATACCAAACCGCAAGTCAGTTGTCTGATGGTGCCTGGGACCAGTGGCTTTGCTGTTCTGGAGGGAGGCCATCTGGTTCACTCAGTGTCAGTCATGCTCCAGTAGATAAGCAGTTGCCAGGCATAGAGGGGAAGGTGTGGTGGAGGTGGGTCCCACTTCCTCTGGGGGCCGCTGTGCTGTTACCTGAAGCCCCACCATGTTGGTGATGGGGAGAAAAATGGCTACACTGCAGTGTCTCCTTCCCAGACTGGGTGACTCCCATCGTGCTGTTCAGGCAGGCCTCAGAGAGTAGAATGGGCCCCGCTTGCCCTGCTCCAGTCTCCTGTGCCTCCTAGGTGCTCAGCTGGAATTCAGGACCTGATATCTTAAGGGGCCCTGCACCACCCGGACCCTGTTCTAGTGTAGTGCCACCCAACCCTGCTGCTACAGGGCCTCTGGCTGTTGCCTGCATGGCCTCTTGTCCTTGGGGTGGCAATAATCTCTCTTCCCACAGTACTCGAGGAAGGGGAGACTGTTCTCTCTGAATGTGCCCTTGAGATCACTACCACACCCAGGGAATGGCTCCCCTCTGAGGCATCGACACACAGCCTGGCTCTAGTCTGGAGAAAGTTGTGCGCTTTTAAAAACCCTGATCTTCAGCTCCAGAAACCGTTTGCAAAGTAGAAACCGGTACTTCCCATATTGCTCGTTCCCCAGTCTATGTTCCAGAGAAGTTTTTCTCCTGTGCTAGCACAATACCACAATCCCACAGCCTCTTTGTCTTTCCCTCTTGTCTCTCCACAGACGGGGTTGCCTCCCCTCCGTGGCTATGCTGTTTTACCTCCCCCAGTTCACATACATTCACCTGTGTCCCACCGAGCTGTTTCCCTCTACCTGTGGGAGATCCTTCTGTCACTCCACACATTGATTCCCTGGGTGTTACAAGTGCTCTGACCTTAATATAGCTGTGTTTGAGTGACTAGGGAAATCCCAGTCGCCCTAGTTCTCTGCTATCTTAACTCCTCTTTAACAGCCGCCATATACCTGGTGTATTTACTGCAGAATCTCCAGTTCCCACCACAGGTTTAGCTTGTATCTGCCCCAAAGCAGAAGTGACTTCAAAGGGAGAAACCAAAAGTAAGAAAGTTCAAATACCAGGAATCTAAATCCCCTATAGTGTTGTGAGAAAACTCTTCTCTGACTACCCTTCTCTTCTATGCCTTCCCTCTTCTGTTAGTGTCAGGGTACATGCTTGTGACTTCAGAGTATGAACTGGTCCTGATAACTCAACATTTATAATGATATTTTTTCTGTTTGAAAAAAAAAATATTTTAGCTGTTTAGAAGCATGAAGAGAAATATAAGTGCCTACGTATCGTTAAATGAAAAACTATGATGAACAATACATGTTTTATACATTTTTAAACAAATTCTTTTAGGTGTGTGTGTATTGTTGCATGTTTATGTGTGTCTAAGTAAGATCTCATTCTTGCTTGACTGCATATTACCCAAGCCATCTAAGAGGCTAAGAAGGCTCTTGCTGAAGGTAACTTCATATGGCCTTATCCAGGGATGCTGATTCCTAAAAGTAACACTGTCTTTAAGTGTCAGCAACATTTATGATTCCTAAAAGAATATTGACCTACCAAGCATCATGACTGTGCAAAAAAAAAAAAAAAAAAAAAAGGCTGAATCACCCTTTCTGCCAGCTAGAATACTTTGATTATCTTTCATTTTACTATAGATAAAGAGAATCTGGATTTTATTCATAGTGGAATTAAATTAGAAGGGTAGGAATAAACATATGGTGGTAAGGTTGAATACTCCGTAATAAATGGTTTGTTAGCCTGCTGAATAATGGGCTTAGGTAAATAGCAATTGTTAAAGAGAGGGAGATAAGATAATAAGTGAGAGGGTTATAAGAGACATAGAAGAAAAGTTAGGCATTATGGGGCACCTGGGTGGCTCAGTCTGTTGAGCGTCAGACTTCGTCTAGATCATGGTCTTGCGGTCCATGAGTTCGAGCCCGGCATCGGGCTCTGTGCTGACAGCTCAGAGCCTGGAGCCTGCTTTGGATTCTGTGTCTCCCTCTCTCTGCCCTTCCCCTGCTTATCTGTGCGTGCACTGTCTCTCTCACTCTCTCTCTCTCTCTCTCTCTCTCTCTCTCAAATATAAAGCATAAAAAAAATTAGAAGAAAAGTTAGGCATTAAAAGAAGAGTCAAGAAGAGCTTCATAGGAAGTATCATGGATGAGATCTACTTTGTTGGAATATGAAGAAGTCATTGGTTAGGACATGGTATTGGAAATAGCAATGAGGTCATAAGTTTAAATTTTTTGTAATGTTTATTTATTTTTGACAGAGACATAGCATGAGTGTGGGAAGGGCAGAGGGAGACACAGAATCCGAAGCAGGCTTCAGGCTCTGAACTGTCAGCACAGAGCCTGATGCATGACTTGAGATCATGGACCCTGAGATGATGACCTGAGCCAAAGTCAGATGCTCAATTGACTGCGCCAGCTAGGCACCCTGAGGTCATAGGTTGAGAAAAGTAGGGGAAAACACACACAAATCTACTCTGAAATGGCCTTCTCCTTCAGAACATCCTTAGGAAGCTTGCTGTGGAGACTCTCATGCAAAGTTAACAAGGCAAAGGGATTGGGACTGATGGTTGATGGCTTTGAGTTCAAATTCTACCTCCTCTCCTGAGTTGTGTGACATGGGGTGCATTACTTACCAACTTCAGTACCACTAAAATAAAAGGGGATAATTAAAGGGGATAATAAAAGGGGCCTAATGAACAGGTGGGGTAGCTTGGGGTGAAGAGCCTATAATCAGGAAGTAAAATCGTGGTTTTACCACTTACAAGATCTAGATCTGTGGTAAAACTTTTAAATTCAATCTCTTTTCTTCATCTCTGAGTTAGGTTATCACATAGAGCTGCTGTGAGAATTAAACAGGTAATTTCTTGTAATAGGGCCTGAAAGGCACTTAAAAACTGTTCATTATTTCTGTTGTTCTTACATCATGGTGGTTTGAAAAATGAAATGATACAGGGTTGTAATGTGTCAACCGTAGCATGTAGGACATAGTAAAGATGCAATATTCATCTCACTCCTATTTTCCCACTAAGAAACGTCAAGGTAGATGCTTCAAGTGTCCTTTGCAGCAGGAAATCTCATTGGCTGCTTATTACTTTTCTCAAGAGTCACACTACCCTTAGGAAGTCTTTCTACCAACAGTCAGAACTAGCCTTCCTCCAAATGCTAAAAATGAACTTCCTTACCCCTTAAATAATCTGACGATTACAGCCCTATGTAGGAGAGAGAAAAACTCATTTTCTATAGGGGACTATGCTTAGCAGAAAACTATTGACACAATGTCTCACATTAAGCCAGTGATCTCAGCTATGGATTCATTTTACCTAACACTGTTAAATATGTTTCCAAAACACATTCATGGAAATTTACATTCTCTTATTCTTTTATTTTTATCAAAATTTTGCTCTTTTCTTTCCACAAAATAAAAAGATATATAGTCTTCTTCTCACTAATACTTACTTTTTTTAATATTACAAAGACTTCCCAAATTTCATTTAAATCCTATCCATGTAGAGATGAGTAAATAGAAGGTCAAAAAGGTAAACTTGCTTAACAACTACTAACACACAACATGCTAATCTATAGAAAACACCTGTTTTTTCTGTCTAAACATGATTACTTTATATTTTGTATTAAGTAAATTATTTAAGAAAAAAAAAGAAAAAACATACAGTGTGCCTGAAATAGCAAGCCACGTTAACAGTCTACTGAAATTAGCATATATCTTAATCTTGTTTAAAATCTAAAAATGTTGCAGCAGCCTCATAAACAATTACTATTTTTTAAGTAAATGTCACTGGGTTACCAGGACTTTTCTCGACTGAGACACTTTCTTGCCATCTGCTCCTGAGAAGCCATATAGACTTTAGATTTGGGAAATAGTTCATCATCCCAGCAGCTTCAGGGACATCCATAAAAATGTCTGTAAATAACAGATTATCTGTCAGAAGATTCCATGTGTTAACTATTTTTCTCTATCACATTTTCAGAACTAATTAAATATTTAGGCTAATCAGATGCTGAGAATTTTTGATGTGATTTGCAAAAAATATATTTCAACATTGACTTAGGGATTTCACAACTTCCTATTGTTCACTGTCTGAAGATGAAGTCTGTGTTTTCCAAAGGATGTTATTAAAAGCAGTTGAAAATTGCACATGGCACATCATTAATTTGAGCCATTTTGCACATTTTTTTTTCATTTTTGCAGCATCTGGAAAAGTTAATGGGAGCTGAAAATGACAAAACAAGAATAAATGAAAGCCACTAGAGGAGTCCATTGATTTTCCTCTTTGAAAACACTAGGTATAGCTCCTTAAAAATTGTACAGAAACCGAGAGCCATGCCCCTGGCATAGGGGATTGCCATTGGCTTGAGTTTCCTATCACTATGCCAAATGTTCTACATCGATATCGATAATGTGGCATGAAGGTGGAGTAGAAAGAATTCAAAGACCGGGAGAAAATAATAGAAGCCAACTTACTATGTGACCTTGGAAACGTCACTTTTCCTTTCAGAGAGTTAGTTTTACCCTCAGAAAAAGAAGCCTTGGGTGTATCTCATTCTCAGTGTTAATTTATCAACAGCCCTCCTAATCAAAGTCTTTCACATGCTCATCACAACATATTTGTACTTGAATGCTGAAATTCTGGTGCTGAATGCTTTCCTGCTTATCTATCAAATAAGGGACTATTGTGAAATCCAAGGAAATGAAATTGACAACAATGCACTTAAATTATCTACTCAAATTAATCCAAAACTGTATTACACAAAATCATGTTACACACAACACCCCGTCAACTGATTGTAAGCAACTAATCTATCACAATAGGACTCTTGACAACTACAGGGCTGGTTAATCTCGCCGGTAGTTGTAGTGGTGTTAAAAATTCTCTCCGTGGGGTGCCTGGGTGACTTCATTGAGCTTCTGACTTCTGCTCAGGTCATGATCTCAGGTTTGTGAGTTTGAGCGTCACAAGGGGCTCACTGCTATCAGTGAAGAGCCTGCTTTGTAATCTTTGTCCGTCTCCTTCTCTGCCCCTACCTGTTCATGCTCTCTCTCTCTCAAAAATATAAATAAAATATTTTAAATTAAAAGAAAAATGTTACTGTCTCTGTCTCTCTCACACAGCCACATTCTTACTTTCACATACTTTAAACACTACTAATTGCTACTAGTTTCTTAATTATTTGTAAGAACTTTTAAGCTACCCTGAACTCCAACTCATTTTCTGGTTAGTACAGTCATCCCTGTTAACATGTCAATTTTGAACCTCCTAAGGGAGCAGGTTATGCAAGAGAAAGCAGGATATAGTAGAACAGTGGTCAGAAATAGTGTCTTCAGTAACTTAGGACTAGGTACTGATGGAAGGAAACATAATAGAAAAAGGGGTTATTCCAGAGGTATTCTTGTAAATGTGGAAAGCCCAGGATTCATCTGTCAATAAGGAGGATCCAGTCTGATGAAGTTACTGAGATCCTTAAGGATGGTGGGGGGGCACAAAACAAAACATAAAACAAACAAACAAAAAACAGGAAGTAAAAAGACACTGATGGGACTCAGTTCTAAAAGGAATTCATAAGTCTATACTCCAGATAAGGTATGAGGCATACCTTGCCAAAGACACCAGTGACACAGTAGAATTTCATGCTGTGTTTTTTCTAAAGATTGGGTTAGATTTACTTAAATCCCTGCTAAATAAGTTCACAAGGGGAGCAGAGCTAAGAAAGCTCTTGAAGGGCTAAAAGGGCTTGTTGTAAAGTGTTTCTTCTCCCTTCCTTTTATTGAAATTGACTTCTTGCTTTATTCCCCACAGCCCTAGGGATCTTATCTGCCTTTCAAAGAGATAACAAAGTAACTTGTAAAATGAATGATCACCAGATATTTACTGAAGAAAGATATTATTCTCTCTTCATTTTTATATATGCAAACTTTTAAAATACTGTATATTTACTCTATGGCAAAAAAAATGACGATAAGAACAAATTTTTAAAATACCAAAGAGTTAAAACTAGAAACAAAAAAACCCCAAATTATCCAAGAAAATGGTTGTTTTTATGTGTTCTCATCTAGTGATTCAGGCATGTTTATATAATTGTGAACATTTGATGTATAAAATTTTATTTCCTGAATTCTGTCTAAAATTCTATCAAGCATTTTCATGTTGGTTTATACAATTCATAAGTAGTACAAGTGGACTGTATTGCATTCAGTTAATGTTTCTTCATTTGTTTGACCATTACCTTATTGTCAAGTAATTTATTGTTTTTTAACCTTTTACTTTTGAAAATGAACATATTTATGACTTGAGGTGTTTGCTTTCCAGTTTAATATATTCCCTTCAGATAAAAGCAAAGAAATTATGGGGCGCTTGGGTGGCTCAATGGGTTGAGCATCCAACTTCAGCTCAGGTCATGATCTTGCATGTGGTTTCAAGCCCCACATCAGGCTCTGTGCTGATAGCTCCTCTGTCTCTCTGTCTGTCTGTCTCTCTCTCTCTCATAAACATTATTTTTTTTTAAAAGTTAAAGAAATTAAGAGGTATAAAATGTTCTTTAGACATATTCTGTTTTGTATTTTTATTATGCAAATATAAAATCTTTCTAAATTGATTTATCCACAGAAAATTTATAAACTCTCAACTTACTCCCAGAGAATTTGGATAAATCTTAAATGATATTTTAAGCCGTAAACTGTTTTCCAAGTAAAATGATGCATGCTGGTTATCTCGAGAAATTAAATAATAAAGTGAGATTGTAAAAGAAACATAAACACAATTTCTACAACTTTCACCAACCAGAAATAACATACTAGGTATTGAAAAGACCTAACCAAATATTTTTCTATGTAAATTTAAAGATGGGAGAAGGAATAGAAGAATGGATAGTTTTTATACAGATTAATATGTATGCATATGCGTTTAAAGTGATTTACTTAGATACACCATTTTATTTAAAGTAATTTTATTTGGTTTTAGCAAAATTAGACAACAAAGGAAAGGATGAAGTGAACTAGTGACATACTAGGAAGCCTGTTGTCATCATATCAGGTAATCATCCTGCGAAATAGGCTTCTAAAATAAAACAAAAAGTAACACAAGCAAAAACATTGCAGAAGAAGTAAGTTAATATAGTTATCATTGATTATTTTGAGGCTCAGCTATTAAAAATAAGGAATTTAGCTTGTACTACAATTCCTTTTACCTGCCTTCCTCTACATCTTTTGATTGTTAATTTGCCAAAGTTTACATCACTTATTCTTTGGCCCATGGTTCTCTTGATCCCCACTCCTACACAAGCTGAGTAAAAGAGATCTTATTTTCATGGCACCAGTTAGCAGAAAGAACATAGAAGAAAACATTAAGGTGCCTGAGCATGCCCATTTATCTTTTAATACAGAGTTCCTATCTGCATCAAAGCAGATATTAACTATAAATAAGATGATAGGGACTCAGACATATTTATCTGTGAATTGCAGTGTGTCCATGAAAGAAAAAGAATAAAAATAGTTATTTATTTTTCCTCAAAAGTTTATTAATTCCAGGGCTCCGTGTTTAAGTTCACACTTCATGTCATCAGGACGTTCACGGTTACACAAACACCTCATGATGTCCACCCCGGTTCCTCTCTTGAGGAGAACCTCTCTTGAGTCTATTTACTTTTATTCATGGTTACTTGGTTATTTATGATATATTTAAATTTCCATCTGCTTATTGCAAACTTGTTAACTTTTTTTTCTCTTGTTTGATTTACTTTCCTTTCTAATGTCTAAATATATTAACGTTTATTCTGCAGTATCTAATCTGCTTTTAATCTCATAGAGTCTGTTTTTCATTTCAGATAATGTACTTTCCATTTCTAGAAATTCCATTTAAATTGCTGCCATGATTTCCGTTATCGTTCTGATATATTGAAAATATTATTATTGTGTTTTAATATGCTTGTTGCACCTGTCTTTGTCATCTTGGATCTGTTTCTATTGACTGTCATTTCTCCTGGGGATGAGTTACATTTTCTTGCTTCTTAGAGTTGTTTTCTGGATTTTGTTATATTTCTTTAAATATTGCTCTTCTTTGGGGCACTTGGGTGGCTCATTTGGTTAAGTGACCAACTTCTCTACTCAGGTCGTGATCTTGTAATTCATGAGTTTGAGCCCTGGTGGGCTTCTGCTCAGGTAATGATCTTAGGGTTTGTGAGTTCGAACCCCACCTCAGGCTCTGTGCTCTCAATTTGGAGACTGCTTCAATCTTGTCTCCCTCTTTCTCTGCCCCTCTCTTGCTCACATATTCTCTCTCTCTCTCTCAAAAATAAAACAAATATTTTAAAATAAATCTTCCTGGTCTTTCTTTGTGAATTTGCTTATTTTTATTTGGATTCACTTTAATCCTTTTAAATCTGACCTTTTAATTTAGTCAGGGCAGCCTAAAGCAGCTATGACCTCACCACTAGAGCAGTACTCTTATGAGAACTGTGCACATTGCTGCCTGCATTTGGAGGTCTTTCTTCTCTGGCTAGTGGAAACATGAACTTTTGGCTGTGTGCAAGCTGTGTGAATTTTACTGTTTACTCCCTTGTAGTATTTCCTTCTTAAGGCTCAACTACCTCACATGTATGTGCAGAAAAATACTCAGTTTAGAAATCAAGGGGATCATTCTGCACATCTCTGAAAAAATTGGAGAAGTTCCTCTGTAGTATTTGTTCAACTTTGAGCTAATCTTTTCTTCTAAATTCTACACTCAATCTCTTCTACTGTGGTATTTGGGTTCTCTTCCCTGTGCTGAAAGCTGGAGATTCTTTCTAGTCAGTAAACTGGACTATTATAAGTTTCACTCTTCTTTTAATCTTCTTCTCCTAGAAATAATAGTCCTCTGCTGCCTGTTGACCAATATCTGAATGTTTTTTTTCCCCCATGTAGTTCATAAATATATGTTGAAGCTTATTGTCCCTCCTTTTGTCTTAACATAAACAGACCACTTATGAAGAAAAGATTAAGTATTAAAAGAAGTAATATTGTGTATTTGTGACCCCCTCTTTTTCTAATCACCATTTTCTTTTTATTCCATAGTGTGTGACTCAGTTTCCATTTTAAAATATAATGTTTTTGTTTCATGGCCCACTCATATCCCTAGATCTCATATATTTAATCAAAATATAGTTAAATGGATATTTCAATATGCTCAAACTTACTTTTAGAAAATCTGTGTCTAACCAAGGTCTTGGGATCTCTTCTTTCAGTTGTCTTCAGTCCTGTCTTGCCTTCAATCTTCATACATTTTTGTTGTAAGTTGTACATTTAGGAGAATTTGTTAAAATATTTTTTGTTGCTATTTTATAGTTGTAGTCATTTATCTGTTTCTTGAGTGATAAATTTATTGATACATATTTTCTAACTTAGTTAAAAGAGAGACAAGGAGAATACCAGGGTATTTTAAACGCATTGGAACAATGGGTGCTTCGGTGTCTCAGTTGGTTGAGCATCTGCCTCTTGATCTCAGTTCAGGTCTTGATCTGGGTTGGGAGTTCAAGCTCTGTGTTTGTCGTTGTGCTAGTAGTGAAGAGCTTACTTAATAAAGAAATATATATATATATATATGTATGTATGTATACACATATATACATATGCATGTATATACATGTATACATACATACATATATATACACACACAGATATATATGTTTGTATATATATTACATAAATATATACTTATATAAATAAAATAAATGCAGTGGAACAAGTACACAGAATTTTGTGTATAAAGGAAATGTTTTTTTGGACGAATATATCTATTTCTAAATGTCTACTTTTTTTGATGAGTATGTATATGTCATGTTACTAATGTATATTCATAAATATTCCCCTAATATATTTCATACTGCGTATATTTTTTCTCAAGTTGTTGGGAGCCCTGTTTAATTTCTCAAAATATTTTTTTTGTATTTTCTATTTACTAGAGCCAATTTGCAACACAAAACCACCAACCTTCTTTCAAAGAGAGTAGGTAATGGTAGTAAAATTGGAAAATGATACATTATTTCTGTTCTGAAGGGTCTACCTCATATAAGATGGATAGCTGTCAGCGTTATAAATATACTATAGACAGGAAAGTATACTTAGAAAGCTTATGAGAATTCTTTTATTCAAAAGAACAAGCTTAAGAGAGAAAAAGTAAAATTCTGTTAACACCAACCAAACCATTGAGAAAGGAACTCTACCAGGAAAATGCACAGCCTCAGAGTTCGCTTCGAAGAGGCAGCCCGCATTATTTCTAAATGGATTTTTTAAATCCATTCTCTGGTTTAGTGTTTGTATTACTCTGTATAATTAAAAGGTTTCCTCATGTGTAGATTTTCAATTTCATTACTTGTGGGCTTAATAGATAGGCAGGTTTGGAAAGGCAATATATGGTTCATAATGTTTCAGAATGATCTGTTGCAGACAGTTTTATAGAAAACAGATACCTCCAGTGTAATATGCAATTCTAATTATCTTAGAATCATGTGATATACACAGCACAGCACATTTCAAATTTTAAGATACTTTTTTTTTCTATTCTCATTCCATTTAACCCAGTTGTTGTCATCCGTTTTATGTCTGTGTTTTAATTTTGTTTATGTGCCCTCTCACAATGTACTTAATATCTCAAATTGTTTTGCCATAAGCTCTAGGAAAGGCATCCTTTCATTACCACAAATGAATTACTTTTCATAAAAATCTCATTCCCCATATATTTCATCAAGTCCCTCTTCAGGTTAGAGTTACATATCTCTCACACACACACACACACACACACACACACACACACACACACCTGAGAAAAGAGACCTATACAAGAGAGTCACCTGGGTGTATAGAGAGGAATACCCTACAAATATAAAATAGTCATGTATTCCCAGAACTGCCTTGTCTGTGGATAGACAAAAATGTTGATATACACAACATGAATTAATCTCAAAATCATTATGCCAGCTAAAAATACAGAAAAAAAAGAAGTAAATTCTATATGATTCTGTGCAGGTAAAAATCCAAGAAACGGATGCAGAAACTTTTGGGAGTTATAGATACATTTATTATTTTGATCATGATGGTTTCACAAGTGCATACATATGCTAATTATACCCTTGAAATTTGTACTTTTCTAAATGTTTATTTTTTGAGAGAGAGAGAGCCTGAGTGGGGAAGGGGCAGAGACAGAGGGAGACACAGAATCCGGAGCAGGTTCCAGGCTCTAAGCTGTCAGCACAGGGTCCATCATCACATCATGACCTGAGCTGAAGTTGGACGAAGTGGGACACTTAACCGACTGAGCCACCCAGGTGCCCCGAAATTTGTACTTTTTAAATGTGTATTTATTTTGAGAGAGAGAGAGCATGCATGTATGAAAGCAGGGGAGGGGAGAGAAAGAGGGAAGAGAGACAGTCCTCTGCTCCGCAGAGGATACATGTCAGCATGTATCCGGATGGGGGGCTTGAACTCATAAACTGTGAGATCGTGACCTGAGTCACAACCAAAAGTTGGATACCTAACCGACTGAGCCACTCATGTGCCCTGAAAGTTTTACTTTATAAAAAATACTTCTTAACGTGTTTATTCATTTTTGAGAGGCAGAGAGAGACTGAGCTTGGGTGGGGGGGGGGGGTGGAGGGAGAGAGAGGGAGACACAGAATCTGAAGCAGGCTCCAGGCTTTGAGCTGTCAGCACAGAGCCCAATGCTGGGCCCTAAGTCAGAAACCGCAAGATCATGACCTAAACCGAAGACAGACACTCAACCAACTGGGCCACCGGGCGCCCCTGTACATTTTAATGTATATCATTTATGCCTCAATAAAGTTGTTAGGATAATCATCTGTTAAACTACAAAGACAAATTCTAGCAAGACCATAGGAATAGTGGAAATAGCCTGGACCTAATTGTTAGATGACTGTGAAATCTTTCATTCATATCTAATTAGTTGTATTACCCTGAACAAGTCACCCATCTATATGCACTATGGTTTCTTAGTACATTTCAAGAATATTATCTTGTAGAGAGCTTTATTTTGCAAATGAGGAACATAGAGCTGAGGAAGGAGGTAATGCTGAAATTATTTTTATTCATTCACATATTTTAAACTGTTAAATGTCTTTATTATCTATTAGGTATAATTGTGTCAAAATTAAATACGAATCAAACTGTATGGTATTTCTAGTTTTTCTACATCCTCTCCAAAACTTGGTGTGGTAAGTCTTTTCCATTTTACCCATTCTAATCAATGTAGAGTATTACCACATTATAGTTGTAATCTGTATTTGTAATGACTACTGATACTAATTATCTTTCTATGAGCTTATTTGTCATTTTACCTGTTAACTCACTTACCACAGTACCCCCTGGGCCCCAGGACACTGGGCAAGGTCTTTTTCTGTTTCTTTTCTTTCTTTCTTTCTCCCCCTCCCCCATTTATTTGTTTGTTTGCTTGTTCACTTGTTCAGGTTCTTGGCCTTTAGAGCAGGGCCCTAGTTCTACATTGTACTTTCACTTTTACCCCTACCCTCAGTGGAGCTTTTTCTTTGGACCATGTTTGCCTTTCAGTACGTTTCTGTAGTATGTAGTGGTAATTTGCTTTAATTTCCTCCTTTTATTTCTTATACTTACCTTACCAAAGTAGTTTCTCCCCCTAAATAAGCCTTCTTTGAGGGTAAACCTTTTGGCAACTGGTTTTTAATGGTAGAGCCCAAGAAATCCATTTTGCATTGGACTTTCCAGATTCTATGTGTATCCAATGATGCTGAATCAAACTTGGCATGTGAAATAAATGTGTTTTATACTCTCATTTTTTTCATAACTCGTATGGTATTGAAGTGTCTGTCTTCTGTTGGTTGTCTTTGCTATCAGCCTTTCCTTTGAGCTTATTTTAACTCTTGAGCAATGTAACAGATTTAATGTGAAACATAAAACAGATTTAATAGTTCAAAGGTTGCTATCCTGTTTTGTTTTTTGCTTTTGTAAAGAAAATAACTTTGTGTGTGTGTATGTGTGTGTGTGTTTGAAACACAATATAAGTAAACTCTCTCCCTGCCCTGTCTTTCCCTTGCTTCTGCCTGATATTGGATCTGCTGGTTTGGAGCAGGAGAGGAGTTCTGTGCTGACACCTCAGAGCCTGGAGCCTGCTTCAGATTCTGTGTCTCCCTGTCTCTCCACACTTCCCCCAGCTTGCGCTCTCTCTTTGAGCGGAGGGTAGCATGTTCACTCTCTGTATGAGCTTCCCTAGAGCCAGAGAAGAAGGGCATGGGAAATGGAGCTTGGCTTTATTAGGTAAAACATAAAATTAAAAAAAATATCAACACATATGCTCACTCTACAAATGTGGGCCAAGAACATTACCTCCAAGTTGGACCATGTCTGGCATTTGGTCTTAGAGTTCTATGCAGCACTTGGTTCTCCCAATTCTCTGAGTTGTGGGGCAGGTGACAGGGCAGGAAACAAGAGCTCTCAGGCAGTCTCCTCCCCAAAGATTAAAAAAAAAAAATTACTAAAAAAGTACTCAAAGCTTAAAACTTTGCTGAACCTTATGGTTAAATAATTTACCAATTTTTAATTGAATGGTTTTTTTTTTAATTACTGAGTTTTAGAAGTTACTTACATATTTTGGACAAAAGTCCTCCAGTGTGTAAATGTTTGACAAATAATTGCTCACATTTTATGTTTTTTTCATTCCTGATACAGTGCTTTGAGAAACAGTCATTAAAAGTACCTTGAAAACAGAGCTGATGTTTTTAATTTTCGATAAATTCTAATTTATCAAATTGATCATTTATGTATGGAACTTCTCTTGTTACAACTAAGAAATCTTATTATTTTTTTAACGTGTATTTTTGAGAGAGAAAGGCAGAGCACAAGCAGGGGAGGACCAGAGAGAGAGGGAGACACAGAATCCGAAACAGGCTCCAGGCTCCGAGCTGTCAGCACAGAGCCCGATGCTGGGCTCGAACTCACAAACCATGAGATCAGGACCTGAGCTGAAGTCAGATGATTGACTAAGCCATCCAGGTGCCCATATGTCTAAGAAATCTTTTATCACCACATTCCACAGTATTTGTTCCAGCATTTTCTTTTATTGTTTTTATAATTTTATGTTTTACCTTATATATAAATGATCCATTTTTATTTTTATACATGATGTGAGTTATGGATTGAAGTTCAATTTTTTTTGTATGTGGATATCCAGAAAAATTTGTTGAAAAAAAACTATTTCTACTAAAATTTATTCATACTGTTGTCAAAAGTCAAGCTGACCACTTAAGTATTGATCTCTTTCTGGATTCTGTTTTTCTATTAATCTGTTTGACTATCTTTTAATGACAATACTATGTTGTATTCATTATTGCTGCTTTAAACCACACCTTGAAATCAGGGCTACTCTCTCAATTTGTTCTTTTTCAAATTTGTTTCTGTTTTCTACTAACGACATTTACATTTGAGTATTAGATCAACTCATTAGTTTCTATATTTGAAAGCATAGTCTCTCATCTCTCAAACTTACTTTTGATTAGTGTTAGTATGGCATGCATATATATTTATTTATGTATTTATGTATTTATTTATTTATTTATTTATTTATTTATTTATTTATTTATTTAACTTCTTTGTGTCCTTACATTTATTTTCTTTTAGGCAGCATATCATTGGTTCTTCCTTTTTTTACTCCAATCTGACTACCTCTTTGTTTTAATTGAGAATTTCAAACCATTTACATTTAAGTGATTGTTTATACAATAGGTTTATATCTATCAACTGGCTATTTGTACTATTTGCCAGATATGTTTTTTGTTATTTTTTTTTTTATGTCTTCTTCTGGATTAATTCAGGTGTTTATGAATTTGTTAATTTTGTTGGCTTACTAGCCATAATTTTTTTCTCTATTTTTGTGGTTGCTTAAATTTTATAATGTACATTTATTTTTTTTTATGTTTATTCTTTTTTGAGAGATAGAGACAGAGCATGAGTGGGGGAGGGAGACACAGAATCTGAGCTGTCAGCATAGAGCCTGATGTGAGGCTCGAACCCACGAGCTGTGAGATCATGGCCTGAGCCGAAGTCAGCCCCTTAACTGACTGAGCCACCCAGTCAGTTTACATTTCTAACACATATTACATATTATCAGAGACTCCTTTCTAGTGATACCATACTACTTCATTTAAAGCATTAAATTTATCAATAATATACCTTCATTACTCTTTTCTTGGCCTTTGTGTGCCCTTTACTTTTTCAAATATATTATTACTTTTCTTATATTTCTATATTGCATTTCTTTTATTATGTGTATGTTTTTAGCACTGCATTACTTTTGTTTTTGTTTACACTGTTGATTATCTTTTAGAGATTTAATTTAAAAGATCCATGTCTTTTATTTCTTTTGCTCTTCATTCTTTGCATAGATCCATATTTCCATGTTGTATGATTTTCCTTTTTCACAGAAGACTGTCTTTAAAACTTGCTACAGTGCAGAAGAACTCTAGTTTGTGTATGTGTGAAAAAATATTTCACCTTTGTTATTTTTAGGTTTATGTATTTATTTTGAGAGAGAGAATGCATGCAAGAGCAAGCAAGCACGCACAAGCAGGAGAGGAGCAGATAGAGAGAGAATCTCAAGCAGGCTTCACAGTCAGCTCGGTGCCTGATATAGGACTAGATCTCAGGAACGGTGAGGTCATGACCTGAACCACAATCAAGAGTCAGATGTTTAACTGACTGAATCACCCATGCATTGTTCACCTTTGTTTTTGAAACAGATTTCAATGGGTATAGAATTGTAGATTGACAGTTACTTTCGTTCAGTATTTTTCATATTTGAAAGATGTTTCTTCTTCTCACCTGCATTGTTTCCAGACAGAAATTTTCTACCATCTTATCTTTAAGATACCATGTATTTTTTCTCTCATTGTATTTAAAATTTCACATTATTACTGGTATTGAGCAATTTGATGATATTGTACCTTAAAAGCAGTTTTCTCCATGTTTCTTTGTTGAGCTTTTTTTTTGTCTGTTGGTTTATTGTTTTTATCAAGTTAGAAATTTGTCAGCCAATAGCTTTTTTTTCCTGTCCTTCCTCTCCAGTTATACATATATTGAACTAATTAAGATTTTTCTACTTCTCACTGACGCTCTGTTCATTTTTTTTTTTTTGAGCATTTTTTTTTTCTCTTTGGATAATTTATTTTACTCTGTCTTCACAATTTTTAGC
This sequence comes from Panthera onca, assembly GCF_046562875.1. Classification (NCBI taxonomy): domain Eukaryota; kingdom Metazoa; phylum Chordata; class Mammalia; order Carnivora; family Felidae; genus Panthera; species Panthera onca. The sequence continues at coordinate 38,981,445 of NC_138353.1, read as the reverse complement.
TTTTTTTTTTTTCCTGGACATCAAATCTGATGTAAGTATCACACAATATTTTGTATTTGTTTTATCTCAGACATCATAACTTTCATCTTTAGAGGTTGACCTTGAGTCACTGTTTTATTTCCCAGACTTCCACTGAAACTCTTAAAATAATTAGAGCAAAATGTGCATATGTATCTATTTCTCATTACTCAATTCAAGAGGACTTTGATGTTTTCATATCAGAAATGAATACCTGCTATTTATTACCAGGAAACAAATTGCAGATAAATATTCATCACCCAAACCCTATATAGGTAAATGCAGCAAATTATTCGTCTTTCACTGAAGCTGACTCAGATTAAAGTCTGATATTTTTCTGATTAGTGAGACCTTATATTAAAAAGGTAACCAGGAGTGACCGGTTGGCTCATTTGGTTAAGCATCTAATTCTTGATCTTGGCTCAAGTCATGATATAATGGTTTGTGAGTTCAAGCCCTGGGTCATGCTCTGCACTTATAGTGTGGAGCCTGCTTGGGATTCTGTCTGTCCCTCTCTCTCTGACCCTCCCCCACTCATGCTCTCCCTGTCTCTCTCAAAATAAATAAATAAACTTAAAAAGTATTTTTAAAAAGAAGGTAATTAGTAGAGAATGTGAAATCATAACTTTCTCTAGACAAGAAAATAAACAGTTAGCAATTAAACCTTTTCTATCCGTATCTGGGTTAACATGCTTTCAAATGATTTTGCTGTTTGTCTAAACACTGTGACCTCTGAGAAATAATCAGTATTGTTCTGACATTTTATTTTCCCCAAACTCCTATATAATAGTAAGTCTAATGGGAATAATTCTCATTAAAACCTGTTATTTTCTAATTGGCTAGCCACTTTGTGACTTAGAGGCTTAATTTTATGGACAGCATCAGTGAACTCCATTGCCCTTTGGTTAGAGTTAGACCAAAGGGATGTATGCAAAGTATGCAAAGAAAGAGGAGACTAAGATCAGGACATGTACTTTCCTGGTTCCTCCCTGCCAGCTGACCAGGGTTTAGCCAATCCATTTCCTTATGGCCACAGGTTCAGGAATCCCGTTCCTTGCATATTTCTCTCCAGTTTCTGCTAAAAACCACTGTCTCCACTCTTTCTTTGAGCCTTCAGTCATGAAATAGCCTATTTCCTGTTACTAACCCTAGGACATTTACCCCCACTCTCCTTTATTGACTTCCTTCAAACCTGCTCATGTTTTGGAAATAATCCTTCACAAAACTCTTCAAATTAACTAGCTTAAGTTCCTTAGTTCCTTATTATCTATTGCATGTTTGTATAAGTGCAATATCTTCATAGAAATAATGAGGACCTTTAGAGATTGTCTCTTAATACATTTTATGAATGAGGAACCTGAGACAAAGTGCATGTCATAATCTCTGACAAACCATATCAATTTTTCTCCTAAGTAACAATAACATATACTAATTGTTTTATAGTGGTGAAGTCACAATAAAATATAGTGACTTTAACTAGAAATCATCTAGAGAGATTCCTATGTATTTTGGAGGATAAAATTGAGGTTCCAAGAGACTGACTTTTTTAGAATCAAATGAGACTTGTCAGAGAAGAACTGGGATTAGAACTGGCCACTTGAGCTGATGGACTTTGGTCGGTATGAACATAATAATAGAGCTAAGGGAATTAATAGAATCCGGTCATTACAGTTGAGTATTTGAAGTTTGAGGTGTCCAAAAAGATATGAATTTGTGAAATCCATAATGCCAGTTATCCCACTCATGGATGTGGTTCAATGCATTGAAATATAAATGATCCAATAACTTGGGACAAATTATATCCATAATTCCAATTTTTGAAACTCTGAATTAATTATTTTTCTAATTAATTCATCCACCATCCATTAAATATCAATTGATCATTTATTCTATGTGAGGATCCTGCTGGGGATACTTAATACAGGGCCAAAAAAGACATGCACCTATGGCCTGTGGACATGATAGCCTATTTGGGGAAATGGACATTTAAAAAGGTAATAACAGTATAATTTTATAAATGCTATTATAAAGGAATCACAAAACGCTCTATAAATATTAATCATGGACATTTAAATCAATCTTGGTGGACAAAGGATCTCTGAGTAAATAGCATGAAATGCAATTTGATTTATCTGTAAGTTTCCTTGACTCAGCACTCTTGCCATCTGGACCTTATAACTCATTGGTGGGGGTGGGGTGGGGTTCTCTCCTGTGCACTGTAGTTCTTTTAGCAGAATCCCTGGCTTCTTTATACCAGATGTCCATAGATTTACCAAGTATAAAAATGATTTCCCCGAAAATTGTCCAATGTTCTGTGGGGGTCAAAATGCCCACAGTTGAGAAAGGAAGAGACTTAGGATCAAGAATAATATAGAATGTAATCTGAATAATGTGTGCTAATGATATCATGTTCTGATTCCTGGAACTTGTGTGAATGTTACCTTATCTGGTAAAGTTCAGAAGATGGGATTACATTAAAGGTATGGAGATGAGATTATCCTAGCTTATATGGGTGGGTTCTAAATACTGCCACACATGTCCTTTATACTAGAGAGGAACAAGGAGATGACATACATATAGAAAAGAAAAAGGCCAGGTGAAAATGGAGGCAGAGATTGGTATGATTCAATTACAAGCAAAGTTAACACCAGCAATCACCAAAAGATGGAAGAGGCAAAGAAGAAATTCTCCCTTGGACTCCCTGGAGAATAAAGCCCTGTTGAGTTCTTGACTATGTCCCAGTGGAACTGATAAAATTCTGGTCTCCAGAACTATAATAGAATAAATTTCTAATGTTGCAGCCAACAAACGTGTGGTAATTTGCTATGGCAAGCACATATAACAAATACATAGGCAATATAGGCAGATAAAATAGTATATAAAATGAGAAGAAATGTCAATAATAGAGGCTATTAAATATGAGTAATAAAATGTGTATGTGCACAGAGCAGGCCGGGAGAATATTTATAAGAGTATGATGACAGTTTTAGCTATGGAAATAAGTAAGACCTAGATAACACTGACTAAACATATTTATTTCTAGGGCTGACATACCAAATTACCACAAACTGGATGATGCCCTAAAATAACAGAAATTTCTTCCATCAGTATTGAAGGCTAGAAGCATGAAATAAAGGCATGAGGAAGGTCTTGATCACTTGGAAAGGTGGAGGAAAGAATCCTTCCTTGCCTCTTCCTAGATTCAGATGCTTGTCAACAATCATTGGTGTTCCTGCTTTGTAGGTGTATCATACCACTTCTTCCTCGGTCCTCACATGACTGCCTTTCCTCTGTGGGTGTCTCTCTCTATGTTTCTAAACCTCCCTCTCTTTATAAAAATACTTTTTGGGGTGGCTGTGTGGTTCAGTTGGTTAAGCATACAAATTTGTTCATGATCTCAGGGTTCATGGGTTTAATCCCTGCATTGGGCTCTGTGCTGACAACCTGGAGCCCACTTCACATTCTGTGTCTCCCTCTCTCTCTCTGCCTCTCCCCTGCTTGCACTCTGCCTCTCTCTCAAAAATAAATAAATGTTAGATTTTTTTTTATACCTGTCATTGGATTTAGGGCCCGTCCTATCCAGTGTGACCTCATCTTAACTTGATTATACCTGTAAACACCCTATTTCCAAATAGGGTCACATTCACTGGTATCAGTGTTAGGACTTTAACATACCTTTTAGAGGGGCAGCACTCAAAACAGAAAGCATAAATAATCTTAAGAAATTGAGACTTTCTACTTAGAGTAATGGGAATACTCCCAAGGATTCTACTAGGGAGAGAATAATTATCAGATGTGCATTTTATAATGATACTCCTGGTACATACAGATCGAATGTCTTAGACCGAAGAACATTTGAGATGGTGGTATCTATTAATGGCTGTTGAGATAATCCAGGGAAGGAATATTGGAAGACTAACCTAGTGAAATGGCCATGGGTTTTGAGATAATTAGATAGGTTCAAAAACTATTTGGAAGTTGGACTCCACATAATTGGAATTCCTATGATATGGGATGAAGATACAGGCAAGCCAGCTAAGTCTATGGCTTGGGAAATTATGAGAATGTTGGCTTTATTCACTGATATGGGTTTGAGGACAAATAGCATTTTTGGAGCAGATAATGAATGAGTTCAGTTTTGAATTTAGAGTTTTTGTGACCCCAATTTATGGGATGCTTAGGTAGACAAAGTAGGCATTTTCTATTTGCAGGGAATTCAGAAGGGATGCATTTATTTGGGGGATAGTCATCATAGAGAAGGTAACTGAAGCAAGAGAAATAAAAATATAATCACAGTAGAAGATTGAGATGGTGGAGCAGAAGGAACCTCAATATTCATATCTTCCACTTTGCAACTAAGGACAGAGATGCCCTGGTCAGGAAGTACCATTTCTCATCCGGATGGAGTAGGAAGTCTTTACCACACACAAAGGTTATAGGGTAAGGGTAAAATATTAAAGCTGAACAGGTAAGAGCACACGATGGTTCTGAAAGAACAGAGAGATTTGAGCAACAGGTATTGATTCCAGGATTTTGCCAGACTTCATTTGCCATAATATGTTTTGAATATGGATACTGTGCCAGGAGTCTGGATTCAGAGAAAACAAGGGAATAGGAAGCAAATGAGACAGCTGTGTCAGGGTGAGGAGGAGCAAAGTAGCTGGGGACACCTGAACTTTTACTTAGAACTGTGTTTTCAGCAATTTGACATACTGTGGTAATGGACCAGCTGGAGTGAAATGTGTCAGTAGGTCAGCTCAGTTTGAATGACCGTGAGAACTGGAGGAATAACCATTTGGATGTGGCTCATTCTCAACACTCAGTCTCTATAGTGAAGAGTCTGTCTCCATTCTTTTTTTTTTTTTCCTTAGTTTGGATGTTTGACTGCTCGCAGCTTTTAAACCTTTTTTCCCTGTGTCCTGTGTCTGGACAAACTGGTTAGAAATCCTGGCTTCTCCTTTGTGACAAACAGGAGAGTCAAACCATGAAAGCCCTCGCTTATAACAGAGAGTCCTTGCTCCACCTCTACCATCTAACCACAGTAAAGATTCTGGCCATTCTCATTTCCAGTCTATTTGAAAGGCCTGCATGCTCCTCCCAGAGACCTCAATTGTATAAGAAACTCGTACTCTCTTTTGGTGTGTTTGTGGCATCATCAGTGTCTCTGAACCAGGTGTTGGGTAAGGGATTAATCTACCTCTGCAAGTGATCATTACAGTTTCTTTAGGTACAAAATGCCTTGTATTGCTTGGAACAGTCTTAACTAGCCATTCAGATACCCCTTTTTGAAAAACCAACTTTTCTGAGTTCTCCAATATCTTAGCAGCGCCTATGCAAGAACTAGATTACAACCCTCTCCCTGGCAACAAATCAATATAAACTTCACCACAGCACTTAATTCCACAGTCTTAGCTATTGTATCATGCCTGAACAAGGAGACTTAGACCCTTTGATGGAACTATATTACATTATATGCAGTGGAAAATCCCTTTCTTGTCACATTTATGTGGTTAATGGCAACATAGGGATATTTTTCCATGTCCTATTAACCAAGAGAAAGTAAATTCATTGCAAAGATAAGGACTTACTGCTACCTGAATTCTAGTTGTTTCAATGTCCGCCACGGTATTCATTTTGTTTAGGTCAGTGCAGGGTCCCACAAAGGCTTTTATGGATGTGTATGAAGGCAAATGTCCTCCCAAGAAACGTGGTTCCATGGTCTCTTTAATGTATGTGACTTTACAAGCTTAAATTGTGCCACGTTTATTTTCCCCTTCGCTTGTCCACAGTTTCTCTCATTTAATTTAGATTGTTCAATTATCATTAATTCCAGGCAATCTATTGTTTAATTGGATGGATTTCAATTGCAAATTAAGACTGCTGATTTCAACCAAGAAAGCTCATTTAAACCTGACAACAGGTTTGTTTAAAGAAAAAATTGGGAAAATGGTATGAGAGAATAGAGAATAACACACACTTTTGTTTATGTATTAAGGTGTCACTTGTTTGTTTAATTAGAGCAAAACCGTAGTTTCCTACTAACTAACTTTCTAAATTGCAGAAATAACTAGCACCATGGCTCTTCCTATGGGGAGCATTGTCATAAAAGGCTTACCTACACATTTAACAATTCCAGAATACTTTCTTCTTATCCAAAGAATCTTATCACTTAACACACTCCATCTTAGAATCATTCTAAGCAAAAATTAAAGGTTAAGAAGAGGTTATATGATTAAGGAGGTGGCACTGCATACAGTGATAAAAACAGTGGTCACATATTTTCTCAGTAGTTAATAAGGGAGGCTGTATGAAATGTTGAGTTAGGCAATAACTTTCAGGAAATATGAGGGCAACTCAAAGATTGGCATGATCCCATCATCGGATTCTGGTATATGTCTATTCAAAAGATAGAGGGAAAACTCTTCCATTTGAGTAATATGCATTATCACCAAAGATTGGCAAGTGTATTTAAAAACACTCATGTTGGGGGGCGCCTGGGTGGCGCAGACGGTTAAGCGTCCGACTTCAGCCAGGTCACGATCTCACGGTCCGTGAGTTCGAGCCCTGCGTCAGGCTCTGGGCTGATGGCTCAGAGCCTGGAGCCTGTTTCCGATTCTGTGTCTCCCTCTCTCTCTGTCCCTCCCCCGTTCATGCTCTGTCTCTCTCTGTCCCAAAAATAAATAAACATTGAAAAAAAAAAAAAATTAAAAAAAAATAAAAAAAAAAAAAAAACACTCATGTTGGAGTGGCTGGGTGGCTCAGTCGGTTGAGCATCGGACTCTTGGTTTTGGCCCAAGTCATGATCTCGTGGTTCATGAGTTTGAGCCCCACATCGGGCTCCTTGCTGATACTGTGCAGCCTTCTTGGGGTTCTCTCTCTCTTCCTCACTCTCTGCCCCTCCCCCACTCGCTCACTCTCTGTCTCTCAAAATAAATAAAAACAATTCTGTTAAACCAATAACCCTGGAAACTTCCTAATAAGGAGATGACAGTGGAAAAGTGACTATAAATCAAGAAAGAATGTTCTTCAATAAAAAAATGACTCTGAATGGGGTGCCTGGGTGGCTTAGTCGGTTAAGCATCCAACTTCGGGTCAGGTCATGATCTCACAGTTCATGGGTTCTAGCCCCGCATCAGGCTCTGTGCTGACAGCTTGGAGCTTGGAGCCTGCTTCAAATTCTCCATCTCATTCTCTCTCTGCCCCTCCCCAACTTGTGTTCTGTCTCTCTCTCTCTGTGTCTCAAAAATAAATAAGTGTAAATAAAATAAAATAAAATAAACAAAATGATGACTCTGACTAAAACTTACTGAGGCATTTTTAACACTTTTGATAGTTCTCCAGCAGTATTTAGAAAATGTATTTATGCAAAGTAGAATATAAAGGCAAATATTAATAAAGATTCAAAATTTTGAAGTCTCCACTTGATGGTAAGTATGAACAATATATAGAAAAAGAATCTCAAAGTCTGAGCATTTTCAAAAGCAGGAAGAGAAGGGGTCATGACATAAGCTTTTATATTGATTAATCTCTGGATTCCAAGTAAGTAATTCATAGGTTTCAATTCTTAAACACTAGTGATAGCCATTGTTTATGCCTTGGCTTCTGGAAGGTTTATTTATAAAGCCAGTAACCATAATGAAGGGTTTCCAATATAGGAATGATTGCAAGATGAAGTATCATTATATTCCAAGAAAACATTATTATTGTATGCTGATAAATGGAAACAAGGGAAAGCGGGTTTTCATAATGCATTTTATAACCAAAAAGAAATAATAGAGTTACAAAATATATACATTACTTAAGAATGAATGATACTGCAAATATATTTCTAGTTTTTCCCAGTCTGGGTGTAAGAATCTTGATTACATTACTTAGAGAGTATGACCCTACCCTGTCAGTTATCAATTTATTACAATTCTTGAATTAAATCTTAATAGGTTGAAAATTGGCTGAAATAGACAATCCTATAAGATGAAAAATATAAATATTTTATTCTATAATAAACTTTAAAAACTTTAGGAAAAAAGTAGAAATAATATTCATTGTGGTTCTGATAGAAACTTCTAATTCTTTCGTACAAAATGGTGAAAATGAATAAGGAATGACTAACTGAAAACACAATTTTTTCTAGTCTTGTAAATTATGTTAATCATTCACTCTATCACTTTTATCCTTCATCACAAATTAATAATACAAAATACTTCTTGAACTGAGTCATCTTTTTTGTTATTCTAATTATATATGGGGAACATTTCAGGTTGGCTTAGAAATCTACTCAAGATCCAACTCAAAGGCAACTACTTTATGAGAAATTTTAGAGGTGTTAATCCCATATTTATGACATTTTCTTCTTTAACTTTTTTTTTTTTTAACATTTATTTATTTTTGACAGAGACAGAACATGAGCATGGGAGGGTCAGAGAGAGAGGGAGATACAGAATCCGAAGCAGGCTCCAGGCTCTAATCTGTCAGCACAGAGCCCGGCACATGGAACCCATGAACCGCGAGATCATGACCTGAGCCAAAGTCAGATGCTCAACCAATTGAACCATTTGGGCGCCCTGAGGTTTTCCTTCTTTAAAATACTGTGCAATATCCTACTTTCTAGGACAATTTTATTTTTAGGTTTGGGGTGTCACGTCTTGTGGTATAATCAGAACTATCTCTGATCTGCAACATCCTTCTCCCCCTTGGGCTCGGGGAGTTCTTGTATTCTTGAGGAATAGCCTCCTGTGGCCTTAGTGGAAGAGAGATCCCTCTTTATGCATTAACTTGAAACCATGGGTACTTTCTACACAACACTGTTAAAGATCCTTCTTGACAGGATATTTTTTTAAATATAGCTATTTCCCATACACTTTCTTGTAGACTGCACTTATGGCAATGCTGAGAATATCCAAAAGGATACTTAATAAAATCAGAACCCTGCCGCTGAGTGCATAGAGCTTAAAAAGTATACAGATATGCAGTAGTCATGAAAGGTACGAGTTTTCCCTACTCAGTCACACCAAGATAGAGATGGCAAGACAACACATTCTCCATAAATGTTGACATTGGATTGATAACGTTGTGTGAACCACATGTATGTAGATACTTAGCACAGTAACTGGCACACTGCAGAGTATGGAATGATAAGCAAAATTAGGTCAATATGATTATGCTCTTATTGCTCTAATTTTCTGGGAAAATATCCTTTTTTAAAAAAAGCAGCACTTATTTTAATTCTGTGTAGCCCTACCTGGCCATAAAAGAATTGCTAGCAACTGCAAAAAATCCGCAGCAAGGATGGTCTGTGCCTTTGTTCTTAAACACCTCCAGCCTATTGGTTTAGAAAAAGCAAAAACAAACAAAAAAACCCAGACTACATTTATAAAGAAAAGCTCTCGCCTCCTGAGAGAGTCTGCTTGAAGCAATTTTGTCCAGTGGGTTAGAACGAGATCTGCAGGGAGCCAGGGAGAGGGCAGAGCTTCCAGAGACCAAGCAGATAATGAATCGTTCAGCCTTTCAGTGGGAGAACTGTAGGAGCATGTGGTGTTTGGTGAAGACCAAGTCACAGACCCACGGAGTACACCGAAGGCTTTGCCATTTGAGGAGGAATTAAATGCTCACAGGAGAAAAAGCAAAACCAGACACTTATACCTTCGCAGAAATAATTGGGGAGATTAGGAACTGCTGTCACTTTCCCTTGCATAGTGAGACTATGGACCTGGACTCTTCTTTTGACAGACCTGTAGAGATGGCACTAATAGAAAGCAGACCACACTGAGACACGGAATCTGATTCCTCTCCTATTCTCCTCCCTGACCTGAGGGAATTGAGACTTAGGCAAAGAAGGAGAAACTGCTGTGTGAAATGAAAACATAGTACACTGGAAGAAAAGAAATGAATTTGTTCTTTTCGAAATTAGGAAGGGAGGGAGGGAGGAAGGAAAGAAGAAAATAAAGCAAAGTTAGATCAGAATATGAAAAGAGGAAGAACATTGCAGAGACTTGTAGTGGGGCCCTTTATGATATCTTTTAAAGAGAAGTAGACAGGGCAGAATATCCAAACCTGTCTGCTGGTAGCCACAAACTCAGCACACCATGGCTTGTCAGCAGAGCACAAACACTAAAGGCAAATTTAGCGTTGACTTTTCTCAATATTTGGATCCCCATCAAAATAATGGAATTTGAGTGGTTTTGTGTTCTGGCAGGCACTCAACAGCACAAAGCAAGGAATGACAGAGATGGCAAAGGGGTTGCCATAGATTCTTCTCTAAGAGTCCCTGTCAGGGAGGTATCTGAAGGGTGACGCATGGCTCTTTCTTGGGGGGAGCATGGGTTTGGCCATTTACCATGAATTCCTTCAACTATCAGTTCACTATGTTCATAGTGCCTTCCCTGATTGCCTTATTGAAATTGTTCTCCGCTCATATCCCTGTCATTCTCTAGTTCCATTCCTCTTTCTTTGCATTGTTCCACATACCTGCACACGTATGCACGCGCGCACACACACACTTCTTATATACATATGTGTATGTAATATTTTGTTGTCTTTCCAATTAGAATGTAAACTCCCAAAGGATAAACAAACAAAAAATATAAACCTTTGTCTTATTCTAGTGTTGGCACCAAACCCGATGCCTATCAAAATGTCTAGCTTACATTAAGATCCAGATAAATATTTGATAATAAATTAATGGGATAATCAATGAATGAATAAATCATAAAAACATACATAAGTAAGAATAACCCCCCTGGGCTAAATCCTAAAAGGTAGATAGGTAGGTAGGTAGATAGGGAATAGTATTAGAACATATAACAGGACATTGTCCGTTTAGGTATGGGTGGGATTGAGTTTTTCTAAATATAGATAATATGATGAGCAAAAGCTCAGAGTGATAAACACAGCATCCGTTGGTAATGGCAAATGATCCCACACATTTTAAGTATAGTTTCTGCAAGAAGCATTAGGAGAGGAAGCTTGATTTAAGCTTAGTTTGTTCTCTTCAACACTGACAATTTTGAGGTGTTTGGCCTATGAAAATTGCGAATTCTTTTTAATATAAGCAACACAGATTCAAAAGGATCTTAGGACCTCATATGATATGGAAACCTTTGCCAGTTAAGCCTCTTCTAGTCTCTCAGATGACAAAATCAAAGCAAGGCCCCTGACATAAACAATGAAACCCATGTTTGCACTTCTTGAGAACAAGAGAAATCTCTTACCCATGATCATATGTTCAGCATGAAACACATTTTAGATGCTAAAAAAAATGTTACAGAGTAGACATGATTAGAGAAGTGGTAAGAAAGGAAAAAGAGACCCATTGAATAGTGAATATCACTAAAATCAATGAAGAGAGAATCCAAAAAAAATCTGTATAGGGTCTGGAACTTGTAAAGACTACAACTTAAGAGTTATTTTAAGCTATTTTAGGGATAACCAAGGAGACTCAAGCTAGTGAAGAGTTTAAAGGAAAGATTCTAATGTCAAATTGTGTAGGATTAAGTCTCACTAACATAAGTGCGGCAATTGGCCTAACTTCTCCAAGAGATGGTTTCCTCATCCATAAGTAATTATAACAAGTGGCTTACAGCGATGTTGTGAGGATTGCGTGAGAGGATCCATACAACATACTTTCTTCAAGTCTAGAAGAGAAAAGTGGTTACATAGCAGGTGCTGTTATTATTTTGTTATGGATATTATCATTCAAAAGGAACGACTCGGGGAAAAAAGTAAGAGAATGAGATTCAAAGCAAGAAAGACAGAAAATCATAGCAGTTCCACCCCTTCTGCCAAATCTAGCATCAGAGAAAAACCTCTCCTGGCCAGCTGCAGGTTCTAAGAAAGGCTGTAGTCTGCCTGATCTTTGCAAGAGACAATAGTGCAATGGAACACACAGAGGTTTGGCTTAGAACCTACCTTGGGATCAAGAGAGGTTCCTTCATTTCCTCATGGAAATTCAGGGGTCTTAGTAGAAGGCAGCATAAAACAATGGAGAACATCTTATTCATCGCAGGTGTAGTTTCAACCACGGATATTTTTGATGTGTACCTTCACAGTTTACAAAATGATGTATAGAAATAGGATTTGGTTTGAGTCACTGAAGGGCACACCCAGTGCCATTAGGATTGGGCACAGCGGTATATTCAGCTAACTAGCAGTTCGGCTGAGTTTGATTAACTGTATGTCCAAATCAGAATGTATTTACTGCTGCCTCTGTAAACGGTTCTGTCCAATCTACACATTTACTTGCAAAAGTGGAAAGATTTGCAACAGTCAGTTCTACTGGCTTGAACCCTCTAAAGAAGGATAATTCCATGAAAGTTTTTAAACTATTTCAGAGGGGAACATTTCAACCCAAGTTTGTATTATTTTTAGTAACATATTTCTTTACATTCTCACTATGCGTAGGGTAGCACTGCTCTTACTTTGTTATGTTCCTCAAACTCACAAAATTCATTCACAGGTGAGGTGAAAAAGGTTCCTTAGGTAAATTTGCATAAAAGTTCTACCTGATGGAAGTTACTTCCACACACATCATTTTATACTCCCAACGACCTATCTTGGGTCAGATTCCCTAGAAGTAGAGCCTGAGATTGAGATTCCTATATAAGCAATTTTTTTTAAAAAAAATTGTCTTAGGAGAAACTCTAAGGAGGTGAAGGAAGAAGAATAGACAGGGAAAAGCAAAGCAGAAATATGGATTTAGTGGAAATCTTGTCTTTGAGAAGAAGCCAGTGGTGTCATGGGGAACCCTGGAACATGGATGGTACCACGGAGTTGTCTGACCATGTGTACTCTATATTAGTAATTGGATACAGTCTACTACTGAGTTTGGGGCATAGCTCCTGAGCTAGGAAGCTTTGATCACTTGAACCAGCTCTCCAGAAAAGACCACATTCAGGAGCTAATAGCAGCCATCATGTACATAAATGAGATATGTGTGCACTGGGCCAGGAAAGGAGATCTAGACAGGACTCCCATGGCATCTGCTATACTTCATCCCTTGCGTATCTCAGATCCCCTTGCTTATGAGATTCAACTCCCTCTATTCCATCATGGTTTTTCCAGGATTGTGAATACTTATAGTTTTGGATAAGGTTATCCTCTCTCCTCCTACAGCTAGACCTGTCACAAGATAGCCACAGCTCTACCTCCTTGTGATACTCAGGACCACTTAGACCCACCAACTTGGTAACTACTTCTCTTGCCTTTAGGTTTACTGGCTTGAGGAGTCTAAAGTAACCAGGTGGCTATCATAGCTTTAAGTTTGATGGAATTCTGTATCTTCTTCTGGGAACCAGGACTTCTAGACCCACAGAAACGAGTGTTGTCAGGACAAGAAGAGCAGATTACTAAACTCAGTCACTGGAAATGATAATGAGAAGCACTTTTTCTCCTTCCACTTCTTACTTCATGGACCCATACCTATTGGGCACTCAGTACCATTTAATGGCCATTGGTGTAAATCGTGCATTGCACTGTGAAGGGTAACACCCTATTATCATAGGTATCATCTCCCTTATGATACCTCAGCTATGTTGTCTCAAGTTCATGTCATCACACTACTAAAGCCAGAAGTTCTTATTGGGTGTATTGTAGGAAAGCACCACTGTGAGTGGTTATTGACAAGCTTTGGTAGGTAATTTACATGAAATTAGAGAGAGAGTTCTGTGATGTTTCTTTCTCCTCTTATAAGGACAGCATTCCTCTTGGATTAGGGCCCTGTCCTTACAACCTCATTTAACCTTAATTATCTCCCTTAAAGGCATTAACTACAAATATAGTCACAATGGGGCTTTGGGCTTGAACATATAAATTTTGGGGGAACATAGTTTAGTCTCTCACAACACCTAGTTGAGGGGCCATATAATTTGCAGCAGAGAATTATATAGCATTCAAAGGCACCTCCAAGAATAGAACAAGAATCTTACCCAGAGATATGTAGGGACCATGTAGCTAGAACTCCTCTTGAAATGGGTGCTGTTTTTGCCATCAAATCTTCAGAGTAGGCACAGCAGAAATCCATCATCATATGAAAGTAATAAATTTTCATTTGGGCTTGATTAGCTCCAGGAGGGCATAAGTGAACTATAAAAGTTGGTAGTTTAGACTTTCCTGTTACCCACCAGGGTTATAGTGACACTTTTTAAAGTTATTATTTAAGTAGGTTTCATGCCCAGTACAGAGGCCAATGCAGGACTTGAACACACAACACTGAGATCAAGATTTGAGCTGAGATCAAGAGTCAGACTCTTGAGTGACTGAGCCACTCAGGCACCCCTATAGTGACACTTTTATCTAAGTTCACATTTATGGCTTCATAGGGTTAACCTAGCATTAGCAGAAGGGGTAAGAAAAGTCATGATGTTAATTCATAAGTGGCTTGGCAAGGTATGTTACTGTTAACACAAATTTAACAGATACTGCATTCTGTGACCACTGTGGGTGGGGATGGGTTCTGAAAGATGGTGATGAGAAGAAATCCTCCTAATGGGAGAGCTTTGGGTAGGTCACTGACAGAATCTTATGCAATAACTATTTTCTTTCTTTTCTTTCTTTCTTTCTTTCTTTCTTTCTTTCTTTTTTAGTTTCTTTCTTTCTTTCTTTCTTTCTTTCTTTCTTTCTTTCTTTCTTTCTTTAATGTTTACTTATTTTTGAGAGAGAGAGAGCATGAGCAGGGAAGGGGCAGAGATAGAGAGAGAGAGACAGAATCTGAAGCAGGCTTCCAGCTCTGAGCTGTCAGCATAGAACCTGATGTGGGCCTTGACCTCATGAACTGTGAGATTATGAACTGAGCCAAAGTCAGAAGCTTAAATGACTGAGCCACCTTGGCACCCCTGCAATAACGATTTTTAATGTCAGTTAGTTTGGCTGTTTTTCAGGGAGGAAGCAGAATTTCTGAGTAGTTTGCCCAAGGTCTCAAAACATCTAAGATTACAAAACAATGTCTTCTACATGCACATTCCCCCCACTTTTCAGATAGCTTAAAAAAAAAAAAGAAAAAGAAAAGAAAAAAGAAACAAAGACCCTGGACTCTTCCCCGGGCTCCTCACAGACCTCTCATGCTTTTATGGGTGAAAATAAACTAGTCTTTCCGTGTGCTGTAAGGAGGTGAGGACTGAAGTTCTGGTTCCTCTCCAGGAACATAGAAATTTCAGAGTTGTTGACTGTATTTCATGTAAGTTCTGCCAATTGTTTATTTTATGGCTGAGCCCAAGTTCTGGAAATGATAGCCCTTTCAACAAAAGAGATGTATGTATGTTTTATGAATGTCAGTATATATTCAAAAGACTCCTATAACATGCAGTATATTTTATATGTAATATATAACATGTAATTATATAGGTAGATATAGATATAGATATATCTAGTCAAAATATTTGTGAGCTTTCAAATGGCAAAGTAAAGGAACATAACAAAAGGTGAAGTGTGTTAGGTCCCCTCTCAGAGCGACAGTTTCCTTTAATGGGAGTATTATTTTTTAATCTTTATTTATTTATTTTGAGAGAGAGAGAGAGAGAGAGAGAGAGAAAGTGTGTGTGAGAGCGGGAGAGGAGCAGAGATAAGCAGGCTCTGCTCTGTTAGTGCAGAGCCCAATGTGGGGCTCTATCTTACAAAGTGTGAAATCATGACATGAGCCAAAATGAAGAGTCAGACGCTTACCACCTGAGCTACACAGGTGCCCTTTTAATGGGAATATTAATAATGATATATTACATGGTTACTAGCAAGATCAAGTAAGTTGATATTCATGAAAAAAAGCTTAATAAACATTAAATGTTACATGAAGGGCCAACCTGTAAGTCTCTTTGCTCATAATTTGATGGCTGGTTCATTCACGGTGCCTAGAACTTTAGACACATTCAATAAGTACTATTGAAATATATTAAAATTAATAAATATTAGTAATTATTTCTCAGGTGTTGAGACCCTCCTATGAGATGTCTGCTGATTATTTGTTTCTGCATGATAAACTCTCTTAGTATTAACTTACTATTTCTGTTTAAATAAACAAATGTGAAAAAACTATTGTAAATATGCCAGTATTTTCTTAATCCAGTGAGCTTTTAATTATGGCAGTAATTGCATAACTAGTTCCCACTGAAGGGAATTCCATACACATACCAAAGTGATCTTCTAAAACAATAACTGAGAGTAAACAAATGTACTTTGTTTAATTTTGTTTTGCTTTGAAAAAAAATTATGAACTAATTAAGTCACATAATTTAAATGAGAACTCCAAGAGGCAGATATCTTTGTCCCTATTTGAACAAACAAACAAAAGATCAAAACACTGTTGTGGTAGGCTATGGGGGAGGGGGATAGCTTTATTTTAACTAACTGGAATTAAATTAAAACCTTAAAAAACAGAAAAAGAAAAAAATGGCTGCAATCATTTTTCTCCCTGGTTCTACTTGCTTTTGTTCCCTGGCTTGACAGCCTGTTCCATCAAAAGGTGTGCCCATTTCATGGGGCGATTAGGTGGCTCAGTCAGATGACTTCGCCTCAGGTCATGATCTCATAGTCAGTGAGTTCAAGCCCCGCATCAGGCTCTGTGCTGACAGCTCAGAGCCTGCAGCCTGCTTCGGATTCTGTGTCTCCCTCTCTCTGACCTTTCTCTGTTCATGCTCTGTCTCTCTCTGTCTCAAAAATAAATAAATATTTTAAAAAATTAAAAAAGGAGTGCCCATTTCTGTACCTCTTAAGTCTGGCCTTATGACTTGTTTTGTTAATAGAATCAGTATAAGTGACACTGTGAAAAGTTTTGAGTCTCAAGTGTCCTTGCCTACCTCATTCATCCATTCATTCATCCGTCCATATTCATTCATCCATCCATATTCATTCATATTCATTCTCTCTCACCCTTACCTCTGCCATTAAAATAAATCTGGGTCAGGGTGTCTTGGTGGCTCAGTCAGTTAAGTGTCCTACTTTGGCTCAGCTCATGATCTCATTGTTGGAGTTTGAGCCTCACATCCAGTTCGTGCTGACAGCTCAGAGCCTGGAGCCTGTTTCAGAATTGATGTCTCTCTCTCTCTCTCTGTTCCTCTCCCACTCTCACTCTGTCAAAAATAAATAAACACTAAAAAAATTGTAAATAAGTTTAGGTCATCCACTAGACAATGAGAGTTCATTTCTTCTTCTTACTGTTCCATAGATCTGAGAAAGTCCAGTAATGACCAACAGGCCTCTCATTTGACTCACACCTGACCTAGAGAGCCCTGCTGACATCAGAAGAACCACCCAGCAAAGCACAACCTTATTAGGTTAAAAGCATAGTTGTTGTTTTCACCCAGTAAGTTTGGGTGTGGTTTTTTTCTACACCCAATAACTGATCCAGAGATTTACAGAAATGTTGATTATCTGCCATTGTGAGGGAAGGGAGTGGTTTGAGACCAGGGATACTGGTCAAGTATCATACTTCACGTATGTCTGCATTCCTGCCCCATTGTGATACATTAAAAACTTAGTGCCATTTCTAGAGTTAAATAAAATATTTTATAAAACTTTTCCAGATATCCACATGGCCTCACTTCCTATAGACCTATAGTAGTCAATTGTCACCGTTACAAAAAGACTTTCTTGGGCCACCCCATCTAAGAGAGCATAAGAACTATTATCTTTGCCTTGCTTCATTTTTTCCATAGCACTTAACATCACTTGAATTTACATACCTGTTTGTTTTTCTGCTTCTCCTAAACTGCTTCTAAAAGTTGACCTTCCCAAGGTCACTGGTTTTATATTTTTGGTTCATGGCTCAATTTCTAGTGCTCAGTATATTATCAGCAGGTATCAATGGATAAATCACTGTTCTCAACCAGATTCCCTAATGTTCTCTCAATATGCCCATGATATCCATCAAGGTCTAAAGAAGCAGGAAGAAAGTGTCCTAGTGAATTTTCTGATTCTCTTTATTTTACAGTTGCCAAATATATTTTACCTATTAATTTGGAGTTTAGTTTCATTGTGACTGCCACTTAAAGAACCTCATGCTTAATCCTTGAATCACTAATTCTGATTTTGCCTGGTCTTGGAAAGGAAAAAGAAATTCTTTTTAATAACTGTCTCTAGATTAAAGCTGGATATTTAAACCTAAGTTTCCTTTTGGATCTTTGAAAAAGTCATAGCTCTCTGGTGCAACTATTAGATGGGACTCAATACAGATAAATGACATTATGTCATCAGTTAAAACCTCTCTTTTAAACTTTACTTGAACAAATAATGGCTAAAAGGATAGGTTCTCTAGATGAATATGGTAGAACATGGTGCTTTGTTTAACTGACTTTATAACTTTGGGGAGACAGATCTGGTTGGCTAGGAACACTAATAGATAGAAGCATAATTATCACATAAAACCTATAAAACTCAGAATGAATTGATCTTAATATCACTGTCCCTCTATAGCCAGTAAGAAAACCTCTATTTTACCAGAGGAATACAGAATAAAGCCATCTGGATTATTGGAGAAAAGAGCATTCAAGTGACTTAGATTAACCCGAGCCTTATTTTCCGAGGGAATAGCTCCAACCATCCAGCTAGAAAGGATGTCAATTTAGAACTCAGTTTGATGTAAAGGGAAAAGGAAGATTAAGATAATTAATTGGCATCTGACCATGTTTAAAGAGTGGGAAGGTTTGGGATGGAAAACAATCTCAGTAAATTGCATTATAATTATGAGAAGAAAACAGGGTCTATCTCATTGCCTGCAGGAAGCAAGAAATAAAGAGTCAGTATAACTTTATTCTTTATGAGGTGCTCAGAGTCTGCAAAACATTATTGCTGTTGTCATCAGTTGAGAAAAAGTGATATATTAAAGAAGGCTATAAATCCAATTTGTTATACTAGATACCTATAATAGATGTAAAGCCGTATATTTGTTTCCTTAAAAAATAACCTCTGTGATAGATTGTTTGCAGAAATAGCTACACTTATTTTACTTTCTATCGTCAAGCCCCTTTACAGTGTGAGATTGCTGTTTCTCCCATCAAGAAAGAGTGTCTGTTTTTCCCCCATTTGAATCTGGGATATTTATGTCTTGATTTTCTTCAAAACTGTTGCAGATGTGACATCATGCTAGGTGACCTCATGAGGCCTTGAAAACTTGTCCTGGTTCTCTTTTGTCCCCACTGTGCCATGAGAACAAGCCCCTGACTAGACTTTCTGGAGGATGAGAGACAAAGTCAGATTCCGGTTTTCATTTTTGGATTTAGAGTGTTTAGCCAATATCAGAAAAGCCAGTTTACACTTGTCCCAAGATAGCGATTTATATGTGTGGTGCATTGAGAACTACTGGTAATAATTCCTACTGCCTCAGGCCAAAGAACTGCCTAGTTGATCTGAAGACTGTGACCTAATAAATAGTCATTGGACTAAGCCACTGAGTACTTTGGTGTTTGGTTATGCCACAAGAACTACTAATCAGACAGCTAACAGTTGGACTTACAACATGTAACCTGAAATTGTAACAGAGGGAATGAAATATTCCGATTGTGATAAAAACAACCTATCAGGCGCTAGTGATTGTATTAATGGAATAAGCCAAGAAGATAAGAAAATATCTTCAGATTTGGCCTAAATTATTGTGGTCCCAGACTATATTCTTACCCCACTGCTGCATTCGTCAATATGCTAGGAGCCAGTGTCATCAAAATATGTTCTTACCCAGCACAGTATCTGTGGATATTTCAGGATTTTAAAGCCAAAAGTGAAATAAGTCTACTTGTTTTTGAAAGTAGAATTCCCTACTGCTAAATCAAAATGAGAACTTCAAGTATGAAAAGTAGGTAGAATTAGAACGAGGAAGCATCAGAATTTCTGCGTCACTTCAAATGCATTTGTCTATTTAGGAGAACTTGGAAGTCATAACTGATTTGAAAACAGGTAGAAACTTGAGAGTTCTTCTGATGCTTCATATCTTTCATGGTTTGCTCTATGATAGACAGTGAAGTCAAAAATCCTTTATGGAGAATAGACAACTTGCATCGCGTAGTCTTTTGTCTTTGACTTCAGCCCTGTCTCCCATCACTCACTTTTAACCACCCATCTGAACTTCGGTTGTATTAATTTGCTAACCATTTGTCTGCCTTGTGCTATCCTGTCCACCACATTGCCTTTGGTTTCATTTCACCATCTGCCTGAAATGTACGTAGGTGCTATGTTAGTCTAGAAAACTCATATTCATTCTTTTCATTACAGTAGAAAAACAATGACCCAGTTGTTCACATTTCAGTGATGAAAGAGAAATAACTGGAGAGTCCTTGGAAGTCAACCATAATACACTCACACACACACACACACACACACACACTCACATATATGTAAAATAGCTTGTGATTCAGAGAGCCTGAGTTTTGTTTGTTTTGTTTACATAGACAGAGAAAAGTTCTAGAAATTTCCATTAAGAAACAGAGGGATAAATGCCATCCCTGCAAACTGTGTGTGGTACAGCATACAAATAGATACCACTGAAGAAGTTATAGGTGAAGTCGATATACCCAAATTTCACCTAAAGCAAGGACACAGAGGAATCTTGAGAACATAGAGAGCTTTGCTAATAACATGGTGTGACAGCCAGGGGGAAAGGCAAAGAGTTGGGGTATATAGAAACAGGATATAGCAAAATAAGATAGGAGATGTACAGATGTGGAAAGAAGCTGGGAAGATAGTGGTGACTGAGCTAACAGAGATGTAGAATAATCAGGATTGATTTCAGAGAATATGTAGAGAGATTTAAGGGGTGGCAGTTCTATAGCCTCTTTACTAATAGGATATGCAGGTTGTTCAGTACCACGGTTCTGGTAAAATATAGCTTCATCATAAGTATGAACCAGAGTTCTACTTTGTCCCTTAAATGTGCTATTGATTATGTCCAGGCCAAAACTGAAGACTTCTTCATAAAAGCATATAGTATTTAACAAACCAGAGGCTGATAGTCTTGCTTCAGATATCCTCTGCCTGTTGTGTGGATTCATCTTCCAAGTCAGTTCAGCAGTTAAGAGTGCATTTAGTGTGTCCAAAGTCACCTAAGTATTAAGTACAAAGATGTTGCTGATAAGCTTCCTGGAAGGGAGTTATTTTTAACAAGATAATGATAGGACAAACTTAAAGATAAAATTTATTTTTTTGATGTATTTGGAACATCAAAGTGGCTTTGTAAATTTTTCAGAGTTGTATACTTGGGATTTAATGTACAAAAATTTCAGATTATCAGAGTCCAATAATAACTTTGAGTACATCTCATGGAAACCTTTCATTTTTTGAATGAAGAAAGCAAAATGACTTCTCTAAGGCATTCTGGCTAGGCTTAAATAAATAAGATAACTAGTCCTGGGATTTCTTTCACCTCTTTTTGAAAGACCCTAATAAAGAAGTATTTTTTGAAGAGAAAAAATTAAAAAATGTAAATGGTCTGTCAAATATCTAGGAAAGAATTGTGAGGAAAAAAATAAGGAAGTTTTTATACCTAAGGCTTCCAAGTTGGCACAAGCAGTGTCATGAGAAGTTAGTCTTGAGTAGAAGACTAAAGGATTCGGGTAGAAGTGAATTATGGAAATAAGATAATACTACACTTGAGGTATACAAAATATACAGGTGAAGAAAATGGAAGCTCACATTATTGATCTGGGAGACAAAAAAATCCTTTTTTCTCCTTCCACACATACCTTCGCTTTATTTTCTTCATTTCTCTCCACATAAACCTTCATGCACATTATATAGCTATCCTCCCACTTACAAGGAGAACAACCAGAGATGCTCTTCTAAATCTCTTTGAGTCTCAGGTTCCATATCTGTCCCAGGGACGATAATTGCACATGGTCTCTCTTCAATTTCAAGGTTTATTCTGAAGCTCAGAAGGATTGATCTACTAAGGAATAAGGGGGTATTTAATAAGGATGCTAGGATTTGGTCCAAGAAGTTTCAGGCAATTCAGTACACTGAAGTCTACAGTTTCACTTAATTTAAAATCTTAAGTGAGACTATAATAGCAGTTAATTACTCTAAACTTTATTTCATTTGAATGCTTGTGGTATGATTCATTTAAATGCTGAATGCTTGTGGTATGATTCATTTAAATGCCTGCTATAATAAAATCAACAATAGCAATAAAAATTCCTTGAATTTGTTACCACTATTTGATTGGATCTTCATTGAATGTATAAGTTTATAATAGTATTATATGACAAAAATATTCTTTTTTTTAAGGCAAAGCCACTTCATCATCATCGCAGAACTCATCTGAAAAATTATAGTTTAGATTTTAGTTTAGGTTTTAATTCCGGTTTTACCTCTCATATCAGTGTTTTTTTTTTTTGACACCCCCCCCACACCCTGCACAATCAGTAAGTGTATATCCTCTGAGTGCTTGATATGTTTTATTCTGATAAATACATTTATGTAAAAATAATAAACCATAATTATGGGATTTTAGAGAAATAATTTCCTTGATTACATAAAAATATTTAATAAGAACACATTTGAAACATCTCATGAACATAGGTGATTTTTCAATGTTTTCTCACAAAGTTACTCTATTCCCTAAAGAGGCCATAATTTTTCCATATTAATTCTCAAAATACTAACTTTAAGAATGAAAGGGTTATGCTAATAATGATTAAAGATGCAGTTAAAATTGGGATAAATGTTTCAAGACAATAAAACTAAAAAAGAATCTAAACAGCACTGAATTGCACAAATGTCTGGGGAAATCTATGAATTAAGTATAGATCATCATCTCATAGTAACCTTTGATAGTTCTCATTAAAACTGCAGCAGTAGAATCTGTTAGAGGCCTCCAGAGAGATATTATGTGTAAATGCAGAAATTAAAAAATGAATATTGAATGATCCTATTGAGAAATTAAAGCCATTCAATTGTGTTAATGGTGGTAAAATATCAGATCTATGTTTTTCATCTGTTCCTCTAAAAAGAAAATGAAAGTCTACATCTAATTTACAGATTTAATAAAACACAACTCAAATAACACCTATTTTGCAAAGAAATTAGCATTCAGCATTTTATAAAGTATCATATATATAGTATGTGTATATATATTATATGTATATGTGTATATTTATGCATGCATTTACACACACATACATATTTTAAAATGTCACATCTTTGGGCACTACACTTTCAACTTACTAACATAAGTTTGGGATAATTACAACATTCAACTCAACCTTTCTCTTTTAGAATAACCTGATAATATCTGACAATATCATTCAGGTCATAGGTCTGCATAATATCAGAATGAATATGACACTATTTGAAAAAAAGTGAGTTCTAGATGAAAGAGAAGAAAATTTATTTTTGTCACACATATACATTTATAGTTTTACAGAAGTTTAGTATTTTATTTTATTTTATTTTATTTTATTTTATTTTGTTTTGTTTTGTTTTGTTTTGTTTTGTTTTATTTTATTTTATGTTATTTTATTTTATTTTATTCTATTTCTGAGAGACAGAGAGAAACAGAGCATGAGCAGGGGAGGGGCAGAGAGAGAGGGAGACACAGAATCTGAAGTAGGTTCCAGGCTCTGAACTGTAAGCACACAGCGTGATGTGGGGCTCAAACTCACAAACTGTGAGATCGTGACCTGAGCTGAAGTTGGACACTTAACCGACTGAGCCACTCAGGTGCCCCTACAGAAGTTTAAATATAAGAATCCACCATAGACATTATCCAGTTTCATCCAATGTTCTTACCTTTTTAAAAAAAGTGTGAATAGTAAAGATACACAGAGAGGTTACATATTTTCGTACAAAATCACAAAGCTAGCTAATGAGTGTTCTCAAAGTAGAACCCACACTAGTCCAGGTCATCATGCTCCACAAAGCCACATGACTACGCTTATTTTCACTTTGCTTTGAGGGTAGGTCAGGAATTAACCTTCATTTCATAGAAAGAAGATTAGTCTTGAGGAAAATAGCTTATCATGATAATCCTCTATAAATTTGTTCTTCAACAGACAACTCAAGGCATCGCAATGGACACTGGGGATAAACAAAAAGGAATTGTCCCTTCATCTCAGGAGAGAGAAAACATTAACTAATAATATAAGTATTTAGGAGAACCAGGTATATGGCACTAAATATGAGAGTGTGGTGTTCATTGGGACTAGGAGAGGTCAATGAAGAAAGACTTACTTAAGGAGATAACATTTCAAAGGTCAGCATAATCCAGACTAGTACAGAAGCAAGAAGCAGGAAGTCCAAATAGAAGGGATACACAAGAACTTTTTTTGTAAAGATTGCTCTGTATTTGGAAGAATTTACCTTAAAAATAATGCTCTTGTTGGGATCCTGTTTGTTTTAAAATCATTGTTTCCATTATTGGGTTTAAATGTTGGAGCAAGTACAGGTGAAAGATTCTACTCCTGCCTCTAGTCATTCGTGAAGAGACACAGTTCTCACATTGGCCATGATGTCTCCTGGCTCGGATATCTGAGGGTGGAATTTTAGCCATGAGACATCCTGTATTAGGCTGTCTACTTCTTGGCAACATTATAAGCATTGGCAGAAAGAAGGGGGACACACACTTCAATACTGCCAGCCAATTATTACCTGAATAAAAGCGCTCATATTTTAGGGCCAAATTATTCCTATCATAGCAAAGTCTCTTTATGAATTCATTATGTGAATTTCAGCTCTCAAAGCAAGTTTTATAAAAATGAAATGTTTGTTTTTTCTTTCTGTGTAGAAGCCCTTGGATTGTCATGAACCATCTCTTCCTTTGGTGAATTTTTGATGATGCTTAGTTTTGGAAATGCAATTTTAGATCCAAAGTGTGTGTAATCATATTGGTGGCTAATGGTAAAACATCAGTCAGGCTTTGGGCCAAAAGCAATCTATGAGATAAAATAGAAAGATAAAGCTCTGTATGTCAGCGATCTGTCATTTCCCTCAACCTCAACACCTAAAGCCCATACCTGCCTACCCACCACGTATTTTCATCTTAGTTCTTCTGTATGTGCTTTAATTTATGTAGGCTACCTGCCTAAATACCAAGGGCCAAGGGGTAGTCAGATGCTAAGTATATCAAAAATTGCCTCTGTAAAATACTAGCAGAGCTATGAATTTGTTCTTTTATTCAGTTATGCAAACACAGCATTTGCTGTTGTGTTAGTCATGGGCATAGATACAAAGCCATTTTTATGATATTGTAGGGTAGCTGCTATTTCTTTTTTCTCACTCAAATGCCTTCAAGGGGATGCCCAATATTTCTTGATACTTTTTTTCCACCTCCCCATATAGTTTACATATATTAGGACTCTCTCTGTCCCCAGACTTTGAAATCCTCATAGGATACTTGACCCCAAGAATTGGAAAACTTTTTCTATAAAGAGCCACAGAGTACATATTTGGTCTTTGTGGGTCATAGGACTGCAACTCAGCTACTCAATTCTATTCAAATATGTTCAACATAAACAAGTGGGCATGTCTGTGTTTTAATCTTAATTAAAGAAAAACAAAACAACAGGCAGCAGACCAGATTTACACAATGGTCTAGCTTTCCAGTTCTATATCTAAGCTTTCTGGGGCTAGACTTTGGTGTTGTTTCCACTCATTTTGGTTGATACCACATTTTTGGAACAAGTTGAGTTTTGTCTAATAACATTATGTTCTGTGCTACTTATGACTGTGTCCTCAGTTTGGTCATCTCATGGACTTCCATGTTCAGTTGCAAAAAAGGGAATATGATGGCTTTAGCTGTAAAGACTATTAATTAACTTACTTAACAAGAAATCTGTAGGTAGGTGGTTCCAGGTCTGTTACGTTAGCTCGTAAATATATCCAAGGACCCCAAGCCAACTGCATATCTGTTACTTATGTCATAGACATGACAGTCATTATAGGTTTAAGCACCCTCATACCAACATACATGGTAGATTTAAGGACTGTATCGTTTACTTCAGGGAGGGAAGTCCTCCTTCTGATTTACATTTAATTCTCATTACCTGGAACTGAGTTGTATGCTTACCCCTAGAGTAACCATTAGCAATTAAGGACTGAAATTATCTCATTCAGGTCAATTAGGATTTATTTCCTAGTGCAAGTAAAGAGTCTTGCCTTTCCTGAGGGTAAGAGTACTTTCCTGGCTGGCCAAAAACGGTGTTGTTGTTACCAGGTAACGGTGTGGGATAGCTGGGTGATAATGGTAATAGTCCTGTCATTCTTGGTAAGCAATAAGAGCACTGACTCTCCTCTTCCCTTCTAGTATGAATTTGGATGTACAGTGTAACCTCTGTCTGCTTGAACTCTGCCTGTGAAAAATGAGCATGATAAAGTAGCATCTTAGATCTCGTGGAAGTAGGAGACATTGGAACATATTCCATAGCCTCCAAGTACTCAATTCTGCACAGACCTGGTATAGATTGTTAAAAGTTTGATTAAAGAGTATACTCAAATGACACTTTTGTTGTTGCTGAAAGCTCAGCCAAGGATGCTGTGTCTTGTCTGCAACCCGCCGTTTTTCTAAATTACCAATTTATAAAAGTTCTGTTTCAGAAACACTCTGCATAATGTACCTGTTGTCTTACCTTTTCCAAATCAGTAGCAAGGGGACATATTTCATTTATTTCTATTTGTTTCAGAGATAAAAGACTGAATGACCTGTTAGGTGTTTTGTGTAGAGATAATATAATCATGACAGGCTTGCCTTTGAGCAAGTATCTTCCCATGATCTTCCAGAGGATCTTGGAAAATTCATGAGGACAGGAGAGGGGGCAAGAGGAACAGGGGTGTTAGACTTAAGGATCAGTAGTTTCACAAATTCCCATCTCTTTTCACTCTGTTCTTTTCAGGAAGAATATCTTTTGAGGGCAGCTGTGTGACAAAAGATGAGTCTTGCTTGCTCCCCTCAACCCTGCAACACTGAAATAAATGTACCACTCCAACAACAATGTAGAGTTGATGGCACTCAAGTACAAATGACCACTTCTGTGATTACAGTGGCTGGCTAGGGGAAAGTCCTAAATTCAAAAGTTGCATTCAAGATTTCATTGACAGTGGGTTTAATGAAGCCACAACAATCACTCCTGATGGTTGAATCAGTGGTTGCAAATGATGGAGTGCTATTAGGATCACCTTGGCACCATTTCTGAAGTAGGATGCTAGCAGATGCTACAGGATTCTGTCAGGTTGTTAACTAAGCAGGGAATTACTCCCTAACAAAGCCATTGGCATTAGCATTTCCCCAAAGGAATAGGAGCAAATTCTCCTCATCTTTGCAGACATTCCCTAATCATAGATTGAATGACTGAATGACCACTCATCCCAGTCCTGTGCCAAGAGATGGAGATAAAGGCATATATCCATACAGTTTTTGCCCTCAGTTAGCTTGATACGTATTCTCTTCGGTTTCCTTAACAAATTATTCTAAAGTGATGAGGGAGACTTTCAAAACAGGAAGTTGTGAGGTTGATTCTTGGAACATTCCTTATTTAGAGAATCGTAAAAGACATTTAGGGCAGAAGAAATTTAACATGTCTTACAATAGAATTGAAATTGTGGTAAGGACTTTTGGATCATGGAAAACTGTTTGATTTGGTCTGGTACACTAAAAGTTGTACAGAGAAGTAAAAGTGGTTGGAGACCTTTGGATCATACTATTAAAATAATGAAATTTTTCCTAAAAGCAACTGATTACCCTTTAATTATGTTTTGTCATTGACGGGGAATAATCCTCATGTTTCTTACTATCCAGGTATACAGGGAACATATACTAAGCTAAATCATTAGTGAGGAAAAATATATTAATTAAATGACAATATGTGTCAATCCTGGACCTGCTAAATTGAGTTAGCTCAATTGTTTTAACAAAACAAAGCTCTAAATATACACAAAATTCTTAGAAGTTAAGTCAGGTCCTCAGCTAATTTCAGAACACATAAAGGACTGGAGGGTTAGAAAGAAGCAAAATAAAAGATTTTTAAAATGTGTCCTCTTATGTTTTGATTTAAATAGGATACTTTCTTTTTTACTGAATATGCAGTAGCTACATAAAATCATTTTTGGAAAGGAAAGTATAAATACAAAATTAATACATATATGCATAACAACTCCTTGTATCTAAACTGCATTATACCAAACAATTTTATATCCATTATCTCCATAAACCTTACAACAGCACAGTGGAATAGATGAAACAAATATTACAATGATTTCCAATGGTCAGAGCCATATAGCTAGTTCTAAATAAGACTCCAAGTTATTATAATCACTTTCATTAAACTTTCCGTGAAACAGTAGCATTTAAATTCCATATTATTTGTGAGCTTTTACAGTAGAAAGGGTGGGGAGGACAGAAACATATTTCATTTGCTTTAGGGACGAGAACAACAGTAAGAATGGTTTTTTTCTACCTTTGTCAGTACAGAGGAAAGAAGAAGAGCTGTTGGATTTTAGGAAACTCCTGATTCAGGAATAGTTGGAGCGGCCTTAATGGACTGTTTCTGTTGTTTGAGCTAACATCTAAGGGGATTAGATTAAAGTTTCCCAAGACACACTTAATAAATCTAAAATTAGGGAGTTGTGTATATTTAAATACTTTGGAGGATGTGCTATTCCTTTGATACGGACTACTTCTGTTTTTCTTCAGTTCTGAGACACTATCAGGTAGAATGGGACGGAATGTCAATTAGGAAAAAAAAGAAAGAAAAAAGATACATGATTTCTATTGGCTTATGATAGGCTTTGCTAACTGATCATGCAAGCTTACCTACTGAGCCACAGAACCATTCTCAATTAATAGTCAATTAGTTTTTAAATTCAATTTGCATATGTAATCTGCAGCTAGTGTCATTTATTCCCTGAGACTCCCTTAAACTTAGGGGGAATTTGAACTCACATTTGTAATATTCCAAATACTGGTGTCATACCATCAGGCCTCCATGCCATAAGGAACTATAATGTCTGCCTAGTTTGGAGACTTGGATCTTGGAGACATGGCCACTAAATCAGCAAAACAATTCAGAAATGGGCTTCAGAGTATTCAAACATTCACCCGTAAATAAAAATGCATACATTATAAAACATACATACATTTCCACAAACAGGCAAACTCCTATGCGCAATATTCATGAAACATCCTCTATTGCATTTTGCTTACACCATTAATATCTCAACCTGAAGAGAAATAAAGGTGAGGCAATACATTGCAGTCAGTTTGTAGAACATTGTCACAATAGAGGTTCCAACTTTCATCCTTTCCTGATAATCTGGGCTTCCTTCAAATTCAGGGAGCGGGTGGAGGTCTTTCAGTTCAAGTCCATTTAACAAATATTTTATTGCCTACATTTCTGAGTTACTCCTAAGTCCAGATATTGTAAACAATGAGAGCCCCGTATTGTCAATCAACTACTAGAGTTCTCTTTTGAATTTTTTTGTTTCCTCTGTACTTCATACTTTTATATATCTTTTAATAGTCACCTCAGATGGCCTCTTTCTGTGAAGGTGTCTTAAGACCTCATGGCAGGTCTATTAGGTTCTTCTCCATGTCCCTATACCATACCATTCTATTCTCCCACATGCAAGACTCCTACTTCGGGAGTTTATTGCTTATGCATCTTTCAAAAGACATTGAGATTCTTCAGCACACACTCAAGAAATGTTTGCAAATATACTGCTATGTGTCATAATCTGTGCCTGGCTGAAGGTTGGAGAAAAAAAAGAACATAATTACCAGGTTCAAAGCATGTGAGCAAGGTTAGGAGTGTTACTATGAGTCTCCAGACTCTCTAGAACCTGTAAAAACTATTTTGCATAGAATCCCTCACTGTATCCTTAACCTTGGCTCTCCTATTTCAACATTAGGGAAGTTGGATGAGCCATCATCCATGGCCTAAACATCCCTCTGCATGAGAAGGTTTGTATAGGAAGGGGAGTTGCATTCAAAATTTTGAGTTTTAGTGACTTTAGAAAGCATTCACTTTGCTTCTCACCATGGTACAAATGAGAAAACTGAGAATAATGGAGTTAAATTACTTGTATAATAGGAGTATTAACTGAGGCATTATATCCCAATTCATTATGACACTTGTCTTAATTCCTCATCCTGGATCTCTGCCAAAACTCTCCCACCCCAGCCATCCTTTATATTATTCAGCAACAATATAGAATAACTCCTGGCTCCTCTGTATTCTAATGTACTTTAGACCGTGAGTAAAAATGTAAGCCCTTTTTGTCTCTTAGGATATCTCATCCCACCTGTACCTGGTATAGGATTAATGCCTTTAGTTTAAAATAAAACTGAAGTCTAGGCTTAGTTTGTAGTCCTTGACATATTAAAATACTTGAATATAGAAAAAAAAGAGACTCTAAAGAAAAAAAAAAAAAAAAAAGAGTAAGCCGGCATAAAGGACAGCATTATTAGTGTAAACCTATCTAGAAAAAAAAAAGTGCATCATGAGGTTGGTACAATGACTTTGACTTCTTACTTTCCTTTAAAAGGTATAATATATAATTTCTGGCAGTGCTATTTTTTCTTTAGACTAATGATTCTGCTTTGTTATTTTTACAAAGCACTTAGCTACTACCTTTCTCTAAGAAAAGACTCTTTTATCTTTATCTCAATAGAAAATGTTTCCCGTCTTTCCCCAAACCACTATGACTCCTAATATGGCATTGTTCTTCAATCAATCCCACAGGTACCCATTACAGAGGCAGAATAATCTATTTTGAAAGAACCCAAAGGCATTTTCTTGTTCTCCAAAGTAGAGGACTAGAGAAAAACCTCACAATTACCCTAACCACATACATTTACAATGCAATTTTGGGGGAATAGCTTATAGAATACTAACCATTTTTGTATTCACTTAAAAATATTTATTGGGATCCCACTATGTTCCATATGTATTAAATGTTAATTTATTAATATAAATTACAACCTAAAGTTGATTTTATCCACAGATTACACATGAGAAAACTGAAGCCATGTGATAAGAAACCATAGAGTTGAATCAGTTACAATTGCTGTGGAATAAAACCACCCCAAAATACAGAGTTTTGAGATAATAACAATTTGCTAAGTTAAAATTCTATGCATCAACATTCTAGGCTGTATCCCGCGATGTAGTTCCCCAGTGTTGCCTAAGTTACCTCATACATTGGTGGTCAGGCCTGGGTTGATTATGCAGGACAGCCTAATGGTTGACTCTCTGGTAACTGGAGTCCCTCAGCTCTCCTCCAGGAGGTCTTCCAGCTTCCAGTAGACTGATTTGGCATTTTTCTTCTTGTGGAGGCAATACTCCAAAAGCAAGTCGGCCCAATCCTGAATGAGAGTAAGCAGAGTATCCACATCTCTCCAGGCTTAGGCTCAAAAGTGATAGCAGAAGGCTAGCCAGGAGTCAGAGTAAGTAAAAAACAGAATCAGGGAAAAGGATGTTGAACTAGGGAAATTGACTTTCGACCCATCAATGCAATGAATTCACTATGATCTGATCTTTGACCCAAACTATCTCTTTGATACACAAGGTGCATATACCCCTCCACAAATCGCCAAACATCTCACATAATTACATTATCAGGATGTACAAAACCTTATGATCTACATCAGGTCTGGATGATGCAGTTCCTTGGAGGTGAGTTCTGTTGGTTAAGAGACCTATAAATTAAAAAAGCGAGTATCTGCCTCATACACACCAGTGTTCGATAACATAGAGACAGGGTAACTACAAGTGAGAGGGAGGAATCAGAGGCACATAGCGTCACTAATCCGTACCAATTCTGAAAACCCACTGGCCAAATATTGCCCATAAGCCATCACCCCCAAACATACACACTAAAAGTAAAGCATTTTGCTTAGGCTCGTCTCCATAAGGCTAGATCTCCTGTGTTTTGATAACCATGGTTCTTGGACCCACACTTTCGGTACTTTGCTCTGTTCTCTGAGATAGTTTTCTTTGTTCATCACTATCTTTGGTTTCTGCTGAAGAAATAATCTGTAGTGACAGTTGAACAACTTTCTTCCTTCCTATACAAATTTGGAATCCCAGAGGACATTCAAGTGTTGGAATCGTCTAAACTTCTTTTTCATCCATCTAGATTCTTTTCTTTCCAAATAAATTCTCTTAAAATCTTGTAATGATCTATTAATCTCATTCAACCCAATTTTCTAAAACCACAGTCACAAAAAAGGTTTTGAAACATGCCACGTTTATTGCACCCAAGCTAAAAGTCAGCCAAGTGGTGGTTCTTCTCTCAGTGTTTATGGTCACCTAAGGGTGGCCAGTATGATCTGCATTGTGTCACCTGTTAAAGACAAGGCATGATCTAAGATGGCCTTAGCTTCTACCCTTGGGACTTTCTCTGTATGATCTCTTATTGCCCATTAGCATAGCCTTGGGTAATTATCACAGCACTAGAAGCATTTCATGAAAAAGTAAAATATTCAAGTCCTCAGGCATCCCATCGCTTCCATTGCATTCTAGTAGTCCAGAAAGAAAACTGGCCCAAATTCAGTTAATGGCCAAAGACTCTGTCAATAGTGTTTCGGAGCCGCAAAATGACAGGTAAGTAGGGGTGCCTGGGTGGTTTAGTCAGTTAAGCATCTGACTTCCACTCAGGTCATGATCTCACAATCTGTGGATTTGAGCCCTGCATCGGGCTCTGTGCTGACATCTCAGAACCTGGAACCTGCTTCAGATTCTGTGTCTCCCTCTGTCTCTGCCCCTCCTCCACTCATGCTCTGTCTCTGTCTCTGTCTCTCTCTTTCAATAAGTAAGTAAATAAACAAACATTTAAAAAAATTTTTTTAAATCACAGGTAAGTAGGGATGCCGTTAATGAGGACCATCAGTGCAAATAATCTTTCACAAGAGTTAAAAAAATAAATAAAATCAATACTCTAATCGTTATCTTGTAACTTTAGTATCCCATTACTGAAGGTTAGTATAGCTCAGTGCTTAACAACATCAGTGCTGATTTTGGATCTGAGGTTAATTCTAACCTCCAACAAGACCACTGGGATAAATTCCTTAATTTCTCTGTTCTTTAATTTCCTCATCTGTAAAATGAGAATGCTTATTGTTTCTACTTATTCAATTAGTGTAAAAATTAAATGAGTTAAGTAACATAAAGTGTTTAGCACTGAGATTAGTATATATTAAGCCACTATATTAACAGTACACTTATTTATATAGATATTTTATAATTATTTTATTTTATAGATGACTACATCATCAGTGTTTACTGATTTGTACAGATATTTATTAATATCTAATACCTTCTAAATTGAAGGCAAAAGAATAAAAGTCATTTCTTGAGTTAGATTATAAAAAAACAGAGTTGAGAGTTTACACTCTTGTGAAACAGATATGTTTCTTCTACCTTTATCACAATAAAGACTAAAAATTTCCGAATGATACAAAATTTTACTGAAGCACATAAGAAGGTGCTATGTTTTTAGGGTATCACTGAGATAAATTTTGGTTTCATACAGACAGTTTCCAGAGAGAAATTATGTATGTACTAGTCCTATCTATCTATCTATCTATCTATCTATCTATCTCAGTCTATAAAGTCATATAACTTTAATCATAATACTGTAATACCACTTGCTTATGTGAAATGTGAGTGATTAATCATTGTAAGACACAATTTCTTCTGTAAAATAAGAGTAATAGTATCTATTCATAGGATTCTCAGTATTCACTATAATTACACACACACACACACACACACACACACACACACACACACACACATACACACACACTTAAAATGGTTACCTCAGTTTCTGGAACTTAATATGGCTTGTAGAAAAACCAAATGAACTTGGTCTTAATAGTTTGAGAATACATAAATGAGAGAGGTTGATAGCATTGGACCAGTAAAAGACTTCAGAATATTCAGGTACATAAGAGATGGTCACTGGTATGTCTCTGATGGGCTGATGTAATAGTATCTGGTAGAAAAGGCTCCAAATGTCATGAGCATACAAATCATCTGGAATTAGGATGAGTCTATAACCTTATCTTGTGAAACTGCATGCAAAGAGAGAGATGTTGCAGAATTAACGGTTTTGTTTTTCTGTCTGCTTCATTTGAAGAATTTCACCTCATTCTCAGAGAGGGGCCCAGGAGAGGTTTCCTTACATTGCTAGGTTCTTAAAAGTTAGAGAATTGGGGGTGGGATATGGAAGCTGCAAGCCCAAGATGTAGCTTTGTTAACCAAATCAAAATTTGTGAAATAAAAAATAAATAGTGGGTCAGTACTGGTTCCTCACCTATGTTGTTTGGCAACTTGCTAAATGTTTTGAACCTCATCAGGGAAATGAGAAGAAAATAGAACTTTTCTGTCACTTTCTGTGTGTCTGTGTACGTGTGTGTGTGCGCGCGCACACACACACACACACACACACACACACACACACACACTTATTGCCTGACATACAATATGTGCTTATTAAATGTTTATCATAAAAACAAAACAAAGAATCGTGGCTGGGCTATAGCTCCAGATAGGTGGCATTTTGGTCCTTGAAGTTGTTCAAAACCCTACTCCAAACTACTGTAGCACTATCGCTGACCTCTGCAGATTCATCTTCGCCTCCAGTTCCTTGTTCTCATGACCTATGGTGGTATACTTCTGTAGCTGGCCCTGATGCACAGACCCTGCTTAGTTTTCCAGCTCAACATAGTACAGCTAAGGGTCTATCTTCTAATCTGGCTAGAAAGTCTGTCCAAACCTCAGTTTCCTCATCTTTAAGATGGATATAAACTATGATAACCTCTACACATCTATTGGATGATGTTTTGGACTGAATTTTATGCGCTGTACCTCGAAATTTATATGTTCAAGTTCTAACCTCCAGTGTGACCACTGGGGAAAGTGGATCTGTAAAGAGGTCATTAAAATTAAACGTGGGCGTAAGTGTGGGATACTAATCCAATGTGACTGGATGTTCTTGTCAGCAGAGGCAGGGACATCATAGATACACATACACAGAGAAAAGGCCATTTGAAGACATAGCAAAAAGATAGCCATCTGAAAGCCAAGAAGAGAATCCTCAGGAGAAACCAAACCTACCAACACTTCAATCTTGGGCTTCCAGCTTCTAGAACTATGAGGAAGTAAATTTCTGCTGTTTATGCAATCCAGTCTTTGGTGTTTATCATGACAGCCGCCACAGACTAGTGCAGATGAATAAAAGAGTCAAAGGCATAGTGCATGCCTAAAACAATACGGTGTCATGCATAGGAGTTTTGTACTCATTACAACCAGAAACTAATGTTCTGTATAGAGATTGTGTAGAAATAGCAGACAAATTGTGACAAAAGGATGAAAGATTAAAGAATTATAATCAAGGAGCTAGTTTAAATAGGTCAGACATGAGAATCTAGAATGGTATCTGAGAAGCTCAAGAATCTTGGGTACTCATGGCTTAACCTGGTTATATATAGAATACGTATTTGGGATGCCTTTTCATCTTTTCACTGTAAAATAAATATTTGATGAACACTGCTGCTTTTTGTTAGTTTCTTACTGGGGATGAAAAATTATTTCTTTTGAGATATTTATGAAGGAATATTTATGATTTTGGAGGTATTCCCAAATCTTCACAGGAGAGTGATGTGCTCTCACCTTGCTGCATCTATGAATTCAACCCAGTGTGAAACTCAGGGCAATATCCAACTCCAAGAGGATCCTGAGAGTGGTAGAATTTGAGAATAGAGCAAGAATCCAGACACAGCTGGTAGGAGCGGAGTCACCACAGGCCAACTCTTCATTAGTGCTGGTTGTAATTACAACACATTTAGCAGGCCAGAATGGCAGATTAAAAATATAATGTGACTATGGAGCCAATATTGTTGACCACCCTGGGAAGGGAAATGAAGTTGGCCTCCTAATACATATGCTGAAGTCCGCCTTGTACTTAGCACCCAGGGGGCGCTAGGAAGGCTATGGTTAAGCCATTACCTATGCACCATTTCAGAGTTTCCATCATTATCCCTTCTGCCACCCCTTATCACCACCCATTTTTCCTAAACCTCAGGAACTCTAGGGAGATAATGTGGCGTAGTGAAAAATATCTGCTTGTCTAAAAGGTGTGTTCAACTCTTAGCTCTTTTACCAACCAAATGTAACTTAACTAGAGTAATTTGAATTATCTGATCTCAATTTCTTTATATTCAGTTGCTTCATAGGTTTACTCTGAGAATTAAATGAGTAAATACTTATTTTTTCTAAGATTTATTAATTTAAAGGTAAATTATTTCTAATAGCTATAATATTCAGAGTGTTCAGGGTTTTATTTGACAAACAGGAAGGTTCGGATCAACAACTCCAAATCTTTGCTTTGTAAGACACACATTGGCATGTGTCAGTAATCATTTTATGGGCATGGTCTCCTTTCCACCTCTTCTCTTGGACATGTACTTATGTTTCCCTCAACCTATATCCGAAACCACTTTCCAAAAAGGGTCTTCTACCCCGTACCATAAACCATCATAACATGCATTTTAATGTAGCATGGTTATGCTCTCCAAAATTAATGTCTGACACCAGCAATAACTGAGGTGTCAATTCCTATTACAATCTATGCCTTGGCAGATTTTTGTCAATCCGTTAATAATGTGTGTAATTGATAGCAACAGACAGAGGCCACTGTTACTAATTCGCTGCTGATGACTGATGATTATTAAGGATGATGGTATTTTTTTTGTCTCCTTCTTAACCAAACTATAGCATTTCAAATTAGCTATATAGACAAGGCAAAAAAAAAAAAAAATACACAATAAAGTTCTGAAAAGTGATTCATATATAAACTAAACAAACCTTCCTTGGGTATTTGCTTTATGTGAAGTACAAGCTTATGAACTTTGCATGCATTATCGTCCTTAAACTTTACAATGACAATTTAAAACATGTTTCACTCTCCTGAATTTCAGTGACTTCCATGAATCAAAGTGTAAGTAATATGTATGATTCAAGAAGTGCTCCCAAAGGCCTTTGAGAAATATAAAACTAAATTTTAATTTATTGTCCAGGGTCACACAGATATACTAGAAACAGAGTATTGCCCGCCCAACAGTCCTTAACCCACCACGTCTGCAATTTTGTCCTTGCTGGCAAATAGAACTTCACAGTCAAGGTAAAAAAAATAAAAGATACATTCTGAGCCTCCCTTGAAGTTAGGTATATTTACATTAACATATTAAAAGGCTTTTAGAAATTCTGCTCTAGGGAAAACCTGCTAATGTAGTTTAACCTGTTTTTGCAAACTTAATAGACCAAGAAACAGCATTGTCATATAACACCCATAATAATCCATGAAACAGAGATTCTACACTTCACTCTTTGGAAAACAGTGATCTTAGTCCATGAGACAACAAACAGTAAGATTACTTTGACATGGAAAAATCAAATAAACATCATTTATAAAATAAGGAAAACATCCAGTATTGTCACTGTTACCAATTTTACAAATGATGAGCCTTTGGATGTTGTGTAAGGATAAAACACTATTGTTTGGGGAATCCAAACAGGGCTCAGAATTGTCTTCCAGACCATAGTTCCACATATCATAGGAGGTGGTAGAGACAAGTGGCTAAGAAAATGGGATTCAACAATCAGAAATGCTTGAATTCAAATTCTGATCATCACACTTACTGAATGGCTTTAACACAGTTACTGGATCTTTCTAAGCCTTATTTTTTTTTCTTCCTTCTCCTCTGTTTCTGTTTTCTTTTTAATCTGAAAGTAAAGATTTTGGCAGTTCCAATTTATTGAATTCATAAGAAGATGAAATGATGATAAAACAATTCCTTGTATACAACACGCATCCAACAACATTTAGCACCAGTTATAATCCATCCATCATCATCAATGGTCCCAAGTAATATTAGAATTATGAAGATCCTTCCATGGAGAAGAGTCTAGACATAGTGCCATATGGAATAGAGAACCTTGTTATTTCTTGAGTTAGGTTTTGGAGTAAGAAAAAAAAATGCCACATTTTATAAAGATGAACCTAGGTACTTTAGGGAAAAATAAAGAAGACAGGGAGATGAGTAAGGATTTTACTGGGGGAATGGAAGCAAGCCAGACAGAAACAATATCTTGGATTAAATTTTAGCAGCCTAAAAATGGAAAGGAAAGGTTGGGAGTGTTTTTTTTTTTTTTTGTTTTTTGGTTTTTTTTCCCCTTTGATGACAAAAAAATTCCTTAGGATTCCAGAATGCAAAGAGAATCAAATTCGTTCGCACATATATATTCTTTGATAAAAAGCTATCCCCCGATATACTTGTAAAAGCAGATACACATTTTAGTGAGTGTTGTGAAACCACCAGGCTGTCATGGCCTCTAACAGTTCCATTTGCATGCTAATGAAACCAGAGGCCAGATGCCACTAATTACAACCCAGTCTCTCTGTCCAACACCCCACAACCAACTGCTAGTGAATGGACTTCGTCATTCCATTATGCAAATGATACTTAGGAAGAACAGGAATAAATTCTAAATAGCAGGAACCAGAGCCATATATTGGCAGGAGGTAAATTAATAAATATATTCAAGAAATGGAAATTAAAAATTATTATTCAACACTATATTAATCACGACTGAATAAATATGGAACAGTACAAAATTTCTTTCCCAGTGTCCTAGGTAATAGAGTAAAGCTTCCAGTAACTTGCTAAGGTATAGTAAACTGTATTTCCAGAAATCATCAGTCAGGTTGCTGATTGTGAGGGCTAAATTTTCTTAACATATTTTGCTTCTTCCTAATGAAAAAAAAATGTCTAAAGGCTGTTTTCCTTCTTGTGAGTTATAAAGTTTCTGTTTCTTAGACTGCATGTCTATATCAAAAGAACTAGTTAATAAGAAAAACAGGCATCAGTATGTTTGTTTCTGATAGTTTTTGATACAGAACTTCTTAAAGACCTATTATATTCATGACATAGACTTTTGTTGTTTTCTTTTCTTTTTTTAACAAAATAAATGTGAATAGGGAGGCAACTTGTTAGAACTGAAAAAAGATATTTGGATGTCAAACATGTATGTTTGGACTACAGATTAATTACTTGTTATTAGGGAATGCCACTTCAATTCCCCAAGCTTTAATCCCCTCCTCTCTTAAACAAAATTAGCAACATCTACTCATGGGTTCATTGTGTTACCCAAATGTGGCAATGTGTTCACAACACCTAGCCCTGTGCTTGCAAAATGGTAGATGTTCCATTTTCCATTACATATTTACAACTTTTCTACAGTCTCCTCGTGGACAAGTGGTTTCTCACGTAACATACTTGACCCTCTGTTTCTGTTTTTGTTTTTGTTTTTGTTTTTTATTGTCAAATAAAGCTTGGACCCAATGGTGTCTTCTTGCTCGGATTTTTAGAATTACGTGGAGTAAGTATGGAGGAAATCAAGAAGTATTTGAAATCAAGACCTCTCAAACCATGTGTTTTCTGTGCTGGTCTAAAAGCACATTACCTAGAAGTGCCCTGAACACAGCAGCCAGGTGTTAAGGCTGGGAAATCAGCCTGCCTAAAGATTGCCTTAGAGGGATATGTGAGCGGACATCAGTTCTCCCTAAGGCAATGTCGGTATCTTGGCATCATTTTTGTGTGAAAACCACAATGAGAGTTTAAAATATACTTTGCACATCTCTATTAGCAGCTTATTCCTCTCATGAAATATTTCACAGACTCCCAATTGATGGGCCTCTTCATTTTGTGCCATATACTTCATATTTTTCTAGCAGTTTCTGATTGTTTGCATTCTAATCTATCATTAATTTGTTACGTACTAAACTAACTGTGATGAATATATTATGCCTTATGACATTTAACTTTTACATTACTTCACAAAAGAAGATTTTATCAGACCAGGTATTGTATTTCTCTTCTCAGAAAATCTTGTACTTGGCTCCCTAACCTGCCTTGGCTCTAGAAGAACCTATGAGAATTCTTAAACTCCATTTCCTTTAAAAGAAATGAACTAATATAGAAGGTTGGATGGAATCCCCCAGGCCCCCACAAGATTGGTGGTTGGCATGTAACCTTTTCTTGGCTTAGCTCATTCATGCGTTAATCCCGGACCATAAACCTTTCCTCGTACCAGTTGCTCCACTCAACCTTCACCAGAACTGTGGCACACAGTTGACATTCAGCAAGTACAGACTGGATAAACAACTCACTGAAGTGTGCAGGTGATCTATTCTCAGATAGTAGAATTAGGACTCGTCATAGTGAACAATTCTCCAAGACCATATGGTCTCTAATTAAGATAGTTGGGAACCCAATCCACATCCTTTTGATTCCAATCCATACATATATCGATAGCAAGGGCACTACACCAACTCTGCAAACCCTAAGCTGTTTCTGTTTCTTCTTCTTCACTTGAAAATAGTCCTTGGCATACATCAAATGACGACAAAGTTTGAGTGCCTTTGATGCTTCTTTACTCTGGAGAGAACTTGCCTGAAGAACTCCTCAACATAGGAAAAGTTAAAAACAAACAATCTTGCATAGAACAGCTAAGATGGACAGTAAATAGTGTTTCACAGAAAGTGTTTGAGTCTGATAGAGGAGATTTTTAAATGTAGACTTAGTGTAGAGCTTAGTATTTCCACCTACAAAGGATGCTAAATGAAAAGGTTCCAGTTCATGTGGACATGTGGACAGAATGATCCAGAAAGATGGAGTTAAAGGGGGCTAGCTAAAGGTCACAACAGCAGACTCAGAATAAAGGCAGACTGAAAACTGGAAAGGCACACCAATAGAGACAAGACATTCCTTTAGATATAGGTGATTAGCAGCATCTTTCAGAGCATATTAGAGTAAGATGGAATATCCTTAAACAGCTAATGAAAAAATAGGCTCTTATAGTGAACTGTAAAGAAAGGTGTAAAAGAATAGACTTTGAAATTACATGGATTTTGCCATGAATACCAACTCTACTTTTAGGGGTGATATGAATTTGATCATATAATTAAATCTCTCTGAGTCTGTTTCTTTGCATAGAAAGTGGAAATGATAATAAGTAACTCACAGGATTTGTTTTGAAGGTTAAATGAGATGTTGCATGGAAAACTTTTTTTTTGCCACGTGCTTATAACATCAATAATGTACAATATATATTGGATGTTATTCAAATCCCAATAAAAGCCTGAGCAAATGCTAGGAATTTTATGAAAATAACAGCTTTGGTAAATATTTTATTAGCAAAGAGGATGACTAATGGAAAGAACAACAGTAAACCAAAGGTGACCTCAAGAGAAAGTGTTTTGTTTTGCTTCTGTTTATTATTGCAATCCTAGCTAACTCTGTTCCACTTAAAGTGGGTGGGATAATCATTAGGCATAATGTCATATTATTTAGGTAAAAGTAGGAGTGAAGTAAAAATCTTACTATTGTCAGAAAAATTTTCACAGAGCAATCCTAAGCAAGCGTGTGTAGAACTCTGGAAATGGAATAGAAATACTGACAAAGACTGTTCTCTGTAAACAGGAAGACCTGGTGTGTATGTCAGTTCCACGTCTGTAGTTGAGTAGTGATGCAGTGCACTGCAATCCAGTTAACTTTTGATGATTCAGTTTCATGAGCTGTAATAGACAGGTAATGCCTATGTCTACAGATGACTAACAGTATTAAATAGGATACAGTTAATAAAACCTTTAGCGTAGATAATGGTATATAGAAAGCATTGGATCAGTATTAGCTAATTGTTATGCTACTTATGATCGAATTGCACCGAATTGTAGCAGTCTGTGGCCTTGTTTCTTTCGATTCTAGGATTACAAATGGCCTATGGGTCCCACTGAGAATTTCCAAATACTTTTTGGAATTTGCTTCTATTTCATGGATGCGGAGAGCCAACGTCTCTTAAAACTTTTCATAGCCTCTCTGCCAGCTTAACAATTCCACTATAAATTGGAATTAAGCCTTTGGTGACCATGGAATAATCTTAGGAAATAGCTGATTTCAGAGACAAAAACAAACACATATTTAATGAATCAATCAGTTCTGTGCTTCTAAGACTATACCTGAGGGAGGGGAGGGTGTTTCAGTTCCAGCAGCTTTATCAAGGGTAATGTTGTCCACTTAATGGAAATGTAATTGCTCTTCATTCCTCTTTTCTCATTAAGTCATTCCCACAACTTGGAAGTCTCATAGCAGTGATTCACAAATTTATAAGAAAAGATATCTCTTGCTGAGCTGAGACACCTCTAAAGCCCAGACTCATTGTGCTCACTCCTGAGTGTTGTATATAACCTTCACATTGGAAAATCATGTGCCAAAACTCCCAGGAAGCTATTGGTTGTTAAGTTACAGAAAGAGGAGAAACAAAATCTCACCGTCTACCTTCACCTCCACAGACTAAAATTCACAGAGTAGCTATTTAGGTAGAAATGTTAATAACCACCTTCTCTTCATTTAGAAATTCTTTGTTTTACATCTATTAGCTAATTTAATCTTTGCTACTAACAGTGAACTAATTATCTCCAATTTATGGATAAGGGAGTTGAATCTCAGAGGAGTCGATAGACTTGTTCAAGGTGACACAGTGGTAAATGCCTATGCCTGCAAACCTACATTGTCAGGATTTACCTTCTTGAAAGATTGTCAGGGGTGGAGGACATACCCTTATTAGAAAACAGCGGTTGGCAAACATTTTCTGTAAAGGGATGGATGGTAAAGATTTTAGGCTTTGTGAGCCGTGTGGCTTCTACAGCAACTGCTCAACTCTTGTTTTTGTAGGGCAAAAGCCATGTTCCAACAAAACTTTACCTACAGAAGCAGGCAGCGGGCAGATTTGGTTCATAGATAGTAGTTTGCTAACCCCTATTATAGGATACTTAAGGTGTTAGGCAACTGGGATCTGATTATGGATTTTTCACTAACTTTTTAGTTGACTTTGAATAAGTCACTTTTTTTTTTTGGAAGACTTGTTTCATCACCTATAAGACAGCTCATTTAATATTCCCAAAGTGTGGATTATGAACCAGCAACACTGATAGGTACATTTCATGACAGCAGTAATTGATCTGTTTTGTTCACTGTCAAAATCTCCTAGAACCTAAATCTGTGGATAGCTTGTGTAAAGTGCTCAATATGGCTTAATTAGGAATAAACTAAATAGAATATATATGCTAGATTTCAGAATGTGTGCTTTGTACACAAAGTAGCTGCTCTGCTATAGACCGTATTTCTTTTTTAATTTTTTTTTATTAAAAAAAATTTTTTTTACATTTTTTTATTTTTGAGAGAGAGAGATAGAGCACAAGTGGGGGAGGGGCAGGGAGAGAAGGAGACACAGAATCCGAAGCAGGCTCCAGGCTCTGAGTTGTCAGCACAGAGCCCAACGTGGGGCTCAAACCCACAAACTGCGAGATCATGACCTGAGCCGAAGCCGGACGCTCAACCGACTGAACCACCCAGATGCCCCTGGACTATAGTTTCTGTAACTCATTTTGGGTATCTGTATATTGTTGAAACAAAGACATTTTGGGATTAAATGGTCAGAATTATTAATGACACCAGGATGACAGTCATTA
This sequence comes from Panthera onca, assembly GCF_046562875.1. Lineage (NCBI taxonomy): Eukaryota > Metazoa > Chordata > Mammalia > Carnivora > Felidae > Panthera > Panthera onca. The sequence goes on along the minus strand of NC_138353.1, from coordinate 38,937,939 downwards.
ACAGGGACTCCAAGCCAGGCTCAGCCACAGCGTCAGTTTATTTCCATTTATGCTCCAGGTTAATTTCTACTTTGCCTCCAAATGCCCTTTTAAACATCGCTGAAGCTCTCCAGCATTTACATCCAGACATTATTTTCAAAAAGAGCAAGAGAAAGGAGAAGAAAACTGAAGATTGTAGCATTTACCTATAAGAAAGTTACTTGAAAAACACATTTTGAAATCAAAGCAACTAGAGTACTTTCAATTAGCAAGTTAAAATTTTCTGCTTTTCTACACCCAACAACACAGCAGGATGGAGGGCCAAAAAAAAGGAAAAGAGGTTAGTTACAAAGGGTGAAGAACATGCATTTACTCTGTTCATCTAACTACTAATGTGCAAATTTCTACCCTTCCACAGTTCCTCCTGGCTCTAATATTCTGTCATCTCTATGTGTGACAGACCCCTATGGCCAATGAATCACAACATAAATGAGTGCCAGATTCCTAGCTGGCATCTGAGCAGGAACTCAGTCAGAGGCACTGATGTCCTGTGTGTACTTAATCTATTGTCCTTAATGAATAAGCCTGGGTGTATATTTCCATTACAAAAATAGCAGACCTACCTTCCTTTCAGTATTACAAGGCCAGTACCTGCAAAGATGAACAAAAGATGTTTAAAGACACAGGGTCTGAAGCTTCTGAAAGCCACATGGTGAAATATTAAACACAACTTGAGAGAATTCTATTTCAAAGGCAAAATCATGTCTGAAGCATTTTTAATGCCATTTTAAATGTGAAAACAAAGAGAAACAAAACTCCTTGGAGAAGTTTTTGCTCAGAACCCAAGCCATAGACCCTTAGCAAATGTTCCCACAGTAATCAATGAGCCCCTAACAAGTGCTCAAAGGATTGGGGCAGTGGAGAAACATAGACCATTTGCTCTGATTCAGAGGTTTTTATGAGAGTCATTAAGTGAAGACAGGCAAGTAACTATGTTGAGCAGGACAAAGCCCCCACAGCACAACTCTGTGATGAAGAAGTCTGGGTAAACCCATGAAAGAGAATGCCTGAAATCAAATTCCATCAAAGGGAGTCTTTGGGGGGGGGGGGGGGAGGCTCTTGTTTTTCATTTATAATAAATAATCTTTTATTGAGTAGAAAATGATCTAAACACCTCTCATTTATTAAATCTCTGAGGGAGAAGACAGATTAGAGAAAGGTAATTAAAGAAAAAAATCTAGGTAATTTTATGTTGAAATATGTCCAGCATCTTAGACCAGAGTTTGCACATATTGAACATACAAGACCGTAACCCTATTTTAAAACTTTACCCACTGCTTCTCTTTAACTTAAGCTGAACAGTCATTCAGAAGAGTGTTACTTACTTTTAGAATTTGTTCTAAAAAAATGAAAGTTATTTTTCGATGTAATTTTCATTGTGCTTAATTTAGTAGTGATTGGCCTCTGATACCACCTCTGTTAATTCTGTCGTTGAGGATAACTTGTTTCTGATACTAATTGATGTAACTTGCTGGTCATTTTGCTGTCTGAAACTGTTAGATGTAAATTTACAGTTGGTGTTCAGAAATAAACCCAATGTTGGGACAGCACAAAGAGATGATATTTTCCTCGAAGGAGGAACTTTTCCATCATCAGCACTTACTCCATACTCCACACTGCAAGGAGTGACTTTAACACGAACACCAACCTGTTCATTCATTCATGTTTATTAAGTTAACAGCCTAATAATGTTCAAGCACTATATTATGTGAAAATATTACGATGGTGAGCCATCCCTCCTATTTTTGGATCTTACAGTCCAGTAAGGGAGAAACCTGTTGAGTTAAAAAACAACAACAACAACAACAACAACAACAACAACAACACAGCCAACCTCAAAATGGGAGAATAAATGCTTTATTCATTGTATTGCTAAAGTTAATAGCCCAGGAGACAGTATTTCAGCTTCCTCTGAAAGAACTGCACCCAACCTTGTTGGTTACAGGGGATTATATGCATGAAGGGGAGGGGTGTAAGCACTTCCAAGCACTTGTTCAAGGTATAATTGCATGCCACAAAGTATAATATATTTGGTTATAAAATTAAAGCATACTGATTTCCACATAGACCCTGAAATACCCTTAGACCATCTTAACACAGTATATTTATATTATACTTCATAGTTTAAAAATATTGCTTGCATGCCTCTACTTAATGGGTTACTGGTTTTTCATGTTTTTGATTCCTCCATGAGGTCCCTGGAGACAGTCACAAAAGGCTGACACTAGTCATCTACTACAGATTTAGTTCACACACCTATTAACGAAATTCTCAGGAATATTGCAGACAATAGAGTATATTTCACCTTAGGATAGAAGGTTTAACCTGTTCTTTCTTAATGTACTAAATAAATATTACTGATAAAATACCTTATAAGATTACTTCTAACTCTAAAAATCAATGTGCACAAAGTATGTGGCAAAAGGGAAAAATGCATAGTTTCTTTAGGTTGTGTTATTTTGCATGTGCAAAGTAGGTTTTAGAAACAGATTAATGTTAGGTTTTTCTAGTGACCAATCGAAGGAATATTTTAAATTATATACTAAATGTAAAAATCAGGTATTTTATCTGTGATGGCTTAAGGTCTGCAAGGGATTACATATGCAATATTTTTAGAAGCACAGTGAAGGACACATGGGAAAAAATGCAGATAATGTCAATTTTGTGTTGTCCTTGTCATTTTTTTTTTGGTTGAGAAACTAAGATTTTAGCTTACAGAGAGTGGTCACAATAGTATTCTATGTGTTTACAATAATGAACCTTGCAATATGTGTTTAGTAAAATTCCTCTGATTTGGTGTTCCACAGCTATGCAGAGTAAACTTGATCAAGCTAAAGGGATCTTCTGTGAATATCCTTTTCACATCATGTGGAATTAAGATATCATTTAGACTAAAAAATGTTGAAAGGAACTTGTCATGCTTCCTTAAGTTGCCCTTATTTGCTAGAAATTCTTTTACTCAATGAATGCTACATGGAAAATTCTGTGGAAAATTGGCTCATATATCTCTATTTTATTTAACTTAGAATTTGGTTCATTAGTGAAAATAAAAAAAACAAGGAGGGCCTGGACTGATACTGTTCAGTGAAGGTTAGAAAGCAAGTCCTTTCCTTAAAAAACAAAACAAAAAAGGTGGGATGTAGAATTATTTCTTAGCTTCATGCCATTACTCAAGATAAAGCTAGATCACAAATACTGTGGACACTTTGGAGTGGTTTCTATATCCCTTCCTCTCCCCCTGCTTTTCCCTGCTACACTCAGGTAACCCTCTACATATTTATAGTTTGAGAGAAGGAAATGACTCTCTAAGAGCTAATGGCAATTGCATTTTGGTGGGCAGTATCTCTGTTATGAGTGCCAATCAGAAATAGATGTCAAAAAATGTCACCTTCTGTTTTGTTAAAGCTGACTTAGCAGAAAGAGCTGAAATTTAGGGCAAGTCAGAAGTCTTGTTTCATTGTCCTATTTTCAGCAAGAGATGGAATTTAGGACAACTCAGAACTCTCTTCTGCCCTATTTTATTGCATCTATGTTTATTCATATTCAGCAAAAGGAACCCCAAATTTAACCTTTTGTTTCTTCATTTAAAAAAACCCTACTTCCTCAAATTAACTTTCTCATTTAAAAACACGTATATCTGGTTAGAGAAAGCAGGAAATTATACAAACTAGAGCAAAATTTTAAAATGGCTCAGTATTCCTAGTGGCAGAGGAATAAACTCTGCCCTTGATAAACTTATCAGATGTTCCTTTGTGATATACTTAGTTTTTATGTTGATTTGATTTGTGGTGATAACACATGCATAAGTTTGCTTTTTATCATTTATTTTTATATCACAAATATTTTCTTAATTATTATGATCTTTGTGGTAGTATATATCAGATAAATTCTAAACTATTGTAGGGGAGGTCCCACGTTTACTTAATTTTTCTTCTATGTGTTAAACATTTAGTTTCTTTTGTTTTTTTACCTTCATCAAGTTTATGCTAATTCATCAAAATAAGGTTTCAGAAAAAAATAGAAACTGGTATATCAGAGTTAGGAATTGTTCTACGCTATTAATATATGGCATATTTGAACATATATGATGGTGACAAATTGTGGGATCTGTTCAGAAAAATCTGTTTATGTACACACTCTAACCCTATATCATTGACTAATTTCACTTGTACCATGCTCATTCTCTAGATAGCATTTTCTCAAATGTAATGCATATAGAAATTTCCAGTCTTGTAAAAATGCAGATGCTTGTTTAATAAGTTCGGAGTAGGCTCTGAAAATCTGCATTTCCAAGTTCCTTGAGGAAAAGTGAAATAAAACACTTGCCCCAATAGCTCCCTCTGGAACAATGGTAAAAATGATTCTGCCATAGGGTGTGAATACAGAATATGTCAATATCCTCCTTTATTTAATAAAGCGTTTAGTAATCTATGCCACCTTACCAATGTTTTAAATCTATCACTAATTTTTTATGCCATCACTTTAAATGATACTCTCTGGAGTTAACAGTGATCATATTATCACATAAATTCCTTTGACCTAATGTATTATGTACAGATATAGATAGATAGATAGATAGATAAATCTCCCATAGTGTTCCAGTTCAGACAAGGTGTCAGATTTTTAAAATCTGTGTCATCTCACATTTATTCAAAACTGGATAGTGTATAGCCAAAGCCATGTTGAAAAAGAAAACCAAAGCCAGAGGCATCACAGTTCCGGATCTCAAGCTGTATTACAAAGTTATAATCATTAGAACAGTATGGTACTAGCACAAAAAGAGACACATAGGTCAGTGGAACAGAATAGAGAGCCCAGAAATGGACCCACAATGTATGGCAAACTTACCTTCAATTGAACAGGAAAGAATATCCAGGAGAAAAACACAGTCTCTTAAGCAAATGATGTTGGGAAAACTGGACAGTGACATCCAGAAAAATGAATCCGGATGGCTTTCTTACACCACATTCAAAAATAAACTCAAAATGGATTAAGGACCTAAATGTAAGACAGGAAACCATCAAAATCCTAGACAAGAAAACAGGCAACAACCTCTTTGACCTCAGCCAGAGCACCTTCTTACTAGACATATGTCTGAAGGCGACAGAAACAAAAGCAAAAATGAACTATTGGGACCTCATCAAGATAAAAATCTTCTGCATAGTGAAGGAAACAGTTCACAAAACTAAAAGGCAATGACAGAATGGGAGAAGATATTTGCAAATGACATACCAGATAAAGAATTAGCATTAAAAATGTATAAGGAACTTATCAAACTTAACACCCAGAAACCAAATAACCCAGTGAAGAAATGGGCAAAAGACATCTGAAGAAGATGTCTTTCCAAATGACATCCTTCCAGAAGATGTCTTTCTTTTCCAAATAAGATATCCAAATGACCAACAGACACATGAAAAGATACTTGGCCTAATTCCTCATCAGGGAAATACAAATCAAAACCACAATGAGATAACACCTCACACCAGTCAGAATGGCTAAAAATGAACAACTTAGGAAATGGCAGATGTTGGCGAGGATGAGGAGGAAAGGGAACTCATTTGCATTGCTTGTGGAAATGCAAACTGGTGTAGCCACTCTGGAGAACAGAAGGGAGGTTCCTTGAAAAATTAAAAATAGAGCTACCCTGTGACCCAGTAATTGCACTACTAGGTATTTATCCAAAGGATACAAAATGCTGATTCAAAGGGGCACAAGAACCCCAGTGTTTAATAGAAGCACTATCAACAATAGTCAAATTATGGAAAGCGCCTAAATATCCATCAACTGATGAATGGATAAAGAAGATGTGGTGTGTGTGTATGTGTATGCGCGCGTGCGTGCGCGCACACACACACACACACACACACACACACACACACTGGAATATTACTCAGCGATCACAAGGAATGAAATCGTTCCATTTGCATCAATATGGTTGGAACTAGAATATATTATGCTAAGTGAAATAAGTCAATCAGAGAAAGACAAATACCATATGATTTCACTCATGTGAGATTTAAAAAACAAAAGAGATGAACATAGGAGAAGGGAAGGAAAGATCAGATAAAAACAGAGGGCAACAGGGACACCTGGGTGGTTCAGTGAATTGAGCATCCAACTTTGGCTCAGGTCATGATCTCATGGTCCATGAGTTCAAACCTGGCATCAGGCTCTGTGCTGACAGCTCACAGCATAGAGTGTGCTTCAGATTCTGTGTCGCCCTCACTCCCTGCCCACCCCCTTGCTTGTGTTCTGTCTCTCTCTGTCCCAAAATAAATAAATGTTAAAAAATTTAAAAAAAATCAAAAAATGAAACAAAAACAGGGCAGCAAACCATAATGGAGTCTTAAATACAGAAAACTAAGAGTTGCTGCAGGGGATGTGAGTAGGGCGATGGGTAAATGGGTGATCGGTACTAAGGAGGATACTTGTTGGGATGAGCACTGGGTGTTGTATGTAAGTGATGAATCACTATATTCTACTCCTGAAACCATTATTACACTACATATTAACTGACTTGGATTTAAATAAAATTTAAAAAAATAAAACTATATAGTGTAGATTTATTAAGTTTCATAGTAAAGAAAAATTTTAAGCTTAAAAAATGGACTAATATCACCATAAACTGAAATTAATTTGAAATATGCAAATCACAGATTTTAATCCATCATGAGTTAATTTTTTTTCTTTCTTTCTCTTTCTTTTTTTCTTTTTCTTTCTATTTAATTTTCTTCTACGACCTAGACACTTTGTCAGGTCATCAGCATTGGACAACATCCCTTTCATGATGCCTTTTTTTCATTTCCCTTTCTTCTGCTTCCCTGTTCCACTTTTGAGTACCTGCATGATTACTTTGGGCTCATGAAGATAATCCAGTATAATCTCCCTACTACTCTGAGGCTAACTGATTAGCAAACTTAATTCCATCTGCTACCTTGATTTTCCTCTGCCATGCAACCTACCTGTGAAGTTTCTAGGAATTAGTAGTGGACATCCTTAGGAAGCCATTATTCTTCACCACCCACCAGTCCTAATTTATTATATTTCATATAAATTGCTAATATTTTTTAAGGATATGTGTTTCTACAATCATGGAAATCTTTTTCTATATCATTTTCTTGTAATATCTTTGTTAGGTTTTAACTTGGGGTCATTCTCACTTTATGAAATGCATTTGATGGTATTCTGCCTCTTAGGTTTTTTTGAACTGTTTTGTGTAAATTTAGCATTATTTCCTCCTTAAATGTTTGATATAATTTGTCAGTAAAACTGTTCCAATGTGGATTTTTGTGAGATTTTTGTAAGTGTGCATGCTTTTAATAATTAATTCACAATTTTTTAATTGTTTTTTTTTAATTTTTTAATGTTTATTTATTTTTGAGAGAGAAAGAGAGAGAGAGAGAGCAGGGGAGGGGCAGAGAGAGAAGGAGACACAGAATCCGAAGCAGGCTCCAGGCTCCGAGCTGTCAGCACAGAGCCCAATGGAGGGCTACGAACCATGAGATCATGACCTGAGCCAAAGTCAAACGCCCAACAGACTGAGCCACTCAAGCACCCCTTCACAATTTTTAGTTGTATAGAGAACTATTCAACTACTCTCCTTTTGAGTCCCTTTTTGTAAATTTTGCTTTTTTTAAATAATTTTTTTAATGTTGGTTTATTTTTGAGAGTGAGACACAGTGTGAACAGGGGAGGGGCAGAGAGAGATGCAGACACGGAATCTGAAGCTGCCAGCACAGAGCCTGAGGTGGGGGCTTGAACCCATGAGCCAAGACTTTATGACCTGAGCTGAAGTCGGACGCTTAACTGACTAAGCCACCCAGGTGCCCCTGTGAATTTTGCTTTTTAAGGAATTTGTTCATTTTATCCTAGGTATTCGCTTATTGTATACAATGTTTATAATAGTTTCTTATCTTTATGCTCTCTGCAGGATTGTTGTGATATCATGTCTTTAAAACCTGTTATCAGTAATCTATTCTTCCTTTATTTTTTCTCTTTGTCTTTGCATTCTTAATCTGTATCAATAGAGGCTAATTAATTTTATTAATCTTTTTAAAGAACCAGTAAATGGATTACTGACTTTTTCTATTGTTATTCTGTTACATTTTTACTATGTTCTCATATTTATTGACATAATTATTTTATCACACAAAGATTGAGATATTTAAATACCCCTGTAAACTTTGCTTTAGTTGTATCCCACAAATATTGAAATTATGTCTTCACTGTTATCCTTTTGATGTATCTGTTGATGTCCATCAAATTTCTTGTTTGACTTTTGGAATATTTAGAAATGTGTTGCTTAATTGTGAATTGAATGGAAGGTGTTTATAGATATTTTATTTATTTTTATTTTTAGAGGGAGAGAGCATAAGCAAGGGAGAGGGGCATAGGGAGAGAAAAAGAATCTTAAGCTAATTCCATGCTCAGCAGCATGGAGCCTGATGCAGGGCTGGATCCCACAACCATGGGATCATGACCTGAGCAGAAATCAAAAGTCAGACGCTCAACAAACTGAGCCACCCAAGTGCCCCTATAGATTCTTACTTGAATGCTAATGCAATTCCATTTTTTCAGGCAAAGAACACTTGGAATGTATTGACAATTCTTTATGGCCCAACTCACTATGGTAAACATTCCATCTCACACTTCAAAATAATGTGTGTTCTACACTTGTTGAATGTACTTGGGCAAAGAACCAATGAGTGTTTTACACAAATGCCTCTTAAATTTATTTTTAGCATGAAATAAATTTTTTTCTCCTTAGCATTCCAATGAACTTCTTATAATATGAATGCTTCCCAGGACTCATTTTGGGAAGCACTGTCCTAGTCAGAAGAGAAATCCTCGTTTTTCTGGAACTCTCTTCATTGTTCAACTTTGGGGTCTCCCTCCAAAGGTGAGATAGAAACAGGACACCCAGAAACTCTAGAGAATTCTAAAAATTAAAACATACTAATTCTGACCCGAGTATCACCATCCTTTTCTGTTTTTGCTGGTTTAGTAAGTACTACAGACAAAAATAATTATTTTTATATTAAATATATTTTCTTGTTGAATGGCACATGTTTTGGTAGCACTGAGTGTCTCACAAAATAAACTTTATTAGAGTAAAGTATTTCTCTTCTTCAACTAATTGTCAGTTAAATTAGTTAAGGAGAAAAAATAATTATTATTCTGAGGAAGTGTTTATATTTCTTTAAGGACTCCATACCAAGATTTGCACAAGGAATCTCTGTTAATGTTTTTCTAGAATTGACTTTTTTCATATTTTGAAGATGGGAAATTATTTGCCTAATACCATTCTTGATTTCTTTAATATTTATTATTTTAATAAAATTTTATTGAATTATAGACTAAATACAAAAATATCTGCACATTTTAAGTGAACAGCCAGATGAATAGCCAACCCTTCATAAAATTAAGAAACTTGTAAAAATTTCAACCATTCCCAGCATCCTACAAGCCCTGTATCATGCCTTTTTCAGTCAGGAGGTATCCCTAGTACCCCTTAGGTCAAAGGTAACCTGACTTCCAATACCATAGATTATTATTTATGCAATAAGAGGAAATTGCATATGATCTTTGTGTTCCCTTTCTTTTGTTCATACTTTGATAGATTCATCCACATGATGTGTCCCACCCATAGGATGAGACTCATTTGTTCTCAGTTTTGCATAGTATTCCATTGTATAAAACTTATTCACTTGATTTTAATAGCATTTCTTTAATTATGGCAGTAAATAAGCAGAATCTAAGAATTACATAAAAGAAATAATAGACTGTGAAATCAGAAAATTTGGTCTAGGCTAATGTCTATAATTTTTACAAGATTATGTATGAATCATCAAATCTCTTCCTACCATCATCAATCATACTTATCTGAGACATTGAGAATGGAAAGTTTATAAGAGAAATCACATATGGAGAATACTTTAAATTACTACTAATATGCATATTTAGTTACTATTTTGATTATTTTTTCGTAAAATTAAATGACTAGAGACTTGAACAGTTTTTCTATCTCCAATTTTTCCCTGCCTCTTTAACAAAATAGAAACAAATGAATGGTTAAGTCATTTACAAAAGGGTTAACTAAATCTCTTCTATGTTATCTGTTAATACAATATTAAGTTCTCCACATATGAATAAATTTTGTTCTGTTAATCTTCTTATATATCTTGTAATAGTTGTATACAAATGTGAATTCTCTCCTTTAAGTTAGTAATCATTTACTGAGTTTCTACTACATAAGTTCTCTGCTCACACTTATTAGGCACTCAAGATGCATTCAATTTTAATAAAAAATGAAACCAGTTTGTATCTCTATCACACTAAAGATCTCAAAACAGGGAACTAGTATTGAAGGCAGAGGTTTCGTTGGTAATAATGGTATTAACCTTCTTTTTTGCACTGCTCTTTCTCTCATTTCCTTTTTTTTATTCTATTCATTGTAAAATTTAGATAGTAGTAGTTTTTGCATAAAGGGTGCAACCAGCATTCTGATTTTAGAAAGCAATCATTGCTGCTTGGAATAAAAAGAATAACTTATTAAATTTGAAGCAAACCCCAAATCTATTGGTTCTAATTCATATGATTTTGCGTCACAAGTACCAGTGCTGGACACGAGTCTTGACGAAAACTTTAGCTGTGGATTTCAACCCTCTTTTACCTAATGAAGGAAGGTGAGAAATTGGAAAGAAGAGGTGATTAGTAGAGGTAATAAAAGAGATAGTTGTCATTGTGCAAAGTAAAAGGGATACAAGTGTTAGTGCAACTGGGTTAGCTTAATGTCCTGTTGCATGTAGCCACTTTGTGCCTGAGATCTTGGCTGTAGATATTTTTCTTATTGTTATCATCTTCATGATCAGCATTTTACTTATTTGTTTCAATACAAATGATGATTATGGCCTTGTTTACATATCTCCATTTTTATTTTGTTTTCCATGTGTCTATGAACATGGAATATGGGTTATACACTTTCATGCATTCCATTCTGGTTTGCATCGGGTCATAAGTAAACTACTTATTAATTGGAGGAAGGGAAGAAATTTGCTCCTCATACAGACAATACAAATAAAGTATGAATTGAGTATCCTGAGAGAGAGTATCTATGTCACTGGAAAATCCCTTTTTCCCTAGACCTTAATGAGAATAGGAAGAGGGCAGCGCACTGGTGGAAGAAAAAACATGCCCACAGAAGTGGGGGAAAATACTTCTGTGTGAAATATGCTATGAATAACTTTCTCCCCTGTAAATGAAATTAAGGGTGTTTTATGCAATTTAAGTGAGTGAGTGGAAGATAAAAATTCCTGTGTACTCTCTGTAAGGATGGCTATATACACAGACTCTATATTATAAAGACAGAGCTGAATTAAATTCACAGTTTCCTACTTGCTAGCATGTGATTTTTGGGAAAATGTTTAGCTTCTCTGAGATTTATTTTATTAATTTAAAGTAGAATACTAATGGATATTAATAGGATCTGCCACATCTGTTACTTTGAAGACTCATTGAGAGAATATGTGAGGTTCCTAGTGCCCAGAATATACCAAGTGCTTAAAATACGGTAGCTATTAGTAATAGAAATGATGCTGTATAAGTGGTTAGTGCCATTCAAGCTCATAAAACAAGTTATTTCTGCTTGGCTCTTCTTTTCATTTGAATGAGTGTCAGATAGAAGGAAGGAATAGTTAAAGAAAATGGTAGAGTTTTTGTTTTTGTTTTGTTTTTGGTTTTTTGTTTTTGTATTTTTGTTTGTTTTGCTTTTAATGGACATTACCCCAGTTTGGGAAAGAAGAATAAATTCTATTCTCTCTCATTTAAAGCTCTCAAAAGATCATTTACATAATCCAAAAAATGACAGACAAGTATTAACTGGAAGAAGATGAGTTAAAAATCAGTGTGATTTCACTCCCAATGGTGACTCAGTTTCTAAGAAAGATAGTTGCTGTGTGAAGTAAAATATTCCTCAGCATCTTTGGGCCTTGATTTTCATAAATACAATATGAAAAAGCAATTATATGGCTCAATATTGTTCTAGTTAAAAGTAACAGAAAACCGAAATTCATGCTGCTAAAAAATTTGTTTAAAGAATTGAACTCGTCAAAACCTATCTTTTGGGCACACTTTCCACGGTTTGGCCTCCCTCTCTAGTCAGGCTCTCAAATGGAATGGCAAAGTGGTCACCAGCTGTCACTCTTTCCACATCATCACTTCCAGTGAAAAAGTTTGATTTCTCCCAATTAAAAAAATGTTCACGAAAATTTATCTTGTAGAGAATTTGGGGATATTTGCCCATCCATGAACAAAATATCTATATTCACTAGGCCCAAATTGTATCTCTAGAATACACATGCAGTAAGCCTAAGACATAGGAGACATTCAAGGTGTATAAAAAAACTAATTTTTTAAGTGGATGGTCTATTAATTTCTAAATACAATGGCATTAGGAAAAGTAGAAGTCCTTATTCCCCGTCTCTCTACCCTTCCCCTGCTCACATTCTGTCTCTGTCTCTCTCAAAAATAAAAAAAAATTAAAAAAAAGCGTTTTTAAAAAGGGGTACCTGGGTGGCTCAGTTGGTTAAGCATTGACTTCGGCTCAGGTTATGATCTCATGGTTCGTGAGTTCGAGCCCCATGTTGGGCTCTGTGCTGTCAGCTCAGAGCCTGGAGCCTGCTTCAGATTCTGTATCTCTCTCCCTGCCCTTTCCCCACTCACACTCTGTCTCTCTCAAAAATAAATAAAAAACGTTAATTTAAAAAAATTTAAAAAGTAGAAGTCATTAATCTCCTGTCGTTAATGAGTAGACATGTGATGAATCAGATATCTGTCTTCCCGTTCCTCAAAGCACACAATGAAACCTCAGCCTTGTATGGTCCATGAGGCATTGACCATCATGGTAGTCCTGAGGCTTAGTGCTGTCACCTGTAATGCTCAAGTGTGATCACTTTCACTTTATGCTCAGCTGTAGAAGTAGTTTACAACAGGAAGTGAGGACATATTTATCACTATTCGCATGTTTTGCCTTTTGGGGAAAAAGAGAGTGATAGCGAGAGCTAGAGAGAGGGAGAGAGAGAAGGAGGGAGGGAGACAGGCTTTTTCAGAGATAAATTATCCCCTCATTGGAATACTTCTTCATAGGAAGAAGAATTGCACAAAGTCTCAGACATGGTCATTTCTTAATCGTTGATAATTCTCAGTATTCTGTATCTAGCCACATGACTTTTTAGAAAACTTTTATCTCATTTGGTAGGAAGAGAAGTTGTATGTGCAAGAGTCAGAATTGCCTGATATTGAATCTTAGCTCTAACATCTACCAGGGGTACGTACTAAAAAAGAAGTGAATTTTAATTATCTATGTTTCCTTATTTATAAAAATAGATATAATAATGTTACCTGAAGGTCTTTTACTGCATCTATTGAGATGGTCATGTGATTTTTAGCCTTCCTTCTGTTAATAGGGCATGTCACATGGATTCATTGATGTATTTTAAACTGCCCTTGCATTGGGGATAAATCCAATTTGATCATGGTGTATGATTCTTTCAGTGTACTGTTGAAGTTGTTTTGCTAATATTTGGTTGGGAATTTTTGCATCCACATTCATCAAAGATAAGGTTTCTTATAGTGTCTTTGTCTGGTATCAAACATCTTGGCACCTAGGTAATGCTGGCCTCACAAAATGATTTCGGAGGTGTTCCGCCTTATATTGGTTTTTAGAAGGGCTCAAGAAGAATTGATATTAATTCTTTGAATGTTTGTTGAAACCATCTGGTCCTGGGCCTTTTTTGTTGGGAAGTTTCATTTATTTTTAATTTATTTTTTTTTTTTTAATTTATTTTTGAGAGAGAGAGCAAGGGAGCAAGCATGAGTGGGGGAGGAGCAGAGAGAGGGAGGCACAGAATTCGAAGCAGGCTCCACACTCAGAGCTGTCAGCACAGTCCAATGTGGGGCCCAAACTCAGGAACCATGAGATAATGACCTGAACAGAAATAGGATGCTGAACTGACTGTGCCACACAGGCGCCCCTGTTGGGAAATTTTAATTACAGATTAAGTTTCCCTATTTGTTATTGGTCTGTTCAGGTGTTCTGTTTTTTCTTGATTTAGTCTTGGTACCTTGTAAGTTTCTAGGAATTGATCCATTTATTCTATGTTGTCCAATTTGTATATAATTGTTCATAATTATCTTTATGAGAATTTTTATTTTCTTGGCATTGGTTATAATGCCTCTTTAATTTCTGATTTTATTTTTGAATCTTCTCTTATTTCTTTCTTTAGTATAGTTAAGCATTTGTAGATTTTATGTTTTCATACAACCAGTTCTTAGTTTCACTGTTCTATTTTCTGTTGTTTTCCTATTCTGTTTCATTTATTTCTGCTCTAGTCTTTATTATTTCCTTCCTTTTACTAACTTTGAGTTTAGTACATTTTTCTAGTTTCTTGAAGTGTAAGATTAGGTTGTTTACTTGAAATCTTTCTTCTTTTGTAATGTAAGCATTTATCACTGCAAATTTCCCTAGTACGATTTGTGCTGTGTCCCATAAGTTTTGGTATATTGCGTTTCTGTTTACGCCGGTCTTGGGATATTTTCTAATTTCTCATCTGGTTTCTTCTTTGACCCAAGAGTTGTTCAAGCCTGTGTTTTTTAATTTGCAGGTATCTGTGAGTTTTCCCAGTTTCCTTTTTTTAGAGATGAGATCATTTGTTTTCTAAAATAATTAGATGATTAGATGTTTCCTTAGTAAACAGTAGCTATATTAATGCTAATAATGGTAATAATATTGTTGTCACAACTCCTCTATGATGTAGGGTTGATGGGTATACTTGCATATGTCTCACTCAGAATAATTTAAAGGCCTTAAAGAATTTGTCTGTCACATAAACTGAAGGATCTGGGGACTGCCTCCCTGGGATGGAGCCTGAGACCTACTGGGAGGTTTTAGGACTAGAGTGAAATGTTGTGATGGTTGATTTTATGTGTCAATTTGAACCAAATTAACTATTATTTCTGGGTGTGTCTAGGAGGATGTTTCTGAATAACATTAACATTTTAATTAGCGGATTCAATAAAGTAGACTGCCCTCCTCAATGTGGATGGGATCATCCAGTGCATTCAGGGCTTGACCAGAACAAAAAGCAGGGAACAGAAGATCTGTTCCCTTCCTGCCTGCTTTCTGGATCTGGCATGTGAATTTTCTCCTGCCCCTGGACTGGGATTTACACCATTGGCTTCTCTGGTTCCTCAGGCCTTCCATGTCAGACTATACTTACCGCATGGCTTCCTGGGTCTACAACATGCAGGTGGCAGATCATGATGAGAACCCAGGTCTCATTTTGTATGTGTACATACAAAATTCTTCTATTAGAGAATACTGACTAATACAAAACAAACCAAGCCAAACAAACAATCCAAAAAGTGAAATAAAAAAATAAATAAAACGAGTACCCAAAAGGTAATCTGAAATGAAATGAACTCTATGTGAACTAATGGGTAGTGTAACAAGGATACAGGGATAATAAATAAATCTTTTGCACCATCCATATCAAATCTAATCCTACCTCTGTCACTACCTGAATTCATTTCCCGTTGATTAAAGCTCCTCCACCAGAAGTCACCTTTTAGATGACCTGCTTGTTTTTACAAGTTATTACCTATTGTAACATCTAGCATTGGGTGAATATCTTTGGAACTTGTATATGGTCCTCAGATGGTAGAAACATGGTTTTCTTCCTGTGTGGTAGGTGAAGGAGTGGCTGTTGCTGTTTTTAAGTTCTACTTAAATTTGAAAGGTGCAGGGCCAGAAACAGGCTTTGCTGATAGCCTTGCTTCTGTTCTCCAAAAGTGTGAAAACGTTAACTTTAGGGAAATCTCTTTGGTGCCCAGATACCTGATCTATAATCAGAAGATCAAACATAAGAACTCTAGGATTTCTTCACATGCTAAAGACATAACTATGAGTGGCTTGTTTGATAGAAAAGAAAGCAAAAAATTCCCTCCAAAAGATCCCTGTAATAGGATACCTGGTTTTTAAACATGCTTTATTGCTCAACTTTGATGGGTAAGCATGTAACAGCAAGTGTGATATGAAATACATGCATGTATCAGTAGTTAGCAGTTGGAACTTTGAAAAGTCTCAGACTCGTTGGTAAATGTTAGTCAAATATTCCTGAGTAGGAGTGCCTGGGTAGCTCAGTTAAGGGTCCAATTTTTGGTTTCAGCTCAGGTCATGATCCCACAGCTTGTGGGATAAAGCCCCACGAGGGGCTCCTTGCTGACAGTGTAGAGCCTGCATGGTATTCTCTCTCTCTCTCTCTCTCTCTCTCTCTCTCTCTCTGTCTCTGTCTCTCTCTCTCCCTCTCTCTGCCCCTCCCCTGCTTGTGCTTTTTCTCTCTCAAATAAATAAATTTTAAATTTAAAATTAAAATTCTAAATAGCTGTTTCCAATATTCTCTCACTGATAATCCTAACGACATGGGTTGTGTTTATTCCTCTCATTATTGGAGTCCTTTCTTCCCAGCCACCAAAGCAATGAATAGATGAGGGAGCCAGAGGGATACTGTCTTTTCCTTTCAACTCCTGCTAATTTCCCTCTGATAATTGACTTCTAAAGAGAGCGTGGGAAACACAATTTTAAAAAGAAAAAAAAAAAAAAAAAAAAAAAAAGAACAGTTCACTTTCTAATGATTTCACATTGCAAAGGGTCCCCTTTGGTTTAGAACATACTTAACATCCCTGTGAAAAGACCTGATCTGAGAGTTGCAGTGAAACTTGAAACATGGTCAGGTGCACCTATTTTCTTCCCGGGCAGGAAGATTTTGACATACAGCCAGAGTGATCTATGGAAAGGCTGATATGGGGAGGGGAGAAGGGGGCTGCACATTTAGAAATACTCCATCTCCCTCAACAGAAATGGTTCTGTCTCCTGAAATTATCTGATAGAGGGAGAATTGGTGACATTTAATTTTCATAAATAATGTAAGTACCCCATTTCAGGTTGGCAGCACGGTTGCTGGCTCTCAGAATCATTTTGGTATCACCAATCTAATCTCAGGACTTCGTTTCCATTGTTTCGTTTTTCAAAGGGAAGGGTAAAATGAAAGAGATACCTACCAGTGAGGCTTTTGTTGGGAAAACCCAGTGGAAGGTAGAAAAGACAGGGCTTGAAAAAGCTGTACACTCAGGAGGCATCTGCTTATTAATGGAATGGTAATGAGTCCACTGGTGCCCAGCCTGAGCTATTGGATCTAAGAAAAGGGATGTTTGTCAGTCTTGTAAAGAATGAAAGGGGACAGAAATGCATAATAATGTTATCACTTGTTTGTAGACATTGAATGATTATATCTCAAACAGAATACAGTAGTAGAGATTGTTTAAAAAAGCCTCCTGGGATTAAAATGACAAAGAAACACCTCCCATAGCATTCCACATTAGCGCCAAATAGAATAAACATAGCATTATCTTCATTTCTCTTATTCATTAGTGTTTTAAAATTGGAAGCCTACTTTCTCTGTTTAAATAGAAGCTTATTCAAATTGAATGTAAATAGAGATCAACTTTTTTAAAGTCCAACTTCTGCCCTGTTTCTCCTAGAATATTCATAAATGCAAAGGAGAGCGAAGAGTATAATAATGAAATGTAAGCATTTTTCAAAGCCATAGACCATAAGATATTTAGATTCTTCTTATTCTTATTTAAAAGTTGCTGAAAGGAATCAGCTCACCAAATGGCCTAATTTACTAGTTCTACAAGTGTTTTAAAACTGATATTCAAATCCTAGGAGCAGCTATCAAATAAATTAAATCCATATTACAGTATCTGGTTCTTTAGATCCATTGGTCATTTTTAAAATGGATTTTGAAATATAGAATTTCTACTATCACTGTCTTTGGGAGACTTTGGAACTGTGGACCCTTTCTGAGCTAACAAAAGCTAATGAGAATAATATCCTGGTAAAAAGATTACTTTATCCTTAAGGAAAGGTATTTGTTATAAACTCAAGCCTTTCATGTTGCAACTTCAGATTGGAAAAAGGGACCTGGAAATTTAGAGTCCTAAGTATCTCTAAAAAAATATCAAAGAGGGGCACCTGGGTGGCTCAGTCGGTTAAGCGTCCGACTTCAGCTCAGGTCACGATCTCGCGGTCTGTGAGTTCGAGCCCCACGTCGGGCTCTGGGCTAATGGCTCAGAGCCTAGAGCCTGCTTCCGATTCTGTGTCTCCCTCTCTCTCTGCCCCTCCCCCATTCATGCTCTGTCTCTCTCTGTCTCAAAAATAAATAAACGTTAATAAAACAAATAAATAAATAATATTAAAGAGAATAAAGCCGGCAATGTGAACAATCCTAGTAGTAGGTTGGAATTTCTGGATTAATTTGGTAGGAATAATTTGGTTTCATTTCTGAGCAGGCCATGCATCCCAAATGCTGTTGGTGATTGGGTGATGGAGCAGATAGAAGGAATAAATATTTCTTCATAATGGATATAAGACAGAAGTCACAAACATTGATTAGAAAGGGAAATGTACTATCTCTCCCAAAGTGCAGTAGCCTGTCTTTTAAACATAAGCCTCGAAAGCAAAACATAAGCCATGCTGAGACTCCCAGTACCCTAGGAATCCTCTCTTCCAGAAGTCGTGTGCCATGGCCCAAGATTGTGCATGTGCGATAGAGAAGGGTGTGTGTTAGCGAGGATATAGCTGGGGGAGGGAACATGTGGTCTTACGTGACCTTTGAGATTCCAGGCAGCTTGGACACTGAATAACTACTTTCCAAGTCATATTGTGCCAAGTAGAAAATAAAACTAATGTTCAGAATGTCAGAATCTCTGCATTTTTTTTTTTTTTTTTCCAAGAGGTTAGGACACCTGGGAGAGTATTTCACTGCACGGACAGATGAAATCAAATTTCTTCTTGGTTTTGAGAAAGCATCAAAGAGTTTGGTATTGAGGCAGATCAGGCACTGCTATTCGGAGCCCCTTTGGAGGTAGAAAAGACCGGAAGGCCTTTGTGTCTGCTTGCTTCTTCTTGGTGTCACCTTGCATAGTTTCACAGATTTTGGTTTTAGTGATTAGTCATATGCATAAATTGCCAAATAGATTAAGATTCTGTGGCTAGAAACCAAAAAAACACAAATTCACCAAATTAAGTAATGCCAGATTCTGTCACTTGGTCCCCTCTCCTGCATTGCAGGTGTTGTGAGGCTCCAAACAGCATGAACATTATGTAAATAATACCTGTATTAGAGTTCTCCAAAGAAACAGAACCAATAGGAGATATGTAGATTGGATTAGATTAGGTGATTAGATGAGATAGGTAAAATAGTAATCTCCTTTGTCAGTTTCGGAGAGCAAGAAGGCCCTCAATCTACCATCTGCCAGCTAGAGAACTGGAAAAGCAGGTGATAGAATTCACTCTGTCCAAAGACCTGAAAGCCGTGTTTGAGAACCCAGAGCGCTGACATCTGGGGACAGGAGAAGATGGGCATCTCAGCTCAAGAAGAGAGAAGGAATTTGCCCTTCTTTTGCCTTTTTGTTATATTAGGGCCCCAAAGGATCGGGTGATGTCCACCCACATTAGTGAAGGCACGTATCTTTACTCAGTCTACTGAATCACATATTAATCTCTTCCAGAAATACCTTCACAAACACATCTAGAAATAATGTTTACCAGCTGTATCTGGGTGTCAGTTCAGTCAAGTTGACACACAAAATAAACCATCACAATCCTTTACAAAATAAAGAAAAAAAGGGGAAAATAATAGAAGGAAAAGGAGAATCTTGCTTACTATCTGTCTGTCTCTTTCACCCTACCCCCACACAAAGACATTCATTGAACTTTTTTTTTTTAATGCTTATTTTATTTATTTATTTTTTTGAGAGAGAGGGACACGGTAGGGAAGAGGCAGAGAGAGGGAGACACAGAATCGGAAGCAGGCTCCAGGCTCTGAGGTGTCAGCACAGAGCCCAACATGGGGCTCAAACTCATGAATCGCAAGATTATAACCTGAGCTGAAGTAGAATGCTTAACAGAGTGAGCCACCCAGGTGCTCCTTATTGAACTATTCTGTACAGGGATTAAAATGTGCTAAAACCCCTCAGTATTAAAAGAGTCTAGCTCTGCTTTTGCTTTCATTCCTTCTTTCTCTCTTTCTATTTTTGGTTTTTCCTTCTTTTCTCTTCTACTCTCCATCATGTTTTGCCTTGAGTTTCCCTTTACTTT
The DNA here is from genome assembly GCF_046562875.1 of Panthera onca. NCBI lineage: Eukaryota > Metazoa > Chordata > Mammalia > Carnivora > Felidae > Panthera > Panthera onca. The sequence goes on along the minus strand of NC_138353.1, from coordinate 38,917,682 downwards.
TCCCTTCAAGACACATAATATTAAATGTAATCTGTTAAACAATTCTTTATAAGCTTTGGGGTTGTCTGTTTATGAGTTTACTATTATTTATTTTTATGAAACTCTCAGACAAAGATGAGGATATAAAGTTATCAAATCTACATACAGATGCCAGTTTTTCCCCACTGTTATCTGGTTCAAATTACTTTTTCTTCCTGAGATTCAGTTTCCTCATATGTAGTCAGAAATATCTGCCCTGTTCTCTGTCTGGAAAGCTGTCCTAGATACTTTCACAATTTATTCCACTAATATAGCAGCTACATAATAATAGGAAGTTTATATAACTGGTTTACCACTTTCATTACATGTCTATTGCTGTATAACAAATCACCTCAAAATTCAGTGATCTAAAACAGCATTTTTTTTTTTTTTTTTTTTTTTTTTTTTTATCAGAGCTTCTGTGGGCCAAAATCCAGACACAATTTACTTGGGTCCTTTGCTTCAGTCGTTCATAATGATGTAATCAAATGTTTCATCTGAAGTCTCAACCAGGGAAAAATCTTCCAGACTCATCCAAGTGGCTATTAGGTAGGATTAGTGTATTTGTAAATTGTTAGTTTGAGGGTCTTGGTTTCTCACAAGCTGTTGACCAGAGGCAGTTCCTGTGGGGGCCACTGTGTAGATCAGTTCACATTATAGCAGCTTATTTAATCAGAATAAGCATGCAAGATAAACCAAAGAGAGAGTTCCAGCAAAACAAAATTCTGTCTTTTTAACCTAATCACAGAAGAGATGGCTCATCTCTTTTGTCTTATTTGATTGGGGCCATTTACTAGGCCCAGTGAATACTTGGAGGGCAAAAAGGGATTACATGGAGTGAATGCCAGGGGGTGGCATTGCAGGGAACTATGTCAGAAGGTGTCTATCATGCTTTTAATGCAAGAGAAGAGACAAATCAGAATCTGTGCTCATTAAATATTAGCCAAATAGAAAAGCTAACAATTCCTAGAAAAGGAAATATACCTATAAAACCTAAATCTAATATTCTTAGTAAGCTGGCTTGAGATCTAGATATCTTTCAAAAAGTCCTGTGTACTTTTATGTTGACCTTGGGCAGATTCTATCTATCTTCCTATGAACAACACGTGTGTGTTATTCACACATTTACTATTGAAGCGTTAAGGAAGCATCTTCACTATGGTTAATTCATCACAGGTATAGTCATTTCTTTTTTTTTTTTTTTTTTTTTAATTTTTCTTAACGTTTATTTATTTTTGAGACAGAGAGAGACAGACAGAGCATGAACGGGGGAGGGTCAGAGAGAGGGAGACACAGAATCTGAAACAGGCTCCAGGCTCTGAGCTGTCAGCACAGAGCCCGACGCGGGGCTCGAACTCACGGACTGTGAGATCATGACCTGAGCCGAAGTCGGACGCTTAACCGACTGAGCCACCCAGGCGCCCCAGGTATAGTCATTTCTTTAAAGCATAACACTTATTAAAAATTTCTTGATTTTTTTTGTATTTTAGAGAAAATATTATATTTGTTCCACAAACAATGCATGATTTAAGTTCTACACTAGGCATCCAAGGAGCTATTAGTCCTAAGCTATAAGAGCACTGAAACTCATATATGTTAGTTAAATGTGGCTAAACCTAAGACTCTCAGAATATTGTTCCATCAGTGATAATTTCCTTTTTTTCCTCATATTTAGCTATGGGCCTACAAGATGTTAACATTTGGGGAAAATGGGTGGAGGGTATGTAGAATATCTTTGTACTATTGCTGCAGTGTTTTTGGAATTCTGAGGTCATTTCAATATGAAAAGTTTAAAAATAAAAATAAATAAAATACACCTTTCCCCTTCCAAAAAATCATTCCTCTCCGTGGTTGCCCCATAGAACAAGGTGTATGCACTCGAGCCTGGCACAGAAAATCCAACGTTGAAGGCTCTACAGAACTTTCTGGTCCTTGCTAACACACTCCATCAGACATCCCTGTCCAGTTACTTGCAGTTGCCATCATATGCCTTACATCCTTGATGCTGTGCTTTTCTTTCTGGCGAGAATTTCCTCCCCATCACGGAGTAAACTCCTACTCATCTCTCAGGCTACGTACAGATCATAGTCCTCCTGCCCCAGAAAGTTCTTTCAGAGCACTGCAGGCAGAATTAAGTATTTGCTACTAGATCTAGCTCACCATTTGCTCTTTCTTTCATTAAGGGCAAATATTTCTGACATAAGTCTTCATAATAATGCTTGACCACAAAACTATGTGACCATCACCAAAGCAAAAATCATACTCTAGTCTTTTTGTTTTGTTTTGTTTTGTTTTTTTCTCCCTCAGAAACACAATTCCTGAAGCATATGGTATGCTAAATAAATGTCGTAATGAATGGGCTTCAAAGTACCAATCAGTAAAATGAAGTTTGAACTTAGGAGGGATATTTATTACTTACTGTGTATCTAGGATTTATATGAGTGTTAATTCACCAAATGACTCAGCGAGGTAGGTGCTACTGTAATCTCTACTTTACAGATGAGATCACATAATTAAAAAGGAATGCAGTGGGGATTTGAACTTAGAATGTCCAATAAGGGATCATCACTCTAATCATATCACCATCTATGAAATTATCTCTAACACAACCTTCAATTATCTTGGTCCTACCATTTATTAGAACTCTACAACTATCATCTGTCATGAAGTCCCCTGGTTACATGTGTTAGGAAGAGATAAATAATGCCATCATTTTTATTCTTCATCTAACTGCATATTTTTTTAAAATGATAAACCTATTTCAAATTTTGCCAAGGATATAAGGTTTTAGGCATAAAGCATGCATTCCTATTCTTCATAATCATAAAAAAATAGTTATTTGGTTGTTCTTTTCCTTCACCAGATCTGCCTTTTTTTTTTTTTCCTAAGCTCTTAGCATTAGAGGGTAACCTTAAGTGAATGACATTTTCAAGCGCTTTATATTCTAGGTCTTAGGATCAGATGTTGCCATTTTCAGAGACAGCTGTAGCTCTACTCACAAAAGGCCAAGTATCTTATAAAAGAAGGAGTCATTGTAAAGTAAGCTGTTCAAAGCCATATGCCCGGTTCTCTTCAGGTGAAATAGGAACAGACCCTATTCAGGCACCTTTCTGGGTTGGGGGATGCTTACTTGCTGGTTCTACTCAAGAAATTGTATCTTTTAAATTTTCTCTGTATGGGATGCTGTGTTGAGAAGTAGATTTACAAACATAATGTGACAGCCTGCCCTTTGTCCCTTAGGACATTGATAATCTTATGAAAGAGCTTAAATTCCACCCATTTTTTTTTTTAATTCCAGAAACTTCTTTGTGCTCTAATTGCACAGCAGTTCTTATTACATTTTTTTGTTCATTTTCTATTCTGTCTCTTCCATTAGTTTTGCCTCAATGGGAGCACCTGTTCTACTTGTTCCGCTTGAACTTCCCATCTCATCTTAAGCGTGGGGTTCTGCACCATTTCTTGATCCTATTCTGTGCCCCACAGTGGTATACTGGAGCAGGCTGTGAGGTTTATTTCAAGTACTCAATGTGTGCACAGCACATACACACAGACACACAATTGGTTTTGGCTTTTTAAACCTAAGAGGATTCATTGTACCACTCTTTGTCCTAGAAAATTTGTTGTTGTTGTTACCAGGACCTAACTTGGGTTTTCAGCTGAAGGAGATGTTAGAGATTTTAGAAACACAGAAGCAGAACAGATATGCATTTTCCTCTTTAACACTATGTTCCTTGACAATATTAGCTCACCACTTTGTGCCTTATATACTTGAATGTCAAAGAATGTCGCAATGGCCCACAGCCAATCAAGAATTTTATTACCACCATCTGTACTAATAAAGGACTATAAAACAAAAGAGGGAGTATGGTCCATACTGAGTGATGGGTTTCTAGGTCTGGACCAATCATATAATCAACCCAAAGTAGTGCTTGAATCATCATGGACGTGTCACAATCAGAGATCCAAATCTTAAAGTCCCTCTCACTGTGTGTGTGGAAAGGGTGTGGCATTGGCAGTTGTGCAGCTATACAAGTGGAGGCAAGTGTCCACCCATATGGTTATACAACAAGATTAAGTCACATCTTAATATGGGCCACAGTCTTAGGGCCATTCAAGAAGTTCATTCAAGAAGCACTGTACTGGCAAAGAGAAATCCTTCTGGAAACAGGTGGATATAACTATATCCTAGACTGATTTTTCACATCAGTTTCTGAATACTGATTGAAAAAAAGACCATGTGGTGGGATATGTTGTGAATACTCATACAGTCACTACAAATATAATTTCTGCCATATCAGGGAACATACACGATGGTGTCAGAGACAGATGATCACAAGTAAACAAGAAATACAGACTATAGAAATTGCTGTGAATGAAAGAAATAAGGGACTAACAGAATTTCCAGGAGACCTACGGACAAGATGTAACATCACTCCAGGTAGATAATATAATGAGAATAAAGTGAAAAGGGTGTGGCCTGTCCTTGGAACTGGCAGGACACCACAATATATGTGTTTAATGACCATCAGTAGGCAAATAAGGTATATCATCAGAGTGCCTAAAAACAGACCATTTCTTCAGAAGGCCTTGAATGAAGTTAAGATGCATTTAAAACAGAAGGAAAAAAAATTAATAATCTTAAAGTATTTAATAGACATAACCTAACTTCTTTTAAACAATAATGTGCTATTCCCACAGTGTATAGCATGGATTAGAGCCAAAGAAGTGGCAAAGTTGGCAAGAAAAATGACTAGGAGACTGTTACAGTTTGGGTTTTCCAGAAAGCAGATCCTAAAACAGACTACCATGCAGGAAGTAAATGAGGGAGTGTTCCTAGGATCAAAATCTATGGAGAAGAAGAAAAAGATGTAAGATGGTACAAAAGTAGAAATTATGTTGTGATACAGTTTTAATGGAAGCTTCAGACAGTCCCTGTAAAGTGTTGAAGTTCCTATGACCATTCAGTGCAGTCCTAACGTGAGGAAAGGGGGACAGGTATTTCTACTCACTTTGCATGGGTCATTGATGTGGGCTGCTGCCTGAAAGGGTGTTAACTTGGGAGAGGAAGCTACTTTTAGTGGAGGTAATTAACAAACAGACTCGAGGACTGTCTGCCAACTGCCCTGTTAGAAACTGGGATCATGATTCCTTGCATTCCAAAGGGAGAATGAAGGGATTCACTATGATTTACCCTTGTGCCCCTGTATCCATTTCTGAGAGAATCTAGTTCTGGGAGGAGCTCATTCCTTATTTCTGGGGCAGACTTCTCTTCCTGGAGAAGTTTAGGAAAGGAGGGTTGCTAGGTGAACACCTGATCTGCTGTAGCTCATGTCAAGACCACAACTGATACTTGTCTCCTTCCTCCATAATCTATTTTGTATTTCCCAGACCCTCATTTTTACCTCTGTAAGCCACAGTAGCTAACCTGCTGTTAGGGCCAAGATTCTCATTTTTGAGGGGTCTGTGTCCCTTCTCAGACTGGTGTTGCTTCATTTGTCTACTTACCATCATAATTTGTCAAAAGAGGGCTCAGAGTTACTGGGATTGCCTGGGTGTAAAGACACTATTCTTGGTTCCCACTGTGTAACAGCAGCCCTCCTTCCTTCTGGGGCTCAGGGTCAATTATCCCTGCTGGTCCCTTGACAGAAGGATCCCAAGGTGAACGGAGAGCTTGGAGTCAATCAGGACCTTTGCTGTGTCTGCTAGCAGAAGAATTCTCATTTTGGGAACAAGAACATTTGAAGCTACTGAGCCCAGGGTAGTGGGGATGAGAGGCTCAATTTCCCCAAGAAGGTTGCAGGAAGTGATGGTAACTGGGGACAGTGCTGCTTTTATTCAGGGTTCCCAGACTTGTACATTCTTACAATTCAGGGAGGGGGCATGTAGAACAGGTCATTAGTTTGGAGTATACTCTGAAACCTGGAAAACCCTGCAGAAGTGTCACAACTGAGCTGGCCCTTCAGGTGAGTTTTTCATAGACCGTTTCCTCATGCTGTCAGGCCCGCAACTTCAGCCTACATGGTGCTTGAGCCGACCAGTGGATCTCGTGATCACATGCTGTTCTCACCTCCTTCACTCTAAAGATGATCCCTTGGTCTGACTTGATGTTATCTGAGAGTCTGTGTCAATGAATCAGATACTTCTTGCAGCCACCAGGTAGTGGTGTTGGCTGAGGCCGTTAAAGCAGGAAAAGTAAAACCATGCCTCAAATACGGCCAAAATGAATTGTTGTCCCATGTAAGATGGCAGGGAGACTTCACCCTGCATGTGAAAACCTTGGAAGTCGCCATTCTGCCCCAACAAGTAAAAAGTTGAATAGTCTGAAAAATCAACAACTCTTCTTGGATCCATGAATAAGAGGACACAGGGCAAACTGCAGGTACTGGATTTGGAGAGACAGGTAAATACAGGGAGTCACAGTTGACAAGAGCAAAGACCCAGGTGGAAACCCCTGCAGGAACCAGAGACGGGATATTAAGACTTGAGCTGTAATTGATGAATTGCCTGAGGCCAGGTGCAGGGTGCAGAGGCTGCTGAGAGATAAAACCTCCAGGGCAACCCACTTGGAGGGGAGTTCCCATATTACTGTGAGATTTACCTCCAAGGAGCTCCACTAGATTCCCCTAGTGAATTGAGAAAAATCCCCTCAGGCTTCTGGCAGGAAGGGAGGGGGAAAGGAACAATTTGAAATGTGCCAGATCATTCTGTTTTTAACAAGGCCTATCCTGAGGGGAAACTAACTAGGGTCTGACCTGTAGGAGTATTATCAGAACCTAACTGACTTTGCAGGAGAGAAATATCCAACCTCTGCCCACTTTAGCAATCCTGCCCCACCTCAGGGGGCTGAAAAAAAAAAAAAAAAAAAGAAAAGAAAAGACAAAAACCCTGAGATCCCCTTGTGAAGTTCACAGTCCAGAGACGTAGGCCGGCTTACTAAGCAGCTGAGACATAATCATAGGATATACAATGCTTCCCTCCCCCACGCCTCACCACAGTATTACTGAAGGCTTATTGGCGGTAGTTTTTCTCTTTACCTGGTACGTTATATACTGCTGTCAAGAAAAAAAATTAAAAGCTTACCAAAAGGCAAAAAACACGATTTAAAGAGCTAGGGCAAGCATCAGAACCAGACATGATGGGGATATTGGAATTATCAGACTGGTAGTTTAAAGTCACAGTACAACCAGACAATGGAATATTATTAAGCACTAAAAAAAGAAATGAGCCATCAAGGCATGAAGAGACGTGGAGGATATGCACTTTACTTAAATACATGTTATTAACTTGAAGAAGCCAGTGTGAAAACCATACATGCTGTGTGTTATGCCCAGAATTCGTGATCCCCAAAGACCACTAGGGAACCGAGTCCGATGCAAAAGCAAAAGAGCCTTTACTCGAGCTAGCTCGAGCTCAGTCCCCTACCTGCACGGACGCAGCGGTGAGATACCGGAGAGAGAGAGAGCGAGTTTCAAAAGCACAGAGGTTTTATTGGGGCCTAGGGGTAGTTGGTGAGGTAATGGCTGTGGCCTCAACCGATTGGCTGGGGAAGTGTCCAAGTCCTGTTAGGCAGGTGAGCTGGGGGGGTTACTCAAGGGGAGGAGGTGTGGTCAAGGTGAAGGACACAGAACAAGATGGAGTTGGCCGTGGTAGGCCCGCCCTTTCAGTGTGTAATTCCAATATGACATTCTGTAAATGGCAAAATGGACACCTTAGAAAGGTTGCCAGGAGGGGTGCCTGGGTGGCTCAGTCTGTTGAGTGTCTGGCTTTTGATTTTGGCTCAGGCTGTGATCTCGCGGTTTGTCGGTTCAAGACCCATGTTGGGCTCTGTGCTGTCATTACAGAGCCTACTTGGGATTTTCTCTCTGTCTCTGCCCTTCCCCTCCTCATACAGGCGCTCTTTCTCTCTCAACATAAATCAATAAACAGTAAAGAAACAAAAAACAAACAAACAAAAAAACCTTGCCAGAGTTTGAGGGTGTTGGTGGAGGAATGATAGGTGGAGCACAGAGAATTTTTAGGGCAGTGATAGAGAAGTGAGAATAATCTGCTTAATACCATAATGATGGATACATGTTATTTTATATTTGTCCAAAACCCACAGAATATAAAACACCAACAAGAAAACAAAATGTGAACTGTGGCCTCTTCTGCAGTGGATGCTTCTGATGGATAATAATACATAGTATGACAATTTCTCACTGCCTTTATAATGTCGATCCCCAACCCTCCACACCAATCCTCATCATTCTTTCCCTTCCAGATTTTCTTCTTCCAGGCCCCTGACCAGTCCACTGGGTCATCTTCCACTGCTCATGAGTCTGCATGTATTCTAATCTCAGGCCACTTCTCACTTCACACAAATGAGTGGCCATGTGCCCCACACAAATGTGTAACTCTTGGGAGGATTTTCCTCGCTGCTCTCCTTGTTTGTGCTGGGATGACAGGGCAACAGTCATCCATTTGGGATTTGGACTGCATATTGAGTTGACCTCCATCCATTTTTCATAAGGCATATCCCACATGGCCATTGGGATGAATTCGAGAACTACTGAACCAGTGGAGAGTGTGTCCAGAGGAGAGGGTCTAGGCCACCAGCTTATATAGCTTGCTTGTCTTTCTGGTCCTGCTTGGGCTTGATCTCAGAAGTACCACTTCCATATTATGATGACGTGTTGCTGCGCCAGCCATACTCAATTACTTGGTGGGTCTGACTCTACCCAGCTAATGATTGGCACTTCTGTTTATGTGGTAACTTGATGTCCCATAGTCAGGTGTTCTGTTTCCATCAGAGCCAGTAGAATGCCCTAGAGCTGATTTTCAAATCGTGTATACTTTTGTACTATGGATGGCATGGATTTGTTCCAGAATTCTAGGGGTCTTCATTGTGATTATCCCAATGAATACATCTCTGTTTTTCTTTTTGTTTTGTTTTTAGCATTTTATGCCACTGCTGCTGTCTTTTCTTTTTAATTTTTTTTTTTTAACGTTTATTTATTTTTGAGACAGAGACAGAGCATGAACGGGGGCGGAGCAGAGACAGAGGGAGACACAGAATGGGAAGCAGGCTCCAGGCTCTGAGCCATCAGCCCAGAGCCCGACACGGGGCTCGAACTCACAGACTGCGAGATCGTGACCTGAGCCGAAGTTGGACGCTCAACCGACTGAGCCACCCAGGCGCCCCACTACTGCTGTCTTTAATAACATTAAGGCCTGACAGGTCACACCCTTGACCTGTTTAAGAGCATTTTTCTGTCCAACAACCAACTTAAATCTATTAGCTTTTCTGGTTCCCCAGGGTATGGTTGAAAGTAGTGTTCTCAGGTATGAAATAAGCTAACTTTATAACTTTAAGAGGCTTCTAAACACTGGGCTTCATTCTTCCTGAAGGGAGAAGCAAGATTAAATCATTTTTCTTTATGTTAGAGAGGATGTTCAGGCATGCTCCAGGCCATTAGATGCCTAATTTCTTAATAATTTGGTAGGATCCTGAATCTTCATAGGGTTTATATCTTGTCCACTAATGTCTTACTAAAGTCTCCAGTGTGCTAGCCATTTTGCTCTCTGGTCTGATTAGTAGGACAGGATCGATATATTGGTTCATTGTGTTGTTTTATAGGATGTCTAGCTAAACTGGTGCCTTTGGCTTTCATTATAACAAAGGTTGGATTTCGTTATAACACATTTGGTAATTACATTTAGTAAGGTTATAACACATTTGGTAATTACATTTAGTAAGGTAATGTGTGCTGTTCGTTCTAAATAAATATGAACTGTGCCTGATCAGTTTTTGTGATAAAAACAAAAAAGAGCATATTTTCCAGATCAGTAGCTGCATACCATGCACCTGAAATCAGGTTAATCTACCCTAGCAAAAACACCACTTCCAGCAGAGTAGTTGTACTTTTGGCTACTCATCTGCTGAGCTCGTCTTAGTGTCCTGTCATTTCCTCATGAATTGAAGAGTCTAGGCTGGTGATTTAAATGGGGACATGATAGAAACCACCTCTTTTACATCCATTAGGCTTTTTAAGGTTGGCTCTAATTTCTTTCCCAGGGCCTAGATTATGTTAGTTTCATATCTTTATTCCTAAGAAGAGAGTTCTAGAACCTTCTACTTGGCCTTCCCCTCTAAGATATCTCTCTCAGGACACCCTCCCAGAAAAACATTGTGTTGGCTGAATTACTGACAAGCTATTATCTATTCTAATTATACCTTCAAGAGCAGAGAAATTATGGTGCATGGTTTCACTATACTACTGGAAACACTGTAACCAGACCTTAGTCAGGCCTCCTTTTGTTTCCTGGTCCTCACATGGCCAAATAAAACTGGTGAGACATGATGCTGTTTCATATCTACAAATATCAATGCCATATATATATATTTAGTTTATTTATTTTTGCAGAGAGAGAGAAAGAGAGCGTAGCAGGGGAAGGGCTGAGAGAGGAGGAGAGAGAATCCCAAGCAGGCTCCACACTGTTAGCACAGAGCCCGATGTGGGACTCGAACTCACAAACCATAAGATCATGATCTGAGCCAAAATCAAGAGTCGGACACTTAACCAACTGAGCCACGCAGGCGCCCCTCAATGCTATTTTAGACCCAAATGTTCAACAGTCCTCAAAATGTTAAGGTATTCCCTTTTCTCTTGTATATAATTACCCAGGAGAATGGCAGCAATTCTGGGAATTATTACCATGTACTTTTAATGCAGGATCGCTATTCTCATACACCTGGCCTCTTTTTCAGTAAATCCCTGTACAAACTGGCCAAAGAATCATATCCTTTTATTAGAATAATTGACCTCCTCCTTTTGATACTCCATTCTTTGACTTTTTTTTTTAAATAAAGATTTCTTTTGATTATACAGCGATGGTGGGTGCCGTCTATGTTGCCCATGGGGACACCATGTTCTTTTTTTTTTTTTTTTTTAATGTTGATTTATTTTTGAGAGAGACAGAGCATGACCAGGGAGGAGCAGAAAGAGAGAAGAACAGAATCTGAAGCAGGCTCCAAGCTGTCAGCACAGAGCCCCATGCAGGGCCCAAACTCACAAACCACAAGATCATGACCTGAGCCGGAGTCAGATGCTTAACCAACTAAGCCACCCAGGTGCCCTGGGACACCATGTTCTTTTAACCAGGTCTGTGACTCTGTGGGTCAGGTAACTTTTCTGGGTGCCATATCATCCTTGCCACTCATGACAGTGATTGAGCCTGGCTCTTTCTGGTTTCCTGCCCTATTCTCTCCCTTGTAATCACTGAACAAGTTCTGTCACAGGGTATCTTACAATCTGTCTTGGCCTACAGATGGGAACTTCTTAGTGATACTGATGACTCTTTTGCTTTGCTAAATGGTATATCCTTCAGGAACCAGTTAGAGTCTTCCCTTTTTGCTCACAAACTGAGTCACTCAAAATTTAATTCTTGGTAATTAGTATTCACATCTATCTCCAGAATCTATGCACACATGCATGCGCACATAAATACACATATGCATCCTCAAGCATCACCCCTTCTCCCTTGCTCACTGCAGTCTTGGATGATTAATTATTTTAAGCTCAATAGATAGTGACCATTGTACATTTTGAGAACTGGTTTTGAAATATATGTCATGGGTATATGGAAATTGGAAGCTGTATAGAAATTCAATATAATATTTGATGGATGGATGAATGGATGGGTGGATAGATGACGTAGATATTTTGTAACACTAGGTATGAGGAGAGGAGAAAACAGCAGATAAAGTGAGGAGATGGATTAGAACCATATTGAGAATTCTGGATTTTGTCTTGCAAGTGACAGGAGCCATTGAAATGGTTTAAGCAGGGAGGAGATAAATTTGATTTGTAGTTTAGAATAAAGTAGGAGTGGGTGAAGGCATTGTAAATGAGAGATGATAAGGCTTTGGACCACTGGTCCCACCCTGGGAATTATTCTTCATTGATAAGTGAGGCACGACTTTAAAAAATGGTTCAAAGCACTTAAAGGGTATCAGCCACATTTGGACTCCATTATAGACCTCAGAAAACTGAAGGTAGGCTGGCAGCTAGTGTGTACAGGGAGGAGAGCGGTGGTACCGCTTCATTTAACAAGGACTTAGTGATCATTAAAGGGTAGGTGTAGACAAAGCACATCTGCAAAGCTAATTGCACACTTTGAGGACTTCAGGGGGATGATTTTATCTGCACTTATCTCCACTTCAAAGTTGCTGTCTGCTAAATGGACACTGCTTAAGCCATCACTTCCCATAGAGGCGTGGGGCTTGGCTCATGAAAATTGCACAGGCTAAAGGAGGAAATCACTGCAAATTAATAAAGAAATCCTGATATTATGTAGATTGATATGCTTATTTCAGACACTTGAGAAAATGCAAGAATTTGGGGTGGGGTGGGTACTTTTTAAAGAACTGTTTGAGCTGCTTGATTTAATGATCTATTTTTTGAGTTGAAAAGAAGAACTTCAGAGACCCATTTCCCTTTCAAGAGAAGGATTAAATAATCTTAAAGTAGTTTGATGTGAAGTTTATGTTTGCATTTTTTATCTAATCAGCCAAACAAATATAATTAATTCAGACAGTTGTCTCCATGGTTTTGGTGCCTGGTAGGAGCTGTATCATTACAAATGCAAATATGTTCCTAAAATAATGAGAATGTCATTATCACCCCTTATTCATTTATGTGGCCAGAGAGAAAACTGAAATACCATTTATTATGGAAGTGACTTTTGTCAAGTGTGCAGAGAACAGTAGCTACTTTGCCTGAGCAGGACATAAGTCTAGCTATGACTTTCTCTGGTGTCAGTATGTCACTAATAGGGCATGTGGGTTGGAGGTGTAGTGTTGTGAAATGGGCACTGGGCCAGGAGTTTCCCCTGAACTGGGGATTTTATTCTACTTCTGTTTCTATGTCCTTTAGGTGGTTCTTTTACACCTCTGAAACTTGGTCCCTTGGTAGTTATTTGGATATTAATTATTTCTGCCTCGTTCACTTCAAAAGGATATTATAAGGATCAAGCGAAACATATAAAACAATACACAGACGTAAAGTGATTGTAGTTAATTTCATGTAAGTTTATATATGTGTGAGGTTCATTTGTGGGTTCTCACTTTGGACTCTTTTCCAGTACTTACAAGCGGATTTTCTGCTTTTCTCATTGCAAAGATGAGGGATGCATTTGACATTTCTTTCATTACTCTTTTAAGCTATATACCCCATTCCCCATTCCCTCTTTAGGATCCCCTTCTAGGTGCATCTGGTTGTTTTTTTTGGTTTGTTGTTTGTTTTTCTGTGTGTGTGTGTGTGTGTGTGTGTGTGTGTGTGTGTTTGGATTTTGATTGCCTCTAGGAATGATTCCTTACGCTTATAGGTAGAATCAAGCCTTCTCTGATACCACAGTCACTTGCCTGTGACCATAGCCACTACAAAATCACCTTTCTTCTACCTTGAGGGTAAAAGGGTAATCTATACTAATTGTTACCACTTTCCTAGCTCTGGTCAATCATCAATCTGGAATCTGCCCTCATGGCTTTATTGAAATTGTTCCATATTTTAATGCTCAGAAGACTCTGGTTTATCTCATCATAATTGATCTTTCTACTGTATTTGATACAGCTGACCAGTTCTTAGCTTTAGAAAGCTACAGATAAAAATTCTTTGTAATAAACCCTGATGTAGACACTACTTATTTTAAATATGCAATATATAATTTAAGATGCTAGGTGGATTAAAAATTAATAGGCATTGTTCTTTTATCTTTTAAAGTTCAGAACATAATGTTACCAAGGAATTTTTGCTCTTATATTTTCATTGTGTTTCATTTTTGTTGTTATAATTCAGTTGAAACACCTAAGTCTTCAGAGCAACTCTTTTAATTTGCAAAAATCAAAGACGGGAATTTCTAAAAAGTTTTTTATGTTTAAAATGAAATTGTGGGGGGAAACCTATGTAACATAGGATTGTAAAATAGAGTAATAATAGGGACGTTAAGAAGTAGACAGTGTAGTGTGTCTCTTAATAAATTATAGTTTACAATCAGGACCTCACTTGATTTCTTATTTTTCTACTTAATACTTCTGAAACTTTGAGTGAGTTACATGACCTATCTCAACTTCATTTTTGTTCTCTATTAAATGGAAGTAATAGTTGATTATCATGCAGTAATGTGCAGATTAAATCAGGAAATGCTTATATAGTCTTCAGTGCCATTCAGTAGTAGTAATAGTAACACAAATGCTAATAGCCAACACACTTTTAAAAAGAGTAATAATAAAGTGATAAATATTGAAGCTCAAACAAGCTCTTCCAAATCAAGAGTAAAGCGGAATGTGTCAAAGCGAATCCAGTCAGAATGGACAACTGTTCCCTTAGGTAAAGTGTTTTAAATATTTCACCTGTTATTTTTTGAAGGAATATGTACTATCAGATATTTTTAACAGAATGGAACCTTTATATTTCATATAAACATGCATATTTGCTATTTGGTATTCTTATGGTTAAATGTAGACTCAGTCTTGCTTAAAAAACGAAATCACTTTGTCATGAATTGACACTGACAGGAGTTTTTCCTCAGTCAGTCAAATAATTATATTGTGAGATACCTTATTTCTGTCTGGTTCTGTCACGAGTAGCACAGTTTGAGGGGGTATATGCTCTGGATGGCAGTGCCAGTGAACAGTTAGATGTGAGCATACAAGAATAAAAGAGACAAGCTAGAATACTATTTTGGAAGACCCTTATTTAATAGGGTAAAGAAGTCCATGATACTTACTGGTACCCATAGCGATGAAAAGTTGAAGACAGGTTTGCAAAGGCTAATGAGGTAAACTTGAAATATTTTATCTATCTATCTATCTATCTATCTATCTATCTATCTATTGATTTTTGTCTGTCATTGGAGCAGGGTGAATATTATGGTGTGGATGACTGGGTAAATGGTAGTTCTACCCAAGACAGGGAGTCCAGGAGGGGTCATAAATTTGGGGGACAGATTACAAGTAAATTCTTGATGAGGTTATTACAGTTCATATGATTTATCCTGGTTGAACACTAGGGAGTAATTATTTCAGTGTATGTAGATGCAGGGAGAAAGATCAGAGCTAGAACGGAAAAGGACTTGAGAATTATTAAACTATGTATAATCCTATGTGTGCTGTGTATTCATGTTTGATTTAGGGCTTTGCCTTAATATACAATTTGTTCTAATACAAATGATCAACTCTCAACGATCCAGTAGGTTGGACCTCTAGCTTCATGAAGTTGGGGGGTAGAACTTCGCAAAAGGAGAAGAGGAGAGGGAATGAATGTTTGGAGGAATCTGGGATAGTATATTAAATCAATTCATAGCAAAAAGAAATTTCTGTTACATCTTTTTATCTTAAAATCATATAAAACCTGCATTTTCAGTCATCACCCCCCCCCCACACACACACACACACACGTGTGATTTAAATTGTGGTTAAAGCTATTTAAGCCCACAGCTGTTTTCACTTGCAAAATAGATACCATATTTTTAAAATCTCGGACATAGGTTAGAACATAATTTGAGTAATACCAATTCACAGAATAGTCTATAAACTACTGATTTCATTTTATGATATGTAGGCATTTTGGAAAACAAAATACATACACCAAATACCCACTCATGTAACCCCAATTTTGGTGAAAGGAGACAACTTATTTCTGTGTATACCTTTTTAGCAATTGTCTGCTACTTTCAACAATAATGTTCTTATAACTTAAACTCTTGGATTTAGAATTTTTTTTTTTTTATTCATTTCAAGAGAGACAGAGAGCAAGCAGGGAATAGCCAGAGAGTGAGGGAGAGAGAGAATCCCAAGCAGGCTCTGTGCCTTCAGCACAGAGCCCAATGTGGGGCTGGAGCTCACGAACCACGAGATCATGACCTGAGTTGAAACTGAGTTGGATGCTTAACCGACTGAACCCCCCATGCTCCTTTTATTTAGAATTTTTTTATGTAACGTTTTAGAACTTCTTGCCTTTCCTTGTTATCAAACCATTATATTCATTTCTGCTTGTATACTTTTTTTTTTTAATTTTTTTTTTTAACGTTTATTTATTTTTGAGACAGAGAGCGACAGAGCATGAACGGGGGAGGGTCAGAGCGAGAGGGAGACACAGAATCTGAAACAGGCTCTGGGCTCTGAGCAGTCAGCACAGAGCCCAACGTGGAGCTCAAACTCATGGACAGTGAGATTGTGACCTGAGCCGAAGTCGGATGCTTAACCAACTGAGCCACCCAGGCGCCCCTGCTTGTATACTTTTCAATCCTTTGCTTAATGTTGAGCATTTCACTTGTCTTTTGTTTTTGTCATCCATGAACAAAACTTGGATATAGAATTCATTGTGGAATTGCCAGACCAAACATAACTGGGATATTTATGAGTATGTTGTGTAGTGAAATACATAGAGCTTTCTCCAGTGGGATCTCAAATAATGGTTTCTGAATAATGATAGTAAATCAAAAATATAGGATGTGGGAGATTTTTTGAGATATTCATGATAATGAAAGACAAGATTTTGTTTGCCCCAGAGAAGCAGCAACCAATCAAATTATGTAGGTGGGCTAGAGCAGTCACTACTCTACATGCCATAAAAAGAGTATTCCAATAAAGTAAGCTGCTACTCCTAAGTACCAGCCACAAGTACTTGGCAATGGCTCAGTTAATGTGTGTCTTTTCTTGTACATGTGGAAATGATATATATTAACCAAGCAATTATACCTGAGAAGTGCATTTCTACCATACATACATGTGCACAAGTGTATACATGTTAGAACTCAGTAGCATACATGTTAGAACTCAAGAGACTATAGAAGGAATGAAGGAAGAGGAGGAGGAACAATGATGTATTAATGTCAACTTTATGCCACTGAGTCTTATTTACAGAAATTCATCATGGAGAAAATTATCATTTTGCAGTTAGAATAATGATGCTTTACCCAAAGTGACACACTGTGTATTAAGAGAATTAGAAAACAGGTCCAAGAACAAATGCCTTGTCAAATGCGTCTATAAACACAAGAGTCTTGAAATCAAGTTAAAAGAACACTTTACTTACATGGATATTTGAGATACCTTTACTGAAGCTTTTCAAGTTTACTGGAATATGTGAAGAGCTAATTAGTGCAAAGTGAAGGTGTCTTCTGTTAAGAAAGTGAGTTTGGTCCCATCACCATGTCAAGTGGGTTAAACTTGAAGTACTCTCCTGAGAGGCAAGTTCACTCTTACATGAATACTTGGGTGTATGTATATGTTTACATCTGGGGAGCCAAAGGCAGATCCGGAAGAGGTGGTGCATTATTAGGCTCCTCTTACCCAAATCACTGTCTCTGGGATGCCCTTCCTGATGAACATTTTTGCCTCTCTGCTTCTGTATTTTGTATTTTTTTCATTTGAGCATTCATACAAACTAAGCCTACTCTGATATTTTGCTCAAAGAATGGCATACAAAGTGCAATGTTTTTACTTCTTTGTAGGACACAGCCTCCTCAGTAGATGCATAAATACTCACTAGGCAAGATGACAGACTGGTGTGGATTACTGCCTTCCCTATCTCACTTCCTATGAAAATGCCATGTTAGATATTATTCTGAAACAAGGAATTCATATATTCCATAAATCTGTGAAATTTCAGAAATAAAGGATACAGAGAGATGTGTGTTATCAGTGTGTGTGTGTGTGTGTGTGTGTGTGTGTGTGTGTGTGGTAAATAGAGAGTTGCATAGAGGATAAGAGTCCAAGATGTGTTCCAGCATGACCGAGCATGAAAACAGGGGCTCCAGATATTACATTAGGTTAATAAGTGTTAATACCAGGGTAGAATAGAATCTAGCTGGGAAAGAATTGTTAACTGTATGTGGAGACAAGCATTTTACCTATTGACCCTTCAGATCTCAGAACGTGTAGAAAATTAATTGAGAAAAGTTGCTTCTGAAACATAGTAATGCTGTAGTTTTCTTGGCATAGCAATCCTCAGTGAGAAGGAAGAGAAAATAGGAATTTATTGATCTACTTTGGGCTGAGTTCCTATATCAAATTCAAAAATGGGGGCTTATATACATTGTAGCAAGTCTGAGAATAACCCTAAGGAGATATAAGTAACTGGGGAAAATAGAGAGTTATATGAAGCTCATACAAAATATAAAATAAGGATTTATAGTACATAGGATTTATACGAACCCAATTATAAAAATCAATGAAACAACATGAAAGAAGAATCAAATATATGGAGAGTTATACAATGTTCATGGATAGTTCAACTTAATATAGGGGTTTTAATTAACCTGAGATCTAAGTTAAATGTAATTCCATTAAAAAAGTTCTAGCACACATTTTGAGAAAACTTGTATATGTTGATTCTGAATTGTATATGGTAGAAAATGTATTTGCAAATGGGTAAGGCAAACTTAAACAAGAGTATTTTGGAGGGATTTACAGTGCTAGGTTTTCCCCATTTACTTCTCCAGATTAATTCTCCTATCTTTTCCATCTTTTCATGCCTGGACAGTGAACTCTATGGAATGCATCAACCAGGCTTCCTGGCTATGTGACTTCTTGAGACTTGTCCCTGAGAAGCACTGACAGGCACTCCTGTTCTTTCTCTACCAAAGGGCAAAAGGCCAGTATTTACAGCTCTTACACAAAAATAGACCTAAATAAACCTTCCAAATGGCCACAATTAGGTTTGTGTACCTGTATTACAGCATTTAGCTCATCTTGTTATGATTTTCCATCTTCTTTGCTACAGTGTTCTCCTTCAAGGTAGTGTTATATTTTATTAATTTTTATCCATAACACTTCTACCAGTTAATACATTTTTTTAAACCTGCAAGAATAGAAAATATTTATGTGACTGCAGAAAATAGTTTATATTCAGCAGCATCATATCCCCACAGAAAAGGTTTATAGGTTTAAAGTTTAAATCTAAATAAAGTTTATTATTTAAACATGAAAGCTGCAGTTCAGAAGAAAAGCTGTTTTATCTCATGTAATTACCAAACAATGAAATGTAAGAAAGTCCTATTTCAAAAATAAATGAAAACATTACTATCTGTAGTTGTTTAACAGAGACACGATCTAATCTCAAGGCAATTTTTGAAATCCCAAGGAAAATAATGCAATTGCCCAGAAAGCAATCAGCCATTTTTAATACTTTGATATTTAATAAAGATAGCTTTATCTCTGCAAACACAATTTGATAACCAATATAATATTCTAGATAAATAAAAAAACACTTTGAACAATGTACTAGGATTTAATTTGAATATAGAACATTTTACACCTTGTCTCCAAAAAGACAGAAAACTACTGCAAATATATATATATATATATCAAATATATATATATATATATATATATATATATATATATGTTTTGTTTTCCTTGAATCTCCTTAATTATATTTAGATCTTATAACATGAAAATGTGGAAACTAAAGTATTTATTTTGCAAGGTTTCTGAAATCAAAGATTATTGACATAACAGTGTATTTTTTTGAAACACAAAAGAATAAAAGTTTGAAATAAAGACTAGGTAGTAGTTAAGTAGTAATTTGGATACAAGCTCTGAAATCTAAATATTCAAAGTGCCATAATACGTTGTGCCTTGATAGCATATAAGATACACAGTGTTAAAGTATCATGTACATAAATGGAATAATGTCAATTACTATGTTTCTGATTTATTCATTTTAAAAATAAGTTATTTAATCTTCCAGGCATCATCTGTTTGCTGATTAAACTTCTTTGGAAGTTTTCTTAATGTTAAAAATTAACTGCAGAGACTATTTCATATGGTAAAAGCTGATCAATTTGGGTTTGCATGGAGAGTTATAATACAAGTAGAAACCAAATATAGTCTAAGCACAGTTTGCTGTGTCTACCACTTTTTTTTTTTTACAAATTACACAGGCTCAACTCGAGGAAAATACCAAATATATAGAGGAATAAATTACATTATATTTGATGCCTTGAGCATTGATAAATTCCATTGAGGGCCTATTAGGTTTAAATGTATGTCTGAATTAAGACAAGACCAAAGAAATATGAGAGTATTAGACTTATTTTTAAAACTGCAGTATGGGTGGATATGGCAAAATACTGATGCTCTTTATCAAATCTCTCAGAAGAGGTGGAAGCAGATCACCCAGTAGGAAAAAAGAAAAGGCCAATATAAGTGAAGTTTTTGTTCTAATTGACTTTCTCTGCCCTTTTAGTGAAGTTGCATGTGGTACCATAGATAGCTCTGAGCAGCTAAAAACTGAACTCTCATCTTCTTTCTTGCCATCCATGAAAATGTTCTACCTGGAATTTACTGATCATGATAGTTTTATCCTACAGTGTATTTTCCACCTGATTTTTACAACTTTCCCAAAAAGCCTCGCTTAAATGCCATGTTTTCCTGGAATCTCCTGTATTTCTTGGCCACCTCATTACCTTGGCATTGTTTCCTCCATACCTGAAATGTTCTGGGTGTAGACATTGATATGATCTCATGTACTCTATTGAAAAAGGACCTCTGAAATAATACTACTCCCTAAGTTCTCTCACCTTCAAAAGGAAGTAATCCATGGATTATAGACCTAAATGTAAAATACAAAGATATAAAACCTATGGAAGATAACCTAGGAGAAAATCTGAATGACTTTGGATGTGGTGGTGACATTTTAGATATAGTACCAAAGGCAGAAACCATGAAAGAAACACTTGCTCAGCTGGACTTCATTAACATCAAAAATTTCTGCTCACAAAAGATACTATCAAGAGATTGAAAAGATAAGCCACAGACTGTGAGAAACTATTTGCCAAAGATGGATCTGACCAAAATATTTAAAGAACTCTTAAAAGTCAACCATAAGAAAACAAACAATTCTACTTAAACATGGACAAAAGATGTGAACAGACATCTTGTTGAAGAAAAGATGGCAGATGGCAAGGAGCCAGATGAAACGATGCCCCATGTCATATATAAGTTTGGGAATGCAAATCGAAACAACAATAAGATAGCACTACACACCTATTAGAATGGCCAATTTCAGAACACTGACAACACGAAATACTAGTGAGGATTTGGAGCAACAGGAATTATCATTCATTGCGTGGGGGGATATAAAATGGTAAAGCCACTTGGGAAGACAGTTTGGCAGCTTCTTGAAATTTAGCTTAGGATTCATCAATTGCATTCCTTGGCATTTACCCAAATGAGTTGAAAATTTATGTCCACACAATAACCTTCACATAGATATTTAAAAAAAACAGAATGAATTCAGAGATTATGCCATTTGGAGCATAACAGGCAGTATGAGTAGGACAGTGGGGAAATTACTAAATAATTGATTCAGAGCAAATGACAGCTTTGAGCCACAGGTGGCCATGAGTAATGCATAGAAATCTTGGCTTGAAAGGAAGGTTGGGGGCAGCTGGGTGGCTCAGTCAGTTAAGTGTCTGACTTCGGCTCAGGTCATGATCTCGCAGTTCATGGGTTCGAGCCGCACATCAGGCTGTGTGCTGACAGCTCAGAGCCTGGAGCCTGCTTCAGATTCTGTGTCTCCTTTGTTCTCTGCCCTTCCCCCACTTATGCTCTGTCTCTCTCAAAAATAAACATTAAAAAATTTTTTTTTAAATTAAAGGAAGGTTGGATTTCTGGGTTTGTGAAAAAGGAATTCAGGTGTTTTTATCCAGACATTGAAGGCAGGGATATCATTGTGAATAGTGGGATTACGTATTATATTCATCATTTGAAGGGTAGGGATCAGGGCTAATACTATGATCTGTGGGAAAATTCTAGTTCCATCTCAGCCACTTGGTGTCTTAAATCACACCATTATTTGCATAGTGCCAAGTTTTCTACTAGACACATGGGGACATCTGGTAAATACCAAATTGATAAACTATATGCCCAAAATGTAATTTGAACATTCCATTTTCCTATACCTTTATTGCAGAAATTTGAGAGAACTGGATTTTTTAAAGCTACAGGTTATTCTGAAGGTTTCACACATTCAGTTGAAAACCAGTATTTGAAATACACATAACCACAATAATTCTAACCCATTTAGGGATTCTTATAAAAATTAAAAATTAATCACTCATTTTTTGAGATAACTACATTGGGTACTGTTATAACAAAAAACAAAACAATGTTATGCATACACAGGAGACTGAAAAAGTGATAGTTGACTAGCTGGTGATAAGTGAGATGGTGGTACTTTGGGAAAAGTTGGGAAGAGGCCTTTATTTATTTTATTTATATTCCAAATGAAATTCAAAAATAATGCCAGAGATGGAAGTGGTTTATGTGTCAGTGTCTCTGTGTGTTCGTGTGTGTGTGCATGCATTGTGTATGTTTGGTATTGTACCCCTCGAATCTATGTGTTTGTTGATTCTAGTAGTGTGTTCCTAGGAATCTTGCATTATGTTTTATTTACTGGCTGAAACCGTACATTGAGTAAATGTATAGTGTATGCTGTGCTTACTCAGTATTCTGTAAAATGGGTTCCTTACTTAGATTTTATGTTATTGGCACCAAGGTTAGATATTGATAGTCAAGTGGTCTCCATCTAATCTAGAAATCCATCAATATATGTCTCTTCAAGACAGCCAGGAAAACATATGCCTAGATGATATCTGATGGTGAGGATTAAGTTGTAGTGGTGCACAAAAAAATGTGGGGTTGTATATGATGTCATTTTTGAAACCAGTTACTCTGGGAACACTACTTAGACTAAGGTGACCAGCTGCCCTCATGAACAGATCAGTAGCTCAATACCATTTTAAATGCTTGACTTAGGCGACCTATCTTCTATGAGTGCATTTAATATACATTTTTTCCAAGACAGAGAATTTTGCTTGGATGATTTCTCACCATCCCATATGGAGAAGACTTTTGGGCCATTTCAAGGCAAGGCACCTCAGGAGCACCATATTTTCCCTAATCCAATTAAATATATCTAGGAGATAAAGAGTGATTGGAAATGGATAAACATGTCAAAACAAAAGCATTTATCTCCCTACAAAAGACTCCTCAGAGTAATTTTCTCTAGAAATTAATTGTGAAAAGGGTAAACACAATTTCATGGATTCTCTTCAGAACAAAGTATTGATATATGTGATTAATTTCTTAATGAAGACATGAAAACAATGTAAAATGACTGCATCCACACTATAGAATGAGATATAACATGCAGTTAATATAATTGAGCACAATAAAAATTGGTTTCCACTTGACCAAATAGCTGGGTAAATACTTTGTAAGATACATTTCAGTAAATTGCCTCCATTCTAGTATTCCTTTTTGTTTTGAGTCCTCAGTGGACACTTGCTTCTGAGTTGTACGCCCTATAGTTCCATTCAGTTTCTCACTAGTGCATCTGAGATACTTTCCTCAATTTATAATCCTTATTCTTAGTTTGGTCTTACAAATTGTCTCAAAATTCATAGTTTACTTGAGTATTCTTTTGCTGTGTGTGTGTGTGTGTGTGTGTGTGTGTGTGTGTGTGTATTATCAGTTGTAATCTTGAGGAAGCTTTGATTCCTTCTAAGAGGGAAGAAATCCCTATTTCTAATTATGTTTTGACTAAGAAATGGCTTTTCTGTCTCTTTGTGAGGGCACTGCCACTTTGTCTCTGTACATAATCCCAATGTCTATACGATGCAATGATGAGCTATTTTAGTCTTTTGTACTCTGCCACCATTGAGAGTTAATTTTCATCTAACTTTGGCAAGGGTACTAACTTTCTGAGACATGAGCTGAAAACAGATTCCTGAGTACAATGAGTATAATCTTGTAATTACATTCTCTAATAGAAAAGCTCAGAGGCTCAGGTTTTAACAAGAGAATTCACTGTTAATTATTGGCCACCATAACTATTTGTTACATTCGAAGGATGGACCAAACATGTGAATAGCTGTAATCATAGCCACAAACTTCCATGTGCAAACTCACAGTTGTCATTGTTTCTTTCTTTAACTCAGTTGGATTTCTGGCCCTGGGTTACAATTTACCAAATGAAAGAGATATTTATCTAATCTACCTTTGGATTATTTTTCCTCCATCCACTTCACTGACTTATTGGTCAATTCTGATCTACAGTCCAGTCACATTAAAGTTAAAAGTCTATCCCAAATCTTCCCTCTCCCCACTGATACCTGTTCTAGGGAACTTGAAAGGTAGGAAGTCTTGATCATGGTTTGTCTTAAATTTGCACCAGTTCATGGGCGCCTGGGTGGCTTAGTTGGTTAAGCATTCAACTTCAGCTCGGGTCATGACCTCACAGTTCATGAGTTCATGCCCCGAATCCGACTCTGTGGTGACAGCTCAGAGTCTGCTTTGGATTGTCTCCCCCTCTCTCTGCCCCTTCTTGTGCTCTGTCTTTATCTCTCTCAAAAATAAATAAGCATTAAAAAATATTTAGAAATGTTTGCACCAGTTCATTCTTATTAGCCTTGTCCCTTATGCCTCCTGGTCCAAACAACATATAGAGATTCCTCAGACAGACCTAGACAATAGGTCTAAACTGTCTCTCCTATCTAAACTTCCTTTTCAACTTTTACTGTTTTAACACTCAGCAAAACCATCACTTTCCCAATTATCCCCAAGAGAGTGGTCCACAATTTACCTTTATTTACCTGGACTTTCTCTTCTCTCAGAGCTGACTCCCATACTCCGAAAGGAAATAATCAAATTTTGAAACCCTTCCCACATTGCACAGAAGCTCTGGTAATAGAGGTAATCTATTGCCTCTGAGAGGTAATTTCAGCCAAATCATGTGAAAGTAAGGCATGGCTGTCACGCTCCCTGACCAGTCTCCCATGCCCTGGACCAAGTTTTGAAGCTGACACCTTTCAACTCTCCAGACTGTAAGAGTGGCCCAAACTTAGATTTTGCATGATGTCTTCCCCCCCGTGGAGTTTATTGACAGGAGGCTTGGATTAAGTCCGTGTATTCTGCATTTTGCCTCTCTCATTTTCCCAAAAATTAGGGGAATGAAGAACCTCATTCTGCTTCATTCTTAGAGCTTTTTGGAAAAGGAGAAGCCTGTATGGTTTTGCTTCTTGGGTGTAGGTAGACTAATTATGATAAAGCTAAGTTATATATGGTGTTTCTCACCAAACTTCTCAATCTGCTAAGAGATCATGAAACTACCAACTCCTTTCACTGATAAAGACACATCATATGTGGGAGAATGAATGGATGGATGGATGAATGAATGAATGAACGAACGAACGAATGAACGAAACACGCAAGGAGCAGAAAAATGATGTAATCAAAGGGCCTTATGAAGAGAGAGATTCAATGGTACAAAAGGTTCCTCGAAAAAGTGGAAATTTAGGGGCGCATTGGTGGCTCAGTCGGTTAAGCGTCCCTCTTTGGCTCAGGTCATGATCTCACAGTTGGTGAGTTCAAGCCCTGTGTCAGGCTCTGTGCTGACAGCTCAGGGCCTAGAGCCTGCTTTGGATTCTGTGTCTCCCTCTCTCTCTGCCCCTCTCCTGCCTGCACTCTTTCTCTCTCTCTCTTTCAAAAATAAACATTAAAATACTTTTTTTTAATAAAAAAAAAAGAAAGTGGAAATTTAGCCTTGAAATTTTAGAATTATTTTGGCAAAACTCACGACCATACCATAAAGGAATTAATACCATTTTCATTGTAATTCATACTGATTGTAGAAAACTTTTTACCCACAGTCCAATGTAAAATAGGAAGAATTGCCTATAGAGCTCCCCCCACCAAACATAAAACATTGTTAACATTCTGTTTTTTTCCCTCTGATTCTAAACCTGTACTCTTATTTCATTGTTATTTATTTGTACTTTTTACAGTTATGCCATGCATGCTATTTTGTTCCTTGACTTTTTACCCTTCAAATTATATAACAATTACAATAAACTTAATAATTGATCTTTAAAAGTGAAAGGATGAATGAAAGTAATATTAACTTGTCTACAAAAAATGCTATACTGGGATTGCCCTGAGCAAATCAAGATACATGGTAAATTTAATATAATGTTTTTTTAATATTATATCATTGTACCATTGCTACTGTCAGTAGCTACATACAATTATGAACTGATAGGTAATGGTTTCCTTATGCGTGCATGCATGTGTATTTGGATACTCACCGTGCTTCACTTTTGTTTATAGAGATTTTATTACTTAAAAATGCTCTTTTCATATTTATTTCCTAAAACAGATTCACAGAAGTATATTTTCTATGTCAGAGTTCAGCAAGTATATTTGGAGTACTTGATGCGTTTTGCGAAATACATGACAAAAGATACAGTGTTGCAGCTTTTATATTTTTTATTTTGATATAACTTAACTTTAATATTAATAATATGCCATTAAATGGCAGGTATGATCCAAAACACTTGGTTCCTTCAATGTGTTTTTGATAGAGATTTTGCTTATAATTTTACAATTGGCTTTTTTCTTAAAAATAATCATCTTGGGGCGCCTGGGTGGCTCAGGTCATGATCTCGCAGTTCGTGAGTTCAAGCCCCATGTCAGGCTCTGTGCTGACAGCTCAGAGACTGGAGCCTGTTTCAGATTCTGTGTCTCCCTCTGTCTCTCTTTCTGCCCCTCCCCTGCTCAAACTCTGTCTCTTTCTGTCTCAAAAACAAATGAACACTAAAAGAGATAATAATAATAATCATCTCATAGGTACATCTTCAGAAGTAAATTTGTAAATGATTAGCTACGATATAAAATACTTAACTTTCAAATGTTATCTAAAATATACATATTTAATGGTCAACTAAGTCAAATTCAGTGTGAATTAAAATAGTGTTTGCACAAGTTCCTGAAAAATCTTGCATTAGGATACTTGATAAATAAATAAATTAATGAAGAATATTCAGTTCCTTTGGACTTCTTCATTCTAACTTAATTCATGTTGTGTCTTTACCTTGGAGAGCATTTTAGTAGGAATTGGCACATTTATTTTACAAGATTGAAGACCATAATAACACAAGTATTGACTCATTTTCTCTGAGTACTTGAAGCATAATAGACTGTCCTGGGAAGTAACAGAAGTTGTAATGATTATGAAATGCAGGCTACAGTCTCTGAGTCTGAGTAGCTTAGAAATTTTCTACTTTTTTTTTTATTCCATTGATTTCCAGTACATTATAGAGCTCAAAGTATACTTGCGAGGGGCATCAAAAATTTAATCTTCATGTACCTACCTTTCTGAGCTGACAGTTGTTTTGTCCTGCTAGAAAGTTTGGGTTACAATGTTTGTGAGAGGTGGTATTCATGTGAACTCTTACCACCATTTTTTTTCCTGATGATTAAACTTACATTGTGTGTATAACTGAAATGGGTTTCCAGGTGGAAAAGGAAACTAGCATTAGAGGCCACACCAAATCATTTCCACCAAACCAGGCATAATGTTGTGATAATCCAATTATTGACGAAGTGGAACTCATTTAAGAACATGGTCTATTAAATTTAAAGAACAAAAATTTAATTTTGTATTTGTACTTTCTTTTTGATTGTGACATTGTCTCTAAGTTTATTCTGTATAAGACCTCACATCTAAAGTAGGATTTGTTAATAATAATAATAATAATAATAATAAAATAATAATAATAAAGGCTAAAATCAACAAATTCCCAATAGTTTTACTAGAACATTTTAGTTTACTGAAGAAGTTAAAGTCACACTTTACTTTGTGTTTATGTGTGTTTTGTGTTTCACTGTCTGGTTTCTTTACCTTAAGAACTTAGAACTTGTAAGACTCCAATTATCACTGAGCTGATGTGCTTTTGAATGTAACGCTATGAGGCAAAAGAGTTTCAGGGTAGGATAAAGATCATATTATTTTAAAGCATATTTTCACATTAAGGAATATTGATTACAGTGCCTGGTTTGCAAGATGCATATAAAGTGCCATGTAAAAGGATGGGACACATGCAGTAGATATATGTGCAAGTCTCACTGATTTAGGGCAAGTAAGTACAGAGAAAATGCTGGTTGTTTCTAAAACTCTTTTTTGAAGAAACAAGGTAATCATGGATTTGTATATAAGAAAAGATTAAGATGGAATCCCTGAATATACAGTTAATCTCTTGAGGTAATCAGGCAGGATGGATTTGGGCTACAATCATTCTCATGTTATTCCTTTTCTGAAAGAATAGAAAAAAAAAATCGGAGATGATGTCCAGCTAGGATCTTGGGAATAGCTTCCTAAATTGTCTTTCTGAGCTCCTTGAGGACCTAAGCTATATGAACAATCAGTAATAACTTTTACCTAGAGACCTAGGATCCTGCCAGAGGAGAGAGACAACATTACATTCATCTAAAGAATATGAGGAGCTGTTTTTTATATCAGGAGAGTGGGTTAGCATAACAGAAGAAAGGATTTAATTGAGTTAGGACAGGTTCCCCTCTCTACTCCCGCCCTCCATCCCCTTTAGCTTCCTTCCCACAACCGGCACCAGGAGAATTTTAGCCTGTGTTTTGGGAAATGTAGATGATCCACAGGAAAGTAATAGTTGTCGAAAGTCTTTCTTCTCATCTTGTGTTTCCAAATGGGCAGCCAGGTCCTTAATGCTTATGTTCCAGGTCTATTAGTAAATATCTAATACATATTTTTCTCATAAAGCACACAGTTTGACCATATAGTTAGAACACTCTTATTTCCTTCACTTTCCTAATAAGGAACTATTGTATGATAGGGTTCATTAATTTGCCACACAGTGTGTAAGTGGTGGGGAAAGGTCTGTATAGTCTACAGCTCATGCTCTTCACCTCCTCCTAAGCAAAACCTGTGTGGCTGGGACTCATACTGCACTTAGTAAAGTGATCTGTGCATAGTAATGGCTCAATAAATCTCTGTTGCTCTAATAAAAAATAGTTAGATTTTTTTTTTTTTTTTTAATTTGAGAGAGCACGTGAGTGAGTAGGGGTAAAGCAGAGGGAAGGAGAGAATCTTAAGCAGGCTCCATGCCCAGCTTGGAGCCTGAGGCTGGGCTTGTTCTTAGGACCATGTGTTCTCATGACCTGAGCTGAAATCAAGAAGCAGGCGCTTAACCAGCTGAGCCTCCCAGGTGCCCCCAGACAGTTATATTCTTATTCATTTACCAAAAATGTATTCAAATATTGAATGAGGGCCTGTGCTAGGCATGGATTATTTTTTTAATTGTCATAGTTTCAGCCTCTTGGAATACGTGCAGCACTTTGTGAATAGCATTAGTCTAGAGAAGGAGAGGTGGTAAACAAATGTAGGAAATGACTGTTAGGTGTTTTTCATGATGCTTACTGTGGCCACAGTGGGAAGGTATGTAACTGTGCCTAGGGGGGTACGTGGAGGTTTCAGAGAAAAGCCCATGAGGAAATGTGTCTTGGCAAATGAACAAAGATTGGCAGGTCCTGGATGAGTGAGCAAGGCAGCAGCAGGTGAGGTAGAGGAAACAAAGGCAAAAAGATGTGCTAGAACACCGCACATGTGGAGAAATCAAGTAACTGTACTGACTATTAAAACTGTCTTTTAAAATCTTACCTGATACAGATGTACTTTAGGATTCCGGAATTTTTGAAAAGGAGAAAAATGCTTTACGAATGCAATAATCACCTGGATGTAAGGAAAGGAAACACGGGAGAGAGGTTTAAAAAGCCTCCAAAAGCTGTTCCAGATCTGGTGACAGACGGTTCTCAATATGTAGGAGGTCTGACATCCTTCCTCTTTGTACTAGGTTGGCAATTTAAAACTATACTTTTTGAGGTAGCATTGTCTCCAAGGAGGGGGCATGGGGCCCTTTGATGACTCAACATGAAATGTGTCTTAATTTCAGAGAACCACATGGAAAGTTATTGGAAAGGTGAGCAGTATATTTTAAAATAATTGCCCCGAAGTGCTCAATTACGTGTTTCTTAGTAACAACATCTGTTTGTAGGAAAATAAAGATCAAGTTCCCAGTCTCTCTAATGTACCCTTAAGTGATGAATAAACAGATTAAGGCATTTTACAAAATACATCTTACATTTGGTGGTGACATTTGTTGCATAGGATTAATCTAACAAGGTAGAAACAAAGAAATGAGCTTTCCAATTTTTACTATTTTTACATCACTTTTTATAGTTTTACAGGTGTTTGGTAGAGAGAGCCTTGGAGTCAGAGATTGGGTACATGAATCAGTTATTTAATATTTTCTGTCTGTTCTCTTATAAAATAAGAATAATAAAAATATCTCACATGGATTTAAGGGGATTAAATGAATTAGTACATGAGAACATCTATCTCAAAGTTTAACATTTAGCAGTGGTTTCACAAATGCTCATTTTATTCCTTCTATCTATTATTGATCTGTTTTCAAGGTAAGTAAAACATAACTCCCACCATAAATGTAAATTACTCAGCCATACCCAGTAGGCACTTAATATATAGCTGATGCCTCACAAAATCAATTGTAGGCTTTTTTTTTCCCCCTTTTATCAAGAGGACTTAAATTTTTGAAGGGAAATCTTTGCCTAATTGGCCTCTGGAAAGTTCTGGATAAGAAGTGAAAAGGTGCTGATTATGCCCATATTAGTATCGGAGAAGGTTTATGATGAAAACAAGCCCAAAATGCAGCAAGCATCGTATGAGTCCATCTAGGACAATCAATAGAAGAGAAGAATTCACTGCTGACATGTATTAGGGAGAGAAAGGAGGCATCAAAGACCCCAGGGGGAGATCTAAGTGCCGTGGCTACTTTGAAAATTAGTACACTCCCAAATAATTTGACTCAGACATCAGTCTTTTAGCCACATGTATTTTTATTTATTTTTTGAATGGGTAATAAAAGATATTGCCATGGACCAAAATTTACAAAGCACAAAATGTTATATAGGAAAAAATTTTCATCCCATGTTTCTATTCCATATAACCACTTTCTCTGCCTGGGAGGTAACCACTGTTACCAATTTCTTGAGTAGCCTTCAGAGAGAATTAAACACCTACAAGCAAATATACTTTTTTTCTTTTTTCTTTTTTTCAACAAATGGTGGTATTCTAGACCTACTCTGATGTGCGTTAAATTCTTAATTGAAAAATACAACTTGTGGGTCATTTATTCTGATATGCAACTGAGGAAGGATGCACACCCTAGAAACTGAACCCGCAGGATAAAATATACATTTTATTCTTCAGGTTGTTTATCCATTGGTTTAATCTACCCTGGGGAAAACTTAAAAACTAAATAAGGGAGGTTGGTGCTAGAAACCATCTTAATACCAATAGTTTGGCTGCACAATATCTGTTACACTTTTTGTAGGGGCACTAAGAACACTTCTATATATAATCTGTCCGATTTAACTGAAAAAAAATTCCCTGATACAATGTGCTTAAATATTTTGTGATTAAAGTTCTCTATGTAGCCACTGAGTCACTGGGAACTAAGAAACCTTTCCCTCACAAACACAGACACAAGACATTGCTACCTGCTGATTGTTTTTACCATTCATGGGGCCATGGAGAAGCCAGGCCTACTGGTCTGCATTCTTAGGAAGCAGGAAATCCCAGGTGGAATCATGGGCATGCAGTATTGTCATGAGAGTTTGAGTTTTGCAGGTGTCATAGCAAGCAAACCCTGAAAGGAGAGCTTCAGAGATTTTACTCAACATTCAAAGAACTCTTGTTCCAGGTGGATTGATGCATACAGGCAGATTTCAAAAAATTTGTGGTGGGGGGGAGGGAAACCTAACTGGTCACTTACATGTGGCATGCTGACCTTGAAATTCAACTTAGACAGCTTTCATTGAGTATCTCTTGTGCACCTGATCCTGTGCTACCTTCTGGGATACAGAACCAAATAAAATGGGTTTTTAAATAAACAATAGAGCAAGATATGATGAGTAATCCATCCTAAGACTACATAAGGTTGAGTGAGATCAACCTTCCTAAAAGTCAACCAAAGAATGTTCCCAGAGGTGATCATTATTAAGTGACTCTTGAGGGATGAATGGAAGCTCTAGGAGAATCAAATTAAGAATAAAGCTAAAAAAAAATTACTCTATGTTAGACTATAACAAGCTGAGTTCAAGGGGTCTTTGTGAAATCAAAAGGTGAGTACTTAACACATCTTAAAGAAGAAAGGAAGGCAAACGAGGAATTCGTGGAGGTGATATTTGAATTATGATTTTAATTTTAAAACATGTTAAGTTTTTAAGCAGAAAGATAAAGTGACTTCTGTAGAGAGAATGCAAAAAGCAAGACTTCAGAGGCATGACAGAGTATTAGGTGTTTTTGGAAAATTTCAACTAGTTGTTAACAAATGAGATTCAAGGCGAATAGGTGTTGGGGAAGGTAGCAGTGATTACACTGATTGGGTTTGCCAGAAGTCTTACCCAAACCACAAAGATGAGAGGCCATGTTGATTTGAATGCTACTGGATGAAAGCTACAATAATTCACCTTGAAATAACTAATGTGAAAAAATAAAGGCCAGTTATTGACTTTAAACAGCAATAACAATTAACAGCAGCTAATTGCAGTAAGTGCTGGGAAGTAGTTACCCCAGAGAAACCTGGAATTAGGGAGTCACAAGACATGCAGTGTCAGTTGTCTCTATTCTTCCCTCTCTGTTTTCCACTTTTCTCCTATGCTTCGAACTCTGAGGCTTCATGTTGTCCTTTTGTGGTCATTCCTTCGTAGCGCATATAGCATGATGACCGAATACTACCACTTCTAGAATACAGGTGTCAAGGCAGTTTCTCTTACCCCACACTATCAGGAAAATTCTAGGGAAGTATATGTTGTTGCATATTAGTCACGTGCTTGTCTTCACCTAAACCTCTTGGGTGAGATATGAAATGCAATGACTGGCCCATTTCAGATTGTGTTAGGAGACAATGTCAATTGCCTGAAAGGTATGAGGAATAATTGTAGGCAAACAAAGATATTATTCACAAATGAAGTAAATATAAAAAGTGCTATGTAACTATTACTGTAGGAAATGTTTTTATCTCAGCAAATTCTGGGAAGAAATACATATCAGTTTGTCTGTAACCCAAGGCTGTGAGGATGTTAACTAGATTAATCATCATTCTATAAATTTAATATGTTTGAATTAAGCTCTTTGTGCTCTGCAATAAGCCTCTTCTGTCTCCCTTGTTCCATAGCTCTTTGAATGACACTTTTGGTGGCCAAGGCTCTGAAGCCATACACTTGGGTCTTTTATCTTCATTTCGTTCTCTCAACCTCCATGTTGGATCAATAGTCAATTCCTTTGATTCCAACTTAGAAATATTCTCTGGCTCGTGGAATTCTGACACATGATACAATATGGATGATCTTTGAAGAAATGCTAAATGAAATAAATGAGATACAAAGGACAAATTCTATCTGATTCTTCTTGTTTGAGGTTCCTAGAGTACTCATAGAGACAGAGAGTAGAGTGGTGGTTGCTAGAAGCTGGGGGAAGGTAGGAATGAGAAGTTATTATTTAATGGATACAGAGTTCTGAGTTTGGGAAGATGAAAAATTGGTCCAGGTAACTATTATCTCTCACCAGTACTATTACCTTAGATTCCTTCCTAGACACACTACCTCCAGTCTTTCCCAGTTCTTGCCTCTCTCAAATATTGCAGACACCTAATTCTCCAAAAATGTAAATGTGATTTTTACCATTGCCTGGTACAAATTCTTCAAGACCCTCAGTAACTCTAGCATGGTTCTCTTATGGTTCATAAGGCCCTTTGAGATCTCCCCCAACCCTCAAAGGGTGATACGTTGAAATCTTTCCACAGTGGTATCTAATTTCCTGGAAATGCTATTTATTACAGTGTTTGCTTCTAGGCTAATATAACACTATTTTCTCTTGTGGAATCAAATCTTTCATATATATGTTCCTATTTTCTAGATGGATTTTATAACTGGTTTATTTTTAATTATATTTTTATCCCATGGCATAGTGGCCTGGTCCATGGCAGTAGGATATATGAAAATATAGATAGGTGATAGATAAATAGATACATACATGTTTAAAGATTATTTTAGACTTATTTTTTAAATGGGTATGAGAATGGGTAAATGTAAATGGTAAAGCTCATTATGAGCACAAAAAGGAAATAGATCCTACCGAGGACACTGGGAAAGGGCTGAGGAAGAACGGAATAGGACATTTGGAGTTTCCTTTAGTTCCCAGGATATAAATAAGATCTATGGTTAGAATTGCTCGTGTTATCCAACAAACATTTATTTTGTGCCCCAAGAATATTAATTGCATCAAAGGAGTGACCTTTTCTACCTTATGCGCTTCTGCATCTTCCTTGTTCCGATAAGCATCAGGCAGTTTTTTCACTGTGTTTAATACAGTTGCTGGATAATAAGTGTGTGCTGTGCACAGAGCAGGTGCAAGATATTATGGGATAATACAAAGAGGAATTTTAGTTTCTGTCCTCAATGAGCTTTTAATCTAATGGAAGAATTTACAATAGAGATAGTATTTTCTATTTTAGATTTGCCTTGTGTACTATTTTGTAGAGTATGAAAACAAATTAGTTTTTTAGGTCCATTTAGAACTCCAGCACATACCAGGTTTATGGGAAGGTTTTAGCTTCCCATCTGTCAACTGCAGCAACAAATCATGTCAAATAGATTGAGATAAAGAAATGTGATGGATAGAATAAGTGGAGAACATTGGGGAAGATGGCATTCTTTTCACAAAATACCAATGATCACAGACTCAGAGGAAATTAATTGGGAAGGTCAATCTTGCTACTTTTTTTTTTTTTTTTTAATTGAAGCATGAATAAGCCACAGATTGCTTACAAAGAACTTCAAAGTAAAATGTAGGCCTCGCAGCCAGATTTTGCCCATTGCTCCTAGTGCTATCACAGTTCTCTCTTCCCCATGGCTGGTATGCATGTTTCAGCTCATTTCTTACTGTTATAAATAATTCATTAGACACTATATGTAATTCACAATCTTCCCTGAAGATTGGAAGTCACAGGCATGCCCATGCATCATGGTTCCAGCTATTTGTGAATGCTGATTTTAAGTGCCAGGAATATGGTTCTGTAAATTATTAGAAGCATATTAATTAGCTGTTTTTCATTAGGCAGTATTTCAAGAGAGATCAGCCACAAAACATTAACTTGTGGCAGATCTGATTTATTGCATTTCTTATAAAACAAAACCCAACAAAATTTGGTACAAGTTCACAATCTCGGTTGCATTAATTAATTCCAGTATTCACTAATGAACTCTAATATTAATAAATTAACTTATGCATAACAAATATTGGATCACAAAATGATATTTATATGTTTAACTTTTTACCTTCACCCTAGAATTTAGAGTGGGAACAAATAGAGTGTCGTCTTGTCCTATCTGTTTATTTAAGGACAACATAGCTGAGGCCTAGAGATGAGATGGAATGTAACCTGTCCAAGGTTATGTTTCGATTACTTGGGGGAAAAAAAAAAAGAAAAATTCAGGTTCAGATTCCATTCATTCATTCATTCATTCAAAATATATATAGATCTCAGAATTTTTTTTGTTAAAATATGTTCTGAAAACCAAGTGCATCAAAATTGCCTAAGACGCAGATTAAAATGAAGATTACCTGTGATATAAAAAACAAAAACCAGAAAACAAAAAACAAAACTTGTAGAATTAGACTATCCATTGGTGACAGCCTGGAAATTACATGACTATTAAGCCTATTAAGCTTCCAAGATGATATTATACAACATTGATATTCATAGCTCCAAATCCATGTTCCCCCATTTATACGGTCCTCCAAGTCCTATCCTGCCCTCTTGCACTCCATGAAAGCTGGGATGCACTCTGTTCACTTATTTCTAGGCACTAAGTCACATTATTACAAGATCCAGCACCAGGTGTATAAGAAATATTTGTGAAAGGGGCGCCTGGGTGGCTCAGTCAGTTGAGTGTCTGATTTCGCCTCGGGTCATGATCTCATTGTTCAGTGAGTTCAAGCCCCACATTGGGCTCTGTGCTGACAAGTCAGAGCCTGGAGCCTCCTTCAGATTCTCTGTCATCCTCTCTCTCTGCCCCTCCCCTGTTCGCACTTTGTCACTCTCTCCCAAAAATAAATAAACATAAAAAATTTTTTTGAAAAGAACTATGTATGAAAATGATGGAATGCCTGAAAAATGAATGAACAAGAAATAAAGAATGTTAAAGTAACTGTTATTAAAGTAGATTCCTCCAAAGGTTAAAAACATGATCACTATGCAAATATGGAATAAACACATTTCAGATATTTTATTCAGTTCATTAGTTAACCAAAGGGCTAGTAAAATGGTAAAAATCGTTCTCACAGATTTTAAGGAAAACAGTTTATCTAGGCCTCCAGCAAAACATTTAAGAAAAATAAAAATATGCTAGAATAAATTTGCTAAGTTGGATACAAAGTTGCCTGTTTTCCTTCAGGGCAAAACATGATATTTGGGTTGTCTTTCCTGTTGGACAGAAATCTATAAGTTAACATGTAACTTGATAGTATCTGAGCTCTAATCAAATAACAGCAAAGTCAAATAAAGGTAAATTTTCCTAGGGAATCACACAATCTTTGGAAGGGCCTGTTAAACCCACCATGACTGAATGAACAGGTAGTCAACCTTTTATTTTATCTCCAAGTTTTCAATAATTTTTGCTAACATCATATTTAGGGATATGCAAAGAAGCATTACAGATAAATAGCTTATAAGTTATATATGGGAAGAAATTAATTATCTCCAAAAATGAATACTTATCAAACCTAGGGAGAAAATCCACATGTGGGAAAGGGGGTGGCAGGGAGTGAGGAGATCTATTTGTGGGGGAAGGGTAGGATATCGTTACTCTCCATGGGGTTGTTTCAACTCCACAGAGGGAGAGAGAGAGGGAATAGGGCTCAGTAATAGGAGAAAATGTTCCCAGCCCTATATTAAGACATAATTATACCAGGTACTAAAGGTTAAAAAAGCCATGAAAGTGTCAATATGGCCCTCCAGTAAATAGAAAAAATGTCAAATTCTGGCCCTATGTGTTGCCAGTTTTCTGTCCACCGACTAGACATTTTATCTTTGTCAGTTTACTCCTCAGGAGGATGGCAGGAACAGTAGCACATACCTAGCAGATTAGTTGGGAGGAGTGAATGAGGCAAGGCGTGTCAAAGGCCCAATTCAAAATAAATTCAGCATCACTTTTGGCTTACACCACTGTTCTTATTCTGAAAAGCAATTGAGATCATAGAAGGAGAGGTGAGGCAGTTGAACAGTCCCAGAGTTTCAATCTAGTCACCCATACAGTGTCACGGAAGCTATTTCTCAAGCCAGATAGTAGACAGAAAAGGCCAGGTTCCTACTATATCCTACGGATTTGGGAGGTTGGCCAAGTAGTCACCAGCTGGTGCGCTAAACCCTGTGGGAAAAAGAACCATAAATGACCACCAGGGAGAAATTTCCCAGTGGTGGACAGCAACCTCCAGGTCTAGGCTAAAAGTGATGTTTGCAGTAGTAAACCATACAGAGCCTGAATCAAGGAGAAGACAAGAGTCCATCTTGGGAGGAAAAAATGACCTGCTTGCAGAGGAGAAAACTTGTATGTAGAAGAGCCTGGCTGAAGATTCAGCAATCACCTGGAACCCAGCCACAGAAAAAATGCTTGATAAGGAGGTTTTTTTTTCTTACATTGATTACTTCTTAGGTTTCTTTTCTTTTTTTTTTTTTTTTTGCCCATTTGGTATCTACTATTTATTTCCCCAAGTGATGCCCTAAGAAACTTTTATCGTATATAATAATATTTTGATACTTATGGTCTGTTTGCACAGTAATTTTTAGTGGAAAGAAGGTCATTGACTTCCTGCCAATTTTTACCCCATTAGCACTGAACATCAACTATTTGCTTTTCCTTGTAAAAGCAAATGTTGTCTCTCTCCTAGTTAACACATCCATCCCAGAGCACACCACAGCAGGTGGCTGTGTTACCACCTTAGTAAGCATCTACAGATTGTACTAATATAGTAACAAATAAAACTTGACATCTACACCATGGTGAACACCACTTACGCATGGCTTAAGATTCTCTTGGCCTCACGTCACTCTTACACCGGCTGCTGTGGATGTGAGCAGTGCTCTGGGCTCTGACCAGGTTCATGTAGATGTCTTCTATCTCCTAAGCTGTCTCTGTTAAGGTCACAGCATGCAATGCCACAAGAACATGCTTAGCATTCGCATGTGTGCTAACAAACCAAAGTGTGGAGAAGCTAAGGCAGCATGGAGTAAAATTTCCACCAGTGTGGAAAAGGAACTCCCACAACCCATCCACCAAAAAAAAAAAAAAAAAAAAAAAGTTCCTGAAATGAATGTCACATGCTCCCCAGGAAGCTCACTGGATTCCCCTCCTTACAGCCCCCTTTGACTACTAGCCTCTGAGACCACACTCCCCAGCAAAGTACTTGTGTAGAAGCCTTTGTCTCAGGTTCTGTTGCCAGGCAAGCTGGGCTATGTGCAAGGCATTACTGACCTCAGCATGAATTGAAATCATTTTCCCCAATGGAAATTCCAGACTACACTGTTACGAATTTCCTTCGGAACGGATTTTTCCCCTACCGCTAGAGCAGCATAACTCTTCAGTGAGTCCAGAAAAGAAAGCCACAGCTAGGTTTGGGAAAGGCACCTCCTCACTTACCTGGAAGAAATAACGGGAAGGTATTCACAAATTCAGGGACTGAGGAGGGGGGTGGGGTGGAAAGAATGAGCGGAGGAAAGATACGAAACTTTTAAAACTACCTAGTGTTTTAGCAATGTAGATATTGCTTTGTTTTCATTCAGTGCTCACAGCTGTGTTTCAGCTGTAGTAGACAGCTTCAGTGTAGACTAAAGTCTACACATAATAGGTGAGGAGCCTGAGATTTCAAAAGGTAACTTCACAGACACTCAGCTGCAAAAGGGCAGAGTAGCAGTATGAGTCTACGTTCCTCTTGTCACAGGTATTAGAAACAAAGTATTTTCCTTTACATGGTTATTAGCTGGGAGCTACTTAAAAGACTGTGTCTTGTGTGGGAAGGTGGGGAGAGGAGAGGGAGGGAAGGAAGGGGGGGGGGCTTTAATACATTTAGAAAGGAGGAGTAATTTACAAAAAACAAATGGAAGGAAACAAATATATAATTTTCTCTTGAAGAAGAAGACACTGTAGAGCTTTAGTTTGGTTCTGATCACTTACCTGTTTCAGCTGCAGTATTTAAAAATGGTAATGACAAGTTTAGAAGTATAGACTTCCAGCATTTGTTTCATTGAGTAGTATTACAGGACTGCTCATTTAGAAGACTTTACTGTTGTTGAAACCAAGCTCACTAGTGGCTGATTCGGAAGGGTGTGCATTTATTAAATCATAAAGCATTTGATCAAATGCGTCCTGCCTGCTCATATGTGTGCTGGGCTTATTTTTCCAGGTAGTGCGATTCTTCTTTGGCCCTCCCTGCCCATAAAAAGGTGAACAAGGTCACAGTGTGCTTAAATTCATGTCTACGTAACTCTTTGATCTGCTCCTTAAATTATCGCATCAATATTACCAAAGTCTTACAATGGTTAAATAGCTTAAACCACATTAAGAGCTAGTTTTAAACATGATCATATTCTTATACATCATAAAACCTGCTCCTTAGTTTGTAAAATCTGTCCGAATTTAATAGCACTTTCATATATATTATTTTCCTCAACATCTCAAGAATCCTGTAGTGGCTCTATACTGGGGGCAATTTTGCTCATTGCCTAGGGACCCTTGGCAATGCCTGGAAACATTTTTGGTTGTTACCACTTATAATCAACAGGTCACTGTGCCCCACCCCCACTATAAAGCCTTATCGATGAGGGACCCTCAGGCAAGCTGAGGGCAAAGTTAAAGCTGGCACACCCCCTCCCCCAGGTGGGATGTGTGTGATATTCCTCAGGCTCTCCTGGCTGCCAAGATCAAAGGGAAGGAAAGAAACAAATGGTTAACTGACAGAGATCACAGTCCTGCAGGACAGGAGTCTCCTTCAGTTTACAAGTATCTTAGTAAATTCCAAGAAAAAGGCAATCTTATCAATAGCCTCATCTCCAGAAACCTATAGACTCAGTTTCCTGGAGCCCCCAACATCCCCCTCCCCTCCATAGTGATGTGGGGAACAAAGGCAAGAAGGAAATGACGGGTAAAATTAATTTCTTTGTAACCTGCATCCCACTGACAAATACTTGAGGCAAATACAGAGTATACCATTTCTCCAGGAACTCCCTGCCATCATAATGTTAACGTCTTACTGGAGGAAAGACAACCTTAGCTTGACTATAGCAAGGTCTCAGGTATCTTAGGAGTCTTCTTTAGCCTATCAAAGTCCTTCTGGAGGCCTTTACCTCCCCCAACTCTATCGTATATAACTAGCCACTCTTCACATCCCCAGTGCAGCTCTTTCTGCACACTGGTTGTGCTTCAGTAAAATCACCAAAGACATCTTCACGAATTCTTTCTTGGCCGTCAGCCCGCAAGTTTTAATAGCATCAAATTGAGAAATCCGGCTTTAATCTATCTTTGAGGATGACTAAGCCAAGTACCAGAGAACCTAAGTTAATTGCCTGAAGTCACACAGCTGTTTATTGTGCTTTTGCAGTCTTAAAACCAGAAATCAAGTATTTCTACCTATTTATATGTTATATGTTACTTGTATAGTAATGGGAGTCCAGTTTTATATGGGTGCTTGCGTACTTAGTCATGTTACAGAAATTTCATATTAAAGGAAAATTTCTCTTTTGACTTGGAAAGGTGAGGAGGATATATCCAGGAGCTATGAGGAAGCTAAGCTCTGCCATGATATTAGCATGGGTTGACTTCTGCTCATGCAGTGAGGACAGGAGTTTCTAGGGTAAGCATGAAGGCAGAGGAAGAGAGTGTAGCTACTAAATTAAAACTGAGTTAGGGGCACCTGGGTGGCTCAGTTGGTTAAGCATCCGACTTCAGGTCAGGCCATGACCTCACGGTTTGTGAGTTCAAGCCCCACGTCAGGCTCTGTGCAACAGAGCAGCAGCCTGGAGCCTGCTTCGGATTCTGTGTCTCCCTCTCTCTCACTGTCCCTCCCCTGTCCGTTCTCTCTCTCTCTCTCTCTCTCTCTCTCTCTCTCAAAAATAAATAAACATTAAAAAATTTTAAAAAACCCCTGAGTTAGATGAAGAGAGTATGAGAGAATAAGGAGAAATATACAAGTAGGTAGGAGAGATGATTCATGAGGGCATTCATGTGGATGAAGAAAGATCAGCTTACAGCAAGTCTTTGATTCAAATTCAAGTGCCCTGTGAGTTTTATGTGATGCCTACAGGTACTCTGGGTTGGGCTGAGAGCAGCTTCAGTAATTAAAATCTCAGGCGAGTTTAAGATAAAAATGACAGCTAGTTTAAAAGCTGGAAATTCTGACCCATCGCCAGAAATACTGATTTATTAGCTCTGGGTTAGGGCCTGGAAAACTGTGCCTTAACACACTCTCCTTATTGATCCTGATTCTGGGGGTCAGAATAAGTCAAATGCTTGAAGACAGTCAAACCTGAGACACATAGCGTGTATATCTTGATTTCCCTTCTCTCTCCTGGCAATGTCTAGCTTAGTGTTCTGAAATATTGGTGGTTCACTGTTTAGCTTTCTAACCTTCATAATCTGAAACTGCTTTTATGGGCACTTCAGAAGACCCTTGGGTGTGTAAAAAGTTGTTTTATAATGTTGCGTTAGTTGGAAACAATCTCACCCTTCTTCTGTAAGGAAGCGGATGCTTAAAAGTCTGCAGGTAAAGAATGTCAGTCTGGGATTTTCTTAGTGCACGTTGTTTTACCCCCTTGAATATCTAAGAGTAGTTGGATATGTGTGGTAGGTTTGGGATTGGAGGTGGTGGTGAAGGTGACCTGGAGGGACCAGGGCAAGCTGTCCAGCTCTTAGTTATCTTGCCGTGCAGGCACTCCATGACATCATCAAATTTGTTTGGTAGCTGTTGCCACACCATCATGCTCCCCAACTGTCTTGGATCCTCTGATCTAGCTGCAATGCTTTGCCAGCCCTTCCGACTCTAATCTCTTAATGGCCTACTCACAGGAATTGTCCTGAGTATTCTGCTCTCCTTCATCTCTTAGATTGTATCAGTCGGTACATCTTGACAAGTTGTTTTGTTTTGTTTTGTTTTGTTTTGTTTTGTTTTGTTTTTCCTACATACTTATGGTATCCATTTACTGTATCTTATTTCAGATCCTAATTATTCATCTGGGTCATTATATAATGACATACTAAATTGACATAATCCAAAAGGCAAAACTTGGATATACAACACACAGGGAACTGGATCCTAAAATGTAACTGTTTTGGCATAGCCAGCAAGTTTTTCATCTCCTTGACCCCTCCTGCATCCTACCTTCTGTTTTAAAGTCCCAAAGTGTTGGATCACTTATAGACCCCATTCTCCTTCCTGGCTCCATGTATTGGCTCATGTTCTTTCTCCTGTCTGGGATGTCTTTCCTCACTTTGTCCACCTGGACAAACTAAGGACAGAATTTAAGAGTCAGCCCCTGACTCATCCTCAGTAGGAAGTAATATGGTCTTCCTTTCTCAAAATTCTTCTAGAGTAGTTTGAGTAACTTTATCATGTTATCATTTTGAATGGAAAATTTAGGTCTCATGATAGATGGTCAGTTATTGGGGCACCTGGGTCGCTCAGTCGTTTAAGTGTCCGACTTTGGCTCACATCACAATCTCATGGTTCATGGTTTCAAGCCCCGCATTGGGCTCTATGCTGACAGTGTAGCGCCTGGATTCTGCTTCAGATTCTGTGTCTCCTTCTCTGTCTGTCCCTCCCCTGCTCATGCTCTGTCTCTCTCTCTCTCCCAAAAATAAATAAACATTAAAAAAAACAAAAATAGGGGTGCCTGGGTGTCTCGGTCAGTTGAGCAAAGGACTTTGGCTCAGGTCATGATCTCACGGTTCATGAGT
The DNA here is from genome assembly GCF_046562875.1 of Panthera onca. NCBI lineage: Eukaryota > Metazoa > Chordata > Mammalia > Carnivora > Felidae > Panthera > Panthera onca. Next base: position 38,874,721 of record NC_138353.1, on the reverse strand, counting down.
TCGAGCCCCGTGTTGGGCTCTGTGCTGACAGCTTGGAGCCTGGAGCCTACTTCGGATTCTGTGTCTCCCTCTCTCTCTCTACCCCTCCCTCGCTTGCACTCTGTCTCTCTCTAGCTCTCTCAAAAATAAACATTAAAAAAAAATTTAATGAAAATAAAAATAACAATAAAATAAAAAAAATAGATGGTCAATTATACAAGTGTAGAGACTACATCATACTAAATTTCTCTTTTAACCTCGGTCTTAAGCAAAGTGCCTTGATGGCATGTAATAGTCAAGTAGTACTTATTTCTTTTGACATTGTAGATGCTCAGAACAGATGAACTAATCAGAACTGAGCATACTTTGATTATCTGATTTGGTATTAGTTTATGGCTTTGTGGACTGGAGCAGCTGACAGGATACTACATTGCCTCCACATCTTCACTGTGACAGAAAACAAAGTTTACCAAGCATATCCAAAACATGCTTATTCCCTTTTTCTTTCTTCCTGTTATAATGCACTGGACACCATCTCCCCACTGGGTCCCCCAAAGAGCCGTTAATTCCCCACTTATATTCACGTGCTTTGTGCCTTGTCAAATGGCCTTTTAAACTTACTACTTTATCTCAGTTTGCTTCTTTTATCTTCTGTTTCGTTTTACAGGGTCCATAATCACCAATGTCCTACTCTTGTCTTCCCCAGGATCTGAATAATGGCCCTTCCCTTCTTGGCACAGCTATTCCTTTCCCAAAGATCCATAAATACTTAAAAGACAAAATTAAAATTTCTGAAAGACTCCCCAGTTATACCTTACTCCTAGAAAAGTGGTGAATTCATCTGGATTTTCACTTTGGCTACAGTGACTCCAGTGATTTGAAGTGCTTCTCTAGTGTTTTAGCTTGAAAAAACAAACAAACAAACAAACAAACAAACAAATCAGGGGCACCTGGGTGGCTCCGTTGGTTGAGTGTCGACTTCAGCTCAGGTCACGATCTTGCGGATCATGAGTTCCAGCCCCATGTCAGGACTGGAGCCTTCTTTGGATTCTGTGTCTCCCTCTCTCTCTGCCCCTCCCACTCATACTCTGTGTCTCTCTCTCTCAAAAATAAATAAAAAACGTTAAAAAATTAAAAAAAAAATCAACCCCTGTTCCATTCCAAAGCTCTTTCTAAAGGTGAACTTATCCATTAACCCAAAAACAGGAGAATGACAGAATGCTTAGAGAAATCACACGTCTGACCAGCAGGAGCTGTCTCTCTGGAAAATTGTTGAACAGTATCAGTTAATGTGGGGATCAAGAATTCAGTAGTAAAACCTTAACATGTCTTTTCTCTGATGTATTTGCTTAAGTTACTTGAAGAATCTTATGAAAAGTGTCTTCAGTGGTTTCCTAAAGTGTTGACTGCTGGATGAGTCAGAAGCCGATTTCTCTCTGTTCACACCCTTTGTCTTCCATGTTATTCCTCAGTGCTGTGTCTCTACCAAGTCTGTCTTGCTTCTGTCTTCTTGGCACATTCCTGACCCCTATGTCAGAGGTATTAATTCTGAGTTTTCTAAGGTTGCTATTATATCCAGGGTTTTTCAAACACAGTTTACATTAACTTAACTGCATGATTTAAGAACTGAAATTTGGTCCATGCCTCTAACTAGGGGGAAATGATTTTCTAATAAATGATCACTGAAAAACACATTCACTACAAATTCTTGTTTACATTTTATAATCGCTTCAATGAGAAGAAAACCAAGACGAAGCAAGATTGATTCAACTTGTTAATGAACATAATAAGCACTAATAGAAAAGAAAAAGAAATAGTGGCATAGGCTATATTTTTTAATAAATTACTGAAAACTATTCTTTGTTAAACCTAATTAAATAGAAAAGAAAAACTGAGAGAAAACACAGGATTTCTGAGGTTTTGTCACAACTGGCCAAATGACAAATTTCAGTAAATGTCAGTGTACTTGTATGTAAAATTTGTGTCCTGAGGTTTATCAAAGCTTTAGAAATTTGCTTTTTCATATACAGTCTTCATGAATTTTATCCCCTATTTTACTGCCTATCTGAAATGCCTATTTCCTCTTATCCCCATGCCCCATTCAGAAAAATGGTGGGTTTTTTGGGTTTTTTTTTTTTTTTTTTTTTTGCTGTTGAAAATTTAATGAGGCATCAATCAACCCTCCATGAAGGCTTTTCTATCCTATATTCTCTTCCTTGATACACTTGTTTCATGCTTCTCTTGTGCGTCAATACACCTTGTATTGTTCTCTCATACCACTTATTTTATTTTGCTGTAATGACCTGTTTGTTTGGAACTTTATCACTCCAGACTGTGCAAAGGTACTTAGTTCCTTTCTATTCCCATAGTCTAGTTCTCAGGACAGTAGCTTGTCCACAGTTCGGATTCAGCATTTGATTCTCTTTGGCTTGAATGAACATGCATCTTCCATTTCTCATGTACCACTACAAATGATCTCGACCATACTTCTTTCCTCAGTGACCAGTTCTGAGCAGTCTTCTACTGGCTTGGTTTGAGTGCAGCCCAAAGCACTTTACCTTGAACCCACTTCACACACTTCCTGCTTCCCACTCGGATGCTTCTCGAAATGCCCTATGTGGGATACTTGTGGACTTCATGAGACACTCTTGCATGAACAAGCCGGAAAGGCAGAGGAATTAATGACCCTGAGACCACATTTAACCAACGCTAATGAATACATGTTACATTCTTTAGCTAAATGCCTAACTCTGAGAGGGAGTTCATAAGTCTTTTCAAAATGTTCTGGCACGTTTGAAAGTGGTAGTGACCTACCGTGCTTCTTTGCACTGGTTTTTCCTCTTTCCCTATTTCACCTCAGTCCCTCCCTTCTGTTTTTTAGGATTATTTTCCTAAAGAGTTTTCTGTACTCAACTCCTTCCTCAGGTTTTTCTATGATTGAACCCAAAAGATATTAAAGTCCACAAAACAAATATTAATGGTAACCTTGAAATGCTTGAGGAGAAGTGAAATGTATGTAATAATATTATCAGAACCTTTCCCAAGAAAAGTAAGATGGAAATACTAAAGATCCATATCAGAAAATTGAAATTTTCCTCAATGTACTTCTCCAACATTGACCAAAAATTATTTCCAGCCCTGCATGCCTTTCCAGAGTCTTGTCTTGATAGACAAGAGTTGGGGTCTGTGTCCTTCCCCCTTGAATCTGTTTGGACCTTTGTGACTGCCTTGATTAACAGAATATACAAGAAGCCATGCTGTGACAGTGTTGAGGTTAGGTTGAAGGAGATGATGTACTTTCCACCTGTCTCTCTGTTGGAGACCTTTGGAGTCCTGAGTTTCCATAGAAGAAATCTAGTCACCCTAAGGCTGCCATGCTGAAAATATTCTGTAAAGAAACAGAGACAGAAAGAGACTAAAGGAGCCTGAGTTGTTCCAGGTCCAGGTCCCAGTCGTGGCAGCCTCCTAGTGCAGGGTCCCATCATGTGAAGTAAGAAGCTTTGGAAATTGCTGTAGCCTCAGCCACATTCTAAACACAAACTCTTCAAAGACTTTGAGCTGGAAACTTGCAGTTGGGTCATTTCTAAAGCCCGACTCACAGAAACATTAAAAGAGAATGAATGAGGGGCGCCTGGGTGGCTCAGTCGGTTAAGCAGCCGACTTCGGCTCAGGTCATGATCTCGCGGTCCGTGAGTTCGAGCCCCGCATCGGGTTCTGTGCTGACAGCTCAGAGCCTGGAGCCTGTTTCAGATTCTGTGTCTCCCTCTCTCTGACCCTCCCCCGTTCATGCTCTGTCTCTCTCTGTCTCAAAAATAAATAAACGTTAAAAAAAAAAAAAGAGAATGAATGATTATATGTTAAGCTGCTAAATTTGGGGTGATTTTTATTTTTTATTTTTATTTATTGTGTATGGGGGTGGGTGGGTGGGTAATTTTAAAATACAGAATGGATGGCTTGATTGCTAGGGGAATTGGTTGTTGTTCCACAACCTCCTAATACAGGTTCTTATGTCTCTCATGAATACAAGAAGCTGATGAGAATAATAGTAAATATTTGTTGATGACTGCTCAATTTTCAAATCATGAGATTGAGATTTTATAGAGGCAGTTATAATTATGTGTTTAACCTTGGTAAACTTGCTGTAACTGTTTCCACGTTTAATGCATTTGGAAGCATTCACCTTCTTTATACAAAAGAAAAATCATGGAAAACTACACTAAAATATTGAGCACTAAAGCACGTCAGTCATTTTGTAACCCTCAAGTAGAGTAGGAATGCTGAAGTACATTGAAAACAAAACCCACAAATGCTTTGTTCAGCTTCTCATCAAGATATTGTCTATTTCTCCGTGTTTTGAATTTCAACTCAGGGATATGACTTGCATCTGCCGATGCAACATTAGTAAACACAGTTTAGGGAGAAGATGGAAATTGGTCTACATGGAGCTCGCCCACTCTTGAGGCAAGGAACCTTTCAGAGAGCGTATGAAGAAGCTCCTCTTAGCCTTCAGCAGGATGCGAAAGCACATAGAGAAAGGCCCCATCCATCTTAGCCACCCAGCTGAAGTCCCATATATTTAAGTGCAGCCATCCCAGATCATCTGGCCCCAGATGAGCGGGCCTGGACTAGAAGAATGGCCCAGTCAATTCACAGAAGTTTGAACAAAGTGTTAATGTTTATTCTGCCAATCCACTAAGTCTCGGGTGGTTTGCTATGTAAAAAAGCTGACTGATAGCTATAGAGAGTGTTTTTTATTAATGTGAATCGCATGAACCTGTATGCTTCCTATTCACCTTACCAACTGTCTTGTGCTGAAGTGTAATATTGCCAGGGAGAGTCTGTTTCCTTTTCGATGTTCCTTCTTGGAAATCACTTTCAAGCTGTAATTACAGGCATGATGGCAGGGCTTGATTCTCAAGTGAGCCAAGCTGCTGAACCTAAATTCACTTGACCAGCTGGGTCAGTGAAAATAAATGGCTTTCTTTGACCAGACTTGGCTTGGCTCCCTTAATAGTATCATTTTATATCCCTGGTTCAAGGACACAATTTTGCTGGGCAGGGCACATTACTGATAAACATGCCACAAGGAAATAGTTGGCTGGTACAGCAGATGCAATTTTTTTTTCTACACAAGAGATTCCAAAAAGTTTTCCTCTGCTGGGTAGGCCCGAAGGGCAAACCTCATTAAAGGTCAAAATAACGTTTGGCTACTTTTGACCAGGAAGACTACTTAAGTTCTACTTTTCAGAAGTAGCACATTTGCAGCAGGATACCTTATTCATAATCACTGAGCACTTGCATTTTGAGAGTGAAATTCGTTCTTACATTCTTAAGTTGTTGCAAAGGAAGCCAGGCATAGGTTTCATTCTGACTGGTGTGCAAGGGAAAACACCTCGTTTTTTAAGTATTTTCAGTTTCAATCAATAGGTCTACAACATAATGTCAAAAATCCCTGCGCCTTCAAAGTTTTCAGGTGTCACATTTTGTCAAACACCCCCTAATAGATAATCTAGGAGCACGGCCTTCACAATCACTGTTATATAGCTCATAGGCATGACACAGTTAACTCACACTCCGGGCTGAATAATCTGACAACTTTTCATTTAAAAATAATAAAGGGCTCGCAAGGTATATTTTCCCACACATGTTTTATTTTGTAGCACTTCCATATTTCCAGTTTGTATTATTCTCTCTCTGACAGTTTGCATGTCATATGGTAAGTTTCCTCAGGGAAAGTAAATCAGATTTCTGCCTGGAGTGCAAACTGACTAATAATAATCATCACCATAAAGGACTCTGTTGTGTTTGGGACCAAAAGTGCTATCTGGTTGTTATGGCAACCAGGATTTGAAAAGGGATGCCTGGTTGTGAGGGGCGAGTGCCAGCATCCCCAACCAATCCTTCATCCAAGGTTCTCCCAATGGAATAATTTCCAGTCATTCCTAAAATGGATGCAGAGTGCCAGACTGTCAGCTCACATGAACTAATCTCACTCAGTAAAGGGACCACATTTTCATCACAGAATGAGATGTTGTTTCTTTTCACCGGAGTGATGTTGACAAAGGGAGAGAGGCTAAGTGCATGGCCCTTGCTAAGGCCATATATCAGCAGTGGTTAATTGTATTGCAGACTATGGATGAATCTAGTAGGGCATCATTCCCCCTTTAAAATGTACTCTTATCTCTTTCTCTGTCCTCCAAGTGGAAATCATGACTTTCTCATCTGGACAACATCTGTCCATCATAAATAATCGCATCACACCTGCTATGACTGATATTACTTCCTTCTACTCCTCAAGACCTTTCTACCATTTATTTATATATCAGTCACTCCACCAGATCAAGAAGTCTACGAGCACAGGGTCTCATTCATCTCCTTTCACCAGATTCTTGAGCATGTCACATACCTTTTTTTTTTTTTTTTAATTTTTTAATTTAATGAAGGGAGTTGTGTATGCATCTCCTGGAACAGTACCATTCATACATTTGATGCCTACATCAAGGCATAGATGCATGAGAGTATTTCCTGTAGTTTAAGGAGATTATAGTACAATTCAGCAAGTATATCACAAGCATTGAATTGGATTTTGTGTTTTAAAGGAGCTGAATTTGAGGCAAAATTTGTACATTACACTAGTCAAGCTTGGTTAGGCTAATTAACCCTTTGAAATTCAGGGGTTTTTTTAATGGAAAATGGGAATTAAAAACTATCTGGCTGTTCTTTGGAGAATAGGGAATAATGTAGTTGTACAACATTAATGTACAATAATGTTGGTTAATTCCCTGAGGATAAATCATCAACTTATATCTGGTAATTAATGTTATTCTAGCCCTTTGACTCAACGTGGCATAGCTCAGACCATTTCTCCTTGAGTCCATGATGTTCTATCACCTGACTGTTGATAAAAAGTGATAATCATTACTGGATTGTTAAATGGTTGGCTCATGTCATTTACAACAAAAAGACGGATTCTAAATGCAAAACAGAGTCTAGTGGAGATATGTGTGACTTCCTTTTCTTTCTGTTAAAAAGAACATTTTGCTTTTACATCCAGGATTAGCTTTAAAATGTGAACAGAATAGATTTTAAGGGCAGCTGGGTGGCTGAGTAGATTAAAGGTCCTAATCTTCATTTTGACTCAGGTCATGTTCTCACAGTTTCATGGGTTCCACCCCCACATCAGGCTCTGTGCTGGCAGCACGGAACCTGTTTGGGATTCTCTGTCTCTCTTTCTCTCTCTCTTCCCTTCCCCCACTTGCTCTGTCTCTCAAAATAAATAAACTTAAAAAATAGATCTTATCTTAAAAGAAATCGTGGAAATTAATTTTGGTGCAGTTAAGTCAGTGCCAATGTCATATGAGTCTTCAGTTTAGAATAAATGATGAAGGCATCCAAAGAACTCTGAGCGCAAGATTCAATGATTCTACCTAGAGCTCAGATAAATTCGTTCACTGATAAAGTAGAACAATATGTCTTCTTCTCTCTTCTCCATATAATATTTAAATGTATTTTATTTATTCCCTGTATTGTAAGTATTTTAAATTATCTGTGTATTTTGATGTTTGACATCTTTAAAAACCCTGTCTGGCTGAGGAGAGACCACACTGCTCCTAGGGCTAGCCATTCTTAGGAGTAGTAAAGGACCCAACCAGGAACATATCTTTAATGTGCAAACTAACCAGTACAAAGTCCTACCCCCTCCATCTGGTGTATGCACTCCAATATCCCTCTGCCTAAATCATCCCCAAACCAGGTACCAGGCAACAAGGGACCATCTCCAGAGCCCAAAATCCTCCAAATTTATTCAAACTAAGCAATCCTTAAACCCTTCACTCTGACCTCCCTTGTCCCTGCAGAAACCCCAGTAAAGGCTCTAATCCAAAGCTTTCCCACTTGCTTCTGTCCTCTGCTTCCTGATCACCCAGATGTCGTTCCCATGTGGCTCTGTATGGTGTGCCTTACGTCCTGTGTCTAGAACCTGTGAATATAATAAACTTTGTTTTTGTTTTTTTTTTTTTCCTGAGCTTCTCCTCTGTCTCCTCTTATGGCCATACCTGAATGATTATCCCATAAAAGAATACAGAACATTCTCCTCTGAAAGCCCTCTGTTGACTTCCTATCAACTGTTAAGATTAACTTTTTAACCTAGGATTTATGCTTACCCTTGCCATGGCAACTTCCACCCCCTACCTGAATTCGTTATTATAATTCGGCCTCCAAACTTTAGTACCTCTGCTTTGGATACAAAAAGGCACTTTGTCTACCTGGAAGAAAAAATAATCTCAAATTAAAAAAAAAAAAGTAAAAAATAATTATCTTATTAGACTCCTTGGGTATTTCATCCTATTTAACTAACACTTTCCCATCAGACTTCCTGCCTACATAGAGAATTCATAGCCTTCCCAAATGGCCCTGTGCAGAATTCTGGACAATAGTAGTTATGATTAACTAATTTATTATAATATTTTGATATATCTAAATCCCTTATTATACAATAAACTTCTCCAAAGCAGAAATACCACTGTTAGCATAGTTCTTTGTACTTTATGGAAAATACTGAATATATTTTAATTTATTTTCAATTTTTTTTATCATAGTGAAACTATAGGTTACATAAAATTTTGAAATCATAGTAAAAATTCCACCAGTAAAATGCTTCATCTCAGAATTATTTTACTTGTAATATATTACTTTCAGCCATTATGTATTTGTTTCACAATTTTGCATAATTAGAAATTTTGCACGCATACTGTTTTTAAATTTAGTATTACAACTCACACATTTCAATGTTGGTACATCCTTTACAATTTGTTCTCAGTACTTCTTATCCTACCTGATCAAATGAATATAATTTAATTCATATTTTTTCTTATTTTGAAAGTATATTCAGTGGATACATCTTTGTACAAATTTAGTTTCTTTTTTTGGATGACTCCCTTAGGCTAAGTTCAGGAAGCAATATTACTAGTCTAACAGATGTGTGTATTTTTATACTGTTGTAGTCTACATTGCCAGTTTTTCCCAAAGAGATTGGACCAATTTACACAGATACCACTAACAAATATGGACTTATTTCTCCCCATACATTCTTATACTGGATGACAGGACTTTTTTGTAATATGATAGCTATATAAATCCTGTTTAATTTTACAAAGTACTAGAATGTTTCCTTCCCTTCAAATCCACAAACGTGCACTGAGTACCTACAATATATTGTATAGCAAGGCATTGTGCTAGGCATTGAGAAGGCAGACATGAATGTAACATTACTCCCACTCTGTGGGAACTCTGATGCCAGTGATCCACAAAGAGCTCCCAACAAAATTCTCGTCCGATACAAACATGCTCTGAGGGAAGCAGGCAATACCAGGAGAGTAGTGAAGACAGGTTGCACAAAGACATGCCTGGAGCTGTTGGAAAAGTTGATTACTAAAGGTAATCTTTATTTAAATGGTCTGTTCATGTCTTTTATGGATTCCTGTATCAAATATTTATATTTTAGGGCAGGGCACCTCGCTTACCCCTCCTTTGCCTCATCTACTTTTGTGCACACGTTTTAGGCAAAGGGTGCTGCTTTGCTCCCACCTCTACTAAATGTAGTAAGTCAGCTGACAGCTCCCTAAGCTTCTTGCTCAAGGATTTCAAAGTGGCAACCTTCTCTAACAGCCCTATCCCACCTACCCTCACCAGAAGCCACCTCATGCCTTAGGCAAAAGGAATGAATTATTCTTCACTGGTGTGTGTGAGTAGTCCACTTTTAGAAATCATTTCCCACAATTTGGGGTGTGGTAAATCACATTATTTTTAGCTGCCATTTATTAACCATTTATTCTCCATTCCATTCCATGCAGTCCAGTCAGCCACTATAGTGTATACACACATGGCTATTTAGGGGACACGGATGTCTTCTTTTAGGCCATTAACTGTTCTTCTGAGCAGATCATCAGGCTGGTGGACCACATAATAGGACAGAATTAGAAACCCCAAAGTCAAATGTCAAATGTTTTGAAAATGAACGCTAACACAAGGTGGTCCTGGACCCAATTTTGCTCCTTTTTTTTTTTTTTTCAGTTAAATCCAATATCTCCCTCCCTTTGAAAAGTATTCAATACATTCTAGCAACCCAAGTTATTTCAGAATTCATGGAGCCCAATTGCCCCAGAGGGAAACATTAATCAGCAGGATCCATATGCTTAGCTATGTTTTCTCCTCCAATTTAAATACTTTAGCGACAAAACCCTAGCAATGCAGGCATTTCAATAAAATAGTATTCTTTGTGTTCCAGGTTGCAGAGGAAAAAAAGAATCAGCATGTTCTAATAAGCCCTATAGAAACATACTTCTAGTGTAACCCTCATGCTGTTTCTTTTGGCTCAGGCAAGCTCTAATAACACCATCCCATCTCTCGGTGCTTGCTGAAGGGCCACTTCACGTGGTTCTTCAGACATGACAACTGCCAGTGCCTTCAAGACACAACTGCCTCCCACCCCATTCGAAAACATATTGCTGGCTTTCCACACCTGCAATGGCTTGCAGGAGTGGGGAATTATTCACTCACAGCTGCATCTTGAAATTAAAGTCCGTTTCATTTACTTGACCCTGGAGCCTTGTCCAAACAAGCTCACTTGAGCTTTACCCAGATGGTGGCCATTTACTTCTGCCTCATTCATTACTGTTCCCTTAAATCATGGCTCTGAGCCAGCTGGCATGCTGACATAGCTTTTTAATGGGAAGATTGCACATCTTCATCCCTAATTTGGTAAATATAAAGAGTGGCCACGAAAACTCCAACAATATCCATGTTGCCTTGTTTTCTGTACATGGGAACCTGCATTAATTAGCTGAGTCGGTTGTGTTTATAGGGAGACATGATATCTGTGGACAATAGCAAAAATTATATATGTGTATATATATATATATATATACACACATATACATATATATATGCACACACATGCACACACACAAGATGTATATATATGATATATATATGATATATATATATATAAGATGTATGTGTATGTATGTGTGTATATATATATATACACATACACATGTGTGTATGTGTATATATATACACATGTGTGTATATATATATACACACATACATACACACACACACACACACATTTAGTTATATTGATTGGCTATTGAAATAATAGGGCTGCATAATAATCCAACCCCACTAAGTGGCCTATAAAAACACAAATTTGAATTATACTCATGAATTGGCAGGTTAGTGATGTGTTGGGTTTTCTAGGATGGACTTAGAGGAGTTGAACTATTTCAGACTGCAGGTTGGGTTTAGGTCTGTTCCATGTTTATTCATTCTTGGGCCAGGTTGAAAGGGCAGTGGTTTACCAATACATTCTCTTCTTATGATGGAGGCCAGTGCCAGCCAAACCATATAAACACATGAATAGCCTGTACTTGAGACATACTCACTGGTCAAAGCAACTTGCTTTCCTGTATGTGAACTTAATGGGCCTGGGTAGTAAACTCTGTCCACTACAGAAAAAGAAAGGGAGTGAAGATTTGCTGAACAGTAATCCAGCCATCATAGGTATATACAAATTAAAAGACATAGAGTAATAATGAAAAAAAAATTGTAATATTTACAACACTGGATTCTTAATACTTTTATTATTGTAGAAGATTGTAGAGTTTTATTTTGTAAGATTGGAAAAGAATCCATCATGCCTGTGATAGACTGGCACTCAGCAATATTTTGGGTTCTTTGTTTTCTGAATATCTAGAAGGGCATTGGGAAACGCTTCCAGGCTAATTTTTCTCCTGCAGAAATTTGCCAATTTTGATACAGTGAATTCCTCAAAGTAGTATGAAGTCACACAGAATGAAACTCTCAAAATGGAATGCTTTGAATGTCACCAAATCAGTATCGATTACCTACTGTATGTGCCAAAAGCAAATTAATCTCCTATAGCTTACTGTAAGTGTCTATGCAAATCCCAGATCAACTTAAAATATGCTCCCATAGGACGTGAGTTACTGTTTATTACAACATAATGTCTTAAGAGAGGCGATCACCATCAAATTTGCTCTCAGAACCTTGTCATGATTTGATACGTAGTCTCTACAAGAGCAAACACGAAAGCTATTTATCCTGTCTTACAATGGAGAGATCTGAGTCTCAGGAAAGATTTTTGACTTTGAGTCACAAGCATTGTTGTTATTCCACGTCCATTTGCCTTCACTCCAAGAAATCCAACTTGGTGACTTGTCATAGGAAGAAAAATAATAATATTTTCAATATTCTTGAGCAAAGAATACTGCAAATCTGTATCCTTATTTAGGATACTCTGTCCAACTTTTTACCTTAAATCTATGCTGTTTTTTCCCACCCTGAATATCTCAATCTTTAAAGGTGGATGAGGACTTCCATTTCCAGGCAGGATGTATTAGCTTGTGGTAGAGTAGCACTTCCTTTGCGCTACTAGAAAATTCTGGGCATATTGCCAAAAAAAAAAAAAAAAAAAATCCATACTTTGAAGGCATCAAAAACTGGAAACTATAAGGATACCATAAACATAAATTCTGGTAAGGCAAGAGCCTCCACAAGTCCAAGTTCATCAGCTATGCCCCTCCTGACTCTGAGGGCATGTACCTATCCCCTCCTTTTCCCAGGCCCAGCCCACTGGGAGAAACCAGCAGTCCTTCTACTAGTTCTGGAGACTAGAACACACACCTAGAAATTCAGAGATTGAGGCACAGGGCCAGCACTCCCCACAGGACATTTACTGCATCCTGGGATAGCACAGGAGTCTTGGGAAGTAGCCTGAATGCATCTAAAAGGCAGAGTAAACCCATGAGCAGTCTTATAATGCTTAGGACATAAAGACCTATCTGGGAAGAAGACCTTCCCTCAAGCATGCTATATCTCCCCCTCAAGACAGTTGCTGAAAACCGAGGCTGGATGAAGCATGAAGCTGGAGAGCTCTCTGGGAAGCTTTGAAGGGGAGAGCTGGATCTTTGGCTATTTTGAGGAGACAGGCACTCACTCAATCAGAAGCCAGGAGGCTATAACAAGGGTAGTAGGCAGATGCCTACTAAAACTTGAAGCAGGTCGCAAAACTCTTAAGTGAGAGGTGCCCTTTCTCTACCCAGGGGAATAGAACATCCTTATCTTGAAGACAAAGGTACACAGAGAGAAATCTGAATGAGCAGGCCTTACTAAGTTTCCTCTAGTTTATTTATGCCACTTACCCCATAGATTTGGTCCTATCATATCTTTCTATGACTTTCCACTCTTCATAAAAACTAGCATACAGACACTTTTTCTTTTAACCGTTTCAACTTCCATGTCATGGACAACTTATATTAAATAAATCTGTATGTCTTTCTTTTTTCTTTTGTGAATCAGTCTTTTTTTTATAGAGATCCCAGCAGAGAGCTTAAAAGGGTAGAGGAAAAGATATTTTTCCTCCCCTACAATATAAAATAGTATTTCACTTTTGTTTTCTATCACCTTAAATAACATCTTTGGGGCACCTGGGTGTCTTAGTTGGTTAAGCGTCTGATCTTGATTTTGGCTCAGTTCATGATCTTGTGGTTCCTGAGTTTGAGCCCCATGTTGGGCTCTGCGCTGACAGTGCGGAGCCTGCATGGCATTCTCTCTCCCCCTCTCTCTCTCTGCCCCTCCCCTGCCTGTGCTCTCTCTCTCTCTCTTTCTTTCAAAATAACTAAATACACTTAAAAAATAGTATCTTCAACTCTGAGATAGCACTTTAAACATTGATCCCCTCACTGAGTCTTTTCAGACACCCCTGTCCTGTGTCAGGCAATTTAGTTCTGTGTTCCTCTGGCCTACACCTTCTCAATTATTGCACTTTCTTTGTATGTTATACTTTAGTGTATACTTTAGTTTACAGTACAATGTGGAGTCATTTTATTCAAGCTGGAAACATGAAGGGTTGAAATAGAACAATATAAGATCACAACAGAGATACTCCTGTAAAGAACATTTGAAAGAATACAAATTACATGGTTTTATTTAGAATTGATTAAGAATCTTAGGTTATAATTACAAGCCAAAAAAAAAAAAAAAAAAAAAGACTGTAAACTGTGCCATTTCCCACACTGTGGTCCTTCTTCAGATGCTAACTTGATAAATTTACCAAACTTGTTCAGTATTGTTTGACTTTTGCTAAGTACACACTTATTACAGTGATTATGGTGCTTCTCCAAATCTTAATTTTATTCTCAATAACATTTTATTCTCTATAATGTTTTCACCAAGTGGAGGAGCCATTTTAAGTGTTGAAAAGTGGACTGAAATAGTAGTAAGTTAAGAAAGGAAATTATATATGATGCTATGAAATACCAAACAAATTATATAATGTACCTCACTGTTAGGTGAATCCACATTGGAAATCATTTAACAAAATCCAAGAAAATAAAAAATATTAATGCAAAAATAGATTATAGTTATTACAAAATTAATTCTTAAACCAGGCAAGATTTGAATTATATTTACAACTTCATGAATGCAACCTTTGCATGAAATCTTTGTAATAGCTATTATTTATACATGTATGCTTTAAAATGGGTTATTATATTTGATGACAGTAATCACACATGTTTATTGGGCGGTTGGCACCTGCAATGCTATATGGCACATAGTAGGCTTTCCCCAATATTTTTGGGTAAATGAATTAAATTCAATATTTTTTTTCCCAACTGTGATTCAGCCATGTTTATTCCACATTTACACATGCTTTGTGTTTTTTGCCCATTCCCATTTTTTATCCTATTGGCAACTTAGGGATTCTCTTTTTTTTGTTTTGTTTCTTTTAGAAACATTTTTATAATCCTAAATGCATTTCCTTTCAATTTGTTACAAATCTCTGTTTTCATCCATGTTGCTGTAGAGGAAGACCTGCTTGTCTTTGTGATTGTGTCAGTTAGCACAGATGATAGAACCACAGCCCTCCTTTCTGCCAGTATGTGGCTCCCCATATCCCTCTGGGACATTCAAACACAAGAAGAAAAATGATACCGGGTCATAGGAAGGATCTGGGGAATGGGAGAAATTAAAACAAACTAACTCACAAACTAAAGCATCTACTAAGGTTGGTCATTTAAATGCAATAATAACACTACCACAACAGATTTTTGTATTGTAACCCCCATCTTATTAATGAAGAAACTGAGGCTCAGAAAGTTTATTTCCCAAGGCCAAACAGTTAATAAGCAGCATAGCAACTATTCAGATTCACATCTGTCTGAATTCCCATTATTCCATGATAACTTTGAAATGGATTTTCACTCCGAGAAGCACAGCACATATTTAAAGATTAAAAAAAAATCTCAGCTCCTACGGGTCCCACTAAGTAGCTTCAAAATTATTAGAATAAAATGGTTCAGAGAGAGTCCTTTGTCTACATTCCATTTATCCTTAATGAAAGCCCAATATTGGACTCTGAAAGAGCTCTTGTTAAGTCTTTTAATTTATATGGCTGTGTTATCTAGAGAAAACCCATGTGGAGCTGACCACAATATGCCTCGTCTCTAGACTTCAACAACCCTGAAGTATGTCTAATCAATAAATGAAACTTTTATACATTTTCACATGGAAAAACTTGCTGAACTTTGGATAGAAAATTCTTGAGGAGAATGAGTTTATAGGGATCTTTATAATTTTAAATATATAATTAATGTATTGCTGGGATATATATTGAGAGAATTTTATATATATTGCAACCAGGATTTATTTAAAACCTAAATCTTGCAAGGTATTTTATTTTAGCTTGCTATTATACATGGAAAACAAAACAAGCCCTGCTTTGTTTAACAAACATAAGCTATTCTCTTTATCATTTTCTAACAACCATTCAACTATAAATAATGGAAATTATTATTGATTTCACGAAACTGCCTGTCAAAGGCTGTAATTGTTGTTATAATTTAGATGGTAAGTATATGTTATTCTGCAACCACAGATACTAATTCTTATCAACATCTGGAACCTTAGACTCATTTACATACAGTCATCATTCTAAATGAAAATTCAGGAGGTCTGAGCAACTTCTGTGTACACACACACACACACACACACACACACGGAACAGAAGTTTATTGAGGACCTATTTTTTTTTCCAAGTAATATACTTGTTGGTTTCCATAATGTTTTATTCTTAACATTAATGTTATGAGGCAAGACTTTGTATCATCCATGTTGAAATGCAAGAATGGACAATTGTGTATGCAACCACAGTCTGAGCTCCAACACCATACTTTTAGGCTGGAAATTTTTAAACACATTAACATACTCCAGACACCCTCAGTTGCCCATGAGATTAGAAGCAAATACCAGATGAGTGGAAATACTTCCATTTCACAGTACTGAGACCTTCTCACTTAGGATTTTGGGAAAAGAAACAAGTATCTCCAAAGCATGTTGTGATTACGTCCTACTCATTTATCTCACCTAAGGTCACCCTTGAAAATTGTCATTACCTGAAACAACTGTCCTTTTAAAACTACTGGTAATTCAAGCCTTGTGTTTTCTAGTGATAACTTCCTTCCTTCAAGTTTATGCTTTCTTTGCAGAGTGTTACAGAGTATCAGTTCCCACCCAGAGTTGATGAAATAGAATCTTTATTTTAAAAAGATTCTCAGGTAATTTGTGTGCATATTACATTTGAGAAGCACTGTTTAGTGTTTCTATGTGGCCAGCTTTCAGTCACTGAGACCTTCATGAGACTGTTATTTAATGAATGATTCAGTATCTATTTTCTTCTATTCCAGTACCATTCTATCTGTCTTGTCTGTCTCTTTCTCATCCCGTTTGGAGGCTAGTGCCCATTTTTATTAAAAAGTGAACAAACAAAACAACAACAATAAACGTGATTCAACCCTAGACTAAGTAAATCAAAATATCTGGATGCAGGACTTAGGAACCAGCATTTAAAAAAAATCTGAGCAAATAATTTTAGTGTATACACATATTTGAGAACCAAAATTCACCTTCTCCTCTTTTTGATTGTACAGTTCTATCCAGCAAATCTAATTTTATGTCAATCCAGTTAGCCTTTCTCCCTCTTTAATATTTACATAATAACAAAGCTGAGCTGATACATAGGACGTGAGGTAACTTTATTCTTATCATTAACTTTTTTTTCTTTACATCCTGAATTCTCTGTAGTTAACATGTATGATTTTATAATTTGACAAATTAAATAATTTACTATTTATCATAGGTCATCTTACTATTTTCTTGTCTCCTAAGATGAATGGATATTACTTTATCATAAGGAAACTAAGCCTCTAAAATCATACTTCAGAAGACATTGACGTTCTTTTCAGAGACACTTTTGTTAATTTTAAAGAATGCATAATCATATATTTGGTGACCTCAGTCATTTAAAAAAAGATCCCAAAGTGAATTTCAGAACTGAGGAAATACTCTAAGTGCTAAATAATGATATTAATGATTTATAGGTAATAGTCTTTTTAAACTATATTAGTTTTCTATTGATGTGTAACTAGTTGCCACAAACCTATAAACTTAAAACAATGCTCGTTAATTATGTCAATTTCTATAGGTCTAAAGTCTCATCAACCTTGAGGGTCTCCCAAGGCTGCAGTCAAGCTGGTTCTGATTGGATGGACTCATTTTTTTATTTCTGGAGTTTGGGGTCTTTGCCCAAGCTCATGGGTTATTAGCAGAAATCAGTTTCGTTGTAGGTTATAGGTCCCCATTTGCTTGCTGGCTATGATCCAGGACCACTCTCAGCTGCTAGAAACCTCTCCAGGTTCCATGCCATACAACTCTTTTCTAGGCTCACAGGAAGTTTCCTGCTCTTTTCTGTGAGCCAAGAAGCTTTGCAGAAAAGTCCCAGTCCTGCTGTTATGGGCTTTCACCTAATTAAGTTAGGTTCACACAGGATAATCTGCCTTTCTGTGAACTCAAAATCAACTGATTTGGGATCTTAATTTTATCTGTGAAATCCCTTCACCTTGGGATGGGTGTCAAAGTAATCATAAGGTTGACATCCCATCAGATGCATAGATCCTGACTGTACTCAATGGATTGGAATTATACACAGTATATATGCAAGGACACATGAATCTTTGGGTCATGTTAGAATTCTGATGACTCCAGTAACTTTTCATGTTTCTACATTTCTACCATTAACTCTAAAAAATTTCAAAAATTAATAAAACTCAATTTTTAACAGTCTGTTTACAAATATGATACTTTTGGTGACATATCTTTACATATATATATAAATCTAGATCAATAGATGTACAACTGTACATATATACAGATGTATAGATACAGATACACTTGTCAATTATATTTTTAAAAATAGAGTATGTGTTTAATCAATATTAAATAAAAGTGTGGTCAAAGCCACAGCTCATTTGTGTAAAACTCTTTATGTAGGTATGTATGTAAGAATGCATCTTGCATGCGTTTACTTAAAGTATTAGTGCAAGTTCTGCTGCAGGGCCACGTAGGTACCACATATGCTTCCGTTGCCATAGCAACAGCCCTGCAGAGCTATTACCTCCTCTTCGCAGGTGCTGGAGGTGTTACGACATCAATGAAGTGGCTCATATACTTCCATAGACACCATAACAGCCCCACAGAAGTCATTACCCTGTCAGTGCAGGTGCTTCTGTTGTTATGGTGTCAATGGAAATGCTATTTTAATGTCAGCGGAATGGCCCCACACACATTCTATTGCCTTCATAAAAATAAAGGAAATAAAACACACACAAAAAGCAGGTTGTTATCTGATAAGGGATCTAAATTAAACCCTGCAAAGCTGAGCAAGGCTTACCGGTGACTCACAGCTTGTGATTTGCTATTTTTCACTCAGTTCTTTCAGAACATGGGAAACGCAGCAGTTTCCAGTCAGAAAGTCCCAAGTGTGGCTACTTTAAAACAATTGCAAGGCTTAAGAGGCAGTCCTAGAAATTTAAAAAAAGTCCCGCTCTGACCAACTAACACATTAGTTGTTGTCACAGCCACACCCATGGAGAAGATTTACAGTTGTCTTCTCAAACTGACACGCTGCTCATCTGTGTAGTGTAAGGCTTGAAATTAAGATCCAGTACAATGTGCTGCTTTGATAGTTGCTAAAATAGGACAGCCTCACATGGCTGACCCACAAGCCCCCCTACCCACTGTGGTCCTGTGAATAAGGTCACATCGCCAAACAGTCCTCCTTATCATGGGGACCAGACACAGTGTCTGCTTATCTCTGAGTAGTGGGCCTTAGTTCCCTGCTAGCCTGCAGATTTATTCAAACAAGTCAACTCTCCTTTCTCAAGAACCAGGATTCACCTCCTCACTTGTAACTACAAAGCCTGCCACTCAAAGGCTCTAGCTTTTCATTCTGTTGCTCACCACAGCCTCTGTGGGGCCTGACATGGTGCAGCGAATCCTTCCCTCTGGGTTTTGAGTGTATGTGACTAAGAAGGTGCCCTTGATTTCATCTGCCCAGTGTCATGTGCCATACGATCAGCCAACTCCCTGCCACTCATGGGCATCTGTCCCTTCACAATAGGCTGGAGGGGAGGTGACCAAAACAATCTGTCACCCAGGGAGTTTTTGAGTATAGCTGCTGCCACTTCTTCAGTTAGTTTCGTTTTAGATGTTTGCCAGCTTTTCATAGTTCAAAGAGATCCCCCTAACAGCCCTTATCATCTTAGTATTTTCCTCCTTAATAATAGGTCAGCATATGGACTGGAATATATTACCAACTATGCCATTTTTTTTGTTTAATCATAGAGGATATTTCTAAAAAGGTGCTATGATTCTATAGGCATATTTCATAGAGTCCTGCTCCCCGTTACCTTTGTCCCTTTCCATCCTCACTACTGCTAGTGAAGATGTGTTTTAGCCCAGCAGTGCAACAAGGTCATGCTATGGGATGCAGTGGAGAGATCTGTGGCTCTTGTGGTATATTATGCAGAATATAGGAGGCACTGCATTCAAATACAACTAGACACCTGTCTCACTGGCTGGCAGAAAGAGGAAGCAGAGATCCTATGTGAAAGTGGGCACAAAAGTAAGGAATTAGGAAACCCAGTGAAGGAATATTGTCTGGCAGTCTTGTAAGGCAGACTTGGCATGGTCTGGAAGGCAACCTGAAGGGAAGTAAACTTCTTTTTAGACTCAAAGCATATTCATAATCATTCCTCTTTAGAAATCCAGAGAGCAATGTTGTTATTGCTACCCAAAGAGTTTTAAGTTTGGGTTGTTGGATGGGGTAGGTGTGAGGAACTAAAGAACTACTTAATTAATATGTGACAAAAGATTGTGAGGACAGAGGCTGACATTCTTCTAGGTGAGTGAAAATGATCAATTTCAAGGTCTCATGTAGATGCTAAATCAGAAAATGTTTTCATCATCATCATCATCATCTCTCTCTCTCTCTCTCTCTCTCTCTCTATATATATATATATATATATATATATATATCACCCAATTAATAAAGTTTATGAAATGGGTCATCTGTTTACAAAGTTCTCTCTATATTAATGTAGATCATTTCTCCTGAGGTTTTCTTTAAATTTTCTTCAGCAACATTTACTCTTTGAAATCTCTTTGAATGTAATGGCATTTCTTGCCTGACTTAATTTGGGACCTTAATTAATTGTTGTATCAGGTCTCTAATTGCTAAAATACTTAGTGTGCTGTGCATCAAACATTAACAAATTGTTGAGTAACCAGCTGGGTTGAACCTGCAATTATTCATTTGCAGAAACAACTAATTGCCAAAATGTCACCCATAGAGAAGCCAACATTTGGTTTTCTGCCTCCAGTGAGGTAGGGTTCTGGTGGCCAACCAGTCACAAAGACACAGAAACTAAGCTACCATTGGTAGGATATTAACCTTCCTTATATTCAAATTTCTATTTAATTGCTTGATAAATAGTAATACATTGTTGTTGTTTTGTGAAAATCGTATGTTTGTATTAATATACGTATTCTTCCTGGGCACAAATCTCTTCAGTGTGTAACTAGATTCCAGTGGTCAAAGAACAACTTACTTGCCTCATGCTTTTAGAAATCATGAAGATAAAATAAAACAGCAGGGCAGGGAAGTTTAAGTCTTCAAACTTGCTGAAAAGTGCCTAGCAGCAATATCTCAACTCTCAAACCGCTGAAACCATATAAAGAAGAAATTGACAAGTGGGGCAAAAATGTCACATAGAGGCCATTTTTAGAACATTTAAGACCTACCTACCAAGAACTTAACTTTGGGGACATATTTAGGTTTATACAGCTTTTATTATAAATTACTATTTTTCACGTTAAAAAAGAAAGAGAAAAGTGCATTTAACAGAACATTGTCTGCATTTCAACATGCTCAGCATTTTTGCTTGCCTTTACAGATACTTTTTTCTCAAAGATGACCATTTCTTCTTTTAGATTGAATCAAAAATTGAGAAGTTTATATAAAAGTTTTTAAAAAGTATGCACATAGACCTGCATACATGTTAAATCATATTGATTTTCCTTTAAAATTAAAAAAAATAAACCTTAAAAATGTCCATAAACCACAATCTCTGAAATTTTTTTTTTTGCATTCTTTTTTTTTTTTTTTTTTTTTTAATATATGAAATTTACTGTCAAATTGGTTTCCATACAACACCCAGTGCTCATCCCAAAAGGTTCCCTCCTCAATACCCATCACCCACCCTGCCCTCCCTCCCACGCTGCCCTCCCTCCCACCCCCCATCAACCCTCAGTTTGTTCTCAGTTTTTAACAGTCTCTTATGCTTTGGCTCTCTCCCACTGTAACCTCTTTTTTTTTTTTTTTTCCCTTCCCCTCCCCCATGGGTTTCTGTTATGTTTCTCAGGATCCACATAAGAGTGAAACCATATGGTATCTGTCTTTCTCTGTATGGCTTATTTCACTTAGCATCACACTCTCCAGTTCCATCCATGTTGCTACAAAAGGCCATATTTCATTTTTTCTCATTGCCACGTAGTATTCCATTGTGTATATAAACCACAATTTCTTTATCCATTCATCAGTTGATGGACATTTAGGCTCTTTCCATAATTTGGCTATTGTTGAGAGTGCCGCTATAAACATTGGGGTACAGGTGCCCCTATGCATCAGTACTCCTGTATCCCTTGGATAAATTCCTAGCAGTGCTATTGCTGGGTCATAGGGTAGGTCTATTTTTAATTTTCTGAGGAACCTCCACACTGCTTTCCAGAGCGGCTGCACCAATTTGCATTCCCACCAACAGTGCAAGAGGGTTCCTGTTTCTCCACATCCTCTCCAGCATCTATAGTCTCCTGATTTGTTCATTTTGGCCACTCTGACTGGCGTGAGGTGGTATCTGAGTGTGGTTTTGATTTGTATTTCCCTGATAAGGAGCGACGTTGAACATCTTTTCATGTGCCTGTTGGCCATCCGGATGTCTTCTTTAGAGAAGTGTCTATTCATGTTTTCTGCCCATTTCTTCACTGGGTTATTTGTTTTTCAGGTGTGGAGTTTGATGAGCTCTTTATAGATTTTGGATACTAGCCCTTTGTCCGATGTGTCATTTGCAAATATCTTTTCCCATTCCGTTGGTTGCCTTTTAGTTTTGTTGGTTGTTTCCTTTGCTGTGCAGAAGCTTTTTATCTTCATAAGGTCCCAGTAATTCACTTTCGCTTTTAATTCCCTTGCCTTTGGGGATGTGCCGAGTATGAGATTGCTACGGTTGAGGTCAGAGAGGTCTTTTCCTGCTTTCTCCTCTAAGGTTTTGATGGTTTCCTGTCTCACATTCAGGTCCTTTATCCATTTTGAGTTTATTTTTGTGAATGGTGTGAGAAAGTGGTCTAGTTTCAACCTTCTGCATGTTGCTGTCCAGTTCTCCCAGCACCATTTGTTAAAGAGACTGTCTTGTTTCCATTGGATGTTCTTTCCTGCTTTGTCAAAGATGAGTTGGCCATACGTTTGTGGGTCTAGTTCTGGGGTTTCTATTCTATTCCATTGGTCTATGTGTCTGTTTTTATGCCAATACCATGCTGTCTTGATGATGACAGCTTTGTAGTAGAGGCTAAAGTCTGGGATTGTGATTCCTCCTGCTTTGGTCTTCTTCTTCAAAATTACTTTGGCTATTCGGGGCCTTTTGTGGTTCCATATGAATTTTAGGATTGCTTGTTCTAGTTTTGAGAAGAATGCTGGTGCAATTTTGATTGGGATTGCATTGAATGTGTAGATAGCTTTGGGTAGTATTGACATTTTGACAATATTTATTCTTCCAATCCATGAGCAGGGAATGTCTTTCCATTTCTTTATATCTTCTTCAATTACCTGCATAAGCTTTCTATAGTTTTCAGCATACAGATCTTTTACATCTTTGGTTAGATTTATTCCTAGGTATTTTATGCTTCTTGGTGCAATTGTGAATGGGATCAGTTTCTTCATTTGTCTTTCTGTTGCTTCATTGTTAGTGTATAAGAATGCAACTGATTTCTGCACATTGATTTTGTATCCTGCAACTTTGCTGAATTCATGTATCAGTTCTAGCAGACTTTTGGTGGAGTCTATCGGATTTTCCATGTATAATATCATGTCATCTGCAAAAAGCGAAAGCTTGACTTCATCTTTGCCAATTTTGATGCCTTTGATTTCCTTTTGTTGTCTGATTGCTGATGCTAGAACTTCCAGCACTATATTAAACAACAGCGGTGACAGTGGGCATCCCTGTCGCGTTCCTGATCTCAGGGAAAAAGCTCTCAGTTTTTCCCCGTTGAGGATGATGTTAGCTGTAGGCTTTTCATAAATGGCCTTTATGATCTTTAAGTATGTTCCTTCTATCCCGACTTTCTCAAGGGTTTTTATTAAGAAAGGGTGTTGGATTTTGTCAAAGGCCTTTTCTGCATCGATTGACAGGATCATATGGTTCTTCTCTTTTTTTTTGTTAATGTGATGTATCACGTTGATCGATTTGCGAATGTTGAACCAGCCCTGCATCCCAGGAATGAATCCCACTTGATCATGGTGAATAATTCTTTTTATATGCTGTTGAATTCGATTTGCTAGTATCTTATTAAGAATTTTTGCATCCATATTCATCAGGGATATTGGCCTGTAGTTCTCTTTTTTTACTGGGTCTCTGTCTGGTTTAGGAATCAAAGTAATACTGGCTTCATAGAATGAGTCTGGAAGTTGTCCTTCCCTTTCTATTTCTTGGAATAGCTTGAGAAGGATAGGTATTATCTCTGCTTTAAATGTCTGGTAGAACTCCCCTGGGAAGCTATCTGGTCTTGGACTCTTATTTGTTGGGAGATTTTTGATAACCGATTCAATTTCTTCGCTGGTTATGGGTCTGTTCAAGCTTTCTATTTCCTCCTGATTGAGTTTTGGAAGAGTGTGGGTGTTTAGAAATTTGTCCATTTCTTCCAGGTTGTCCAATTTGCTGGCATATAATTTTTCATAGTATTCCCTGATAATTGTTTGTATCTCCGAGGGATTGGTTGTAATCATTCCATTTTCATTCATGATTTTATCTATTTGGGTCATCTCCCTTTTCTTTTTGAGAAGCCTGGCTAGAGGTTTGTCAATTTTGTATCATTCAGGGCCCTTGTTTCTTTATTGACTGTGTGTCTAGATGATCTATCCATTTCTGTAAGTGGGGTGTTAAAGTCCCCTGCAATGACCACATTCTTATCAATAAGGTTGCTTATGTTTATGAGTAATTGTTTTATATATCTGGGGGCTCGGGTATTTGGCGCATAGACATTTATAATAGTTAGCTCTTCCTGGTGGATAGACCCTGTGATTATTATATAATGCCCTTCTTCATCTCTTGTTACAGCCTTTAATTTAAAGTCTAGTTTGTCTGATATAAGTATGGCTACTCCAGCTTTCTTTTGGCTTCCAGGAGCATGATAAATAGTTCTCCATCCCCTCACTCTCAATCTAAAGGTGTCCTCAGATCTAAAATGAGTCTTTTGTAGACAGCAGATAGATGGGTCTTGTTTTTTTATCCATTCTGATACCCTATGTCTTTTAGTTGGTGCATTTAATCCATTTACATTCAGTGTTATTATAGAAAGATATGGGTTTAGAGTCATTGTGATGTCTGTATGTTTTATGCTTGTAGTGATGTCTCTGGTACTTTGTCTCACAGGATCCCCCTTAGGATCTCTTGTAGGGCTGGTTTCGTGGTGACAAATTCCTTCAGTTTTTGTTTGTTTGGGAAGACCTTTATCTCTCCTTCTATTCTAAATGACAGACTTGCTGGATAGAGGATTCTCGGCTGCATATTTTTTCTGTTTAGCACACTGTAGATATCGTGCCAAGCCTTTCTGGCCTGCCAAGTTTCAAAGGAGAGATCAGTCACGAGTCTTATAGGTCTCCCTTTATATGTGAGGGCACGTTTGTCCCTTGCTGCTTTCAGAATTTTCTCTTTATCCTTGTATTTTGCCAGTTTCACTATGATATGTCGTGCAGAAGATCGATTCAAGTTACGTCTGAAGGGAGTTCTCTGTGCCTCTTGGATTTCAATGCCTTTTTCCTTCCCCAGTTCAGGGAAGTTCTCAGCTATAATTTGTTCAAGTACCCCTTCAGCACCTTTCCCTCTCTCTTCCTCCTCTGGGATACCAATTATGCGTATATTATTTTTTTTTTAGTGTATCACTTAGTTCTCTAATTTTCCCCTCATACTCCTGGATTTTTTTATCTCTCTTTCTTTCAGCTTCCTCTTTCTCCATAACTTTATCTTCTAGTTCACCTATTCTCTCCTCTGCCTCTTCAAGCCGAGCTATCGTGGATTCCATTTTGTTTTGCATTTCGTTTAAAGCGTTTTTCAGCTCCTCGTGACTGTTCCTTAGTCCCTCGATCTTTGTGGCAAGAGATTCTCTGCTGTCCTGTATACTGTTTTCAAGCCCAGCGATTAATTTTATGACTGTTATTCTAAATTCACTTTCTGTTATATTATTTAAATCCTTTTTGATCAGTTCATTAGCTGTTGTTATTTCCTGGAGATTCTTCTGAGGGGAATTCTTCCGTTTGGTCATTTTGGAGAGTCCCTGGCGTGGTGAGGACCTGCAGTGCACTTCCCCTGTGCTGTGGTGTATAACTGGAGTTAGTGGGCGGGGCCGCAGTCCGACCCGATGTCTGCCCCCAGCCCACTGCTGGGGCCACAGTCAGACTGGTGTGTGCCTTCTCTTCCCCTCTCCTAGGGGCGGGATTCACTGTGGGGTGGCGTGTCCCGTCTGGGCTACTTGCACACTGCCAGGCTTGTGTTGCTGGGGATCTGGCGTATTAGCTGGGGTGGGTAGGCAAGGTGCACGGGGGCGGGAGGGGCAGGCTTAGCTCGCTTCTCCTTAGGTGATCCACTTCAGGAGGAGCCCTGTGGCAGCGGGAGGGAGTCAGATCCGCTGCCGGAGGTTTGGCTCCGCAGAAGCACAGAGTTGGGTGTTTGCGCGGAGCGAGCAAGTTCCCTGGCAGGAACTGGTTCCCTTTGGGATTTTGGCTGGGGGATGGGCGGGGGAGATGGCGCTGGCGCCTTTGTTCCCCGCCAAGCTGAGCTCTGCCGTCCGGGGGCTCAGCAGCTCTCCCTCCCTTTGTCCTCCAGCCTTCCCGCTTTCCGAGCAGAGCTGTTAACTTAGGACCTCCCAGACGCTAAGTCGCGCTTGCTGTCGGAACACAGTCCGTCCGGCCCCTCCGCTTTTGCCAGCCAGACTCGGGGGCTCTGCTTGGCCGGCGAGCCGCCCCTCCGCCCCGGCTCCCTCCCGCCAGTCCGTGGAGCGCACACCGCCTCGCCGCCCTTCCTACCCTCTTCCCTGGGCCTCTAGTCTGCGCTTGACTCCGGAGACTCCCTTCTGCTAATCCTCTGGCGGTTTTCTGGGTTCTTTAGGCAGGTGTAGGTGGAATCTAAGTGATCGGCAGGACGCGCTGTGAGCCCCGCGTCCTCCTACGCCGCCATCTTCCGGAACCTTCAATCTCTGAAATTTTTAATCCAGCTTGTGGCCAAACCCTTGAAACTTGAAAATTAACTATTGTTCTCATCATTTGCCATTATTTTCTAAGTACTGCTTCAGTAGAAACAAATGGATTTTACTTGGGTGACTGAGAATTTACCAAGCATGTCTTTGTTTCCTGGAATTCCAATCAAATGGAAAAAAATAAAAATTATCTAACAATGGTAAGAATGAGGGTATCAGAAGAGATTTGCCCACGTGCAGCCCTACTATGAGTTAATGGAAATCTAGAGGTAGAATTAGACCAAAATCTGTATGGATTTATTTAGGTATATTCATTTTGAAATGAGGGCTGTAATGTCAAGAAAAAAAATGAAGTAACAGCAAGAGTGAAAAGGAATAAATGCCACTGAGCAGTCACTGTGTTTCAGGTACTGTGCTAAGCAATTTATCCGTATTTCCTCATATGATTAACCTATCAACCCTATAAAGACTCCATAATCCCAATTTAATATAGGATGAACTGGGGCTCGAAGATAATACAAGTAATATACACATAAGTTTAAGGCCACACATTTAATACATGTCAGAACCAGGGGTTTTCATAGTGACACAATAAACTAATTGGATTCCATAACGAATGGTAATCTAGTTTATTGATTCATTGATTTACATCCCTGAAACTGTTTTTTTTTTTGTACTCTTTATTACTATAATTAGATATAGATGAACATATAAATGGACATGATACCTAGCCTATATACATTTTAGAGTTATTAAAAATAGTAAAGGAAACCATATATATTAGTATATATGAATAGTTATGTCCATATCTATATCCCATTCATATCTGTAGAACTATATCTTTATTTGTATTTCTCCAATTTGCATATTCACAGAGAATAAGTAATTTTCCCAGACTAAAGATCCAATGACTGTTCTACTGGGGAGCAAACACAGATATTTTCCTTTTGGGACATATGCTACAACATTCTAGAATAAAGAAGAGTTCTTGGCAATCACACATAAAAGTTAAAATCCCAGTTTCATTTGGTATCTCACTTTATAACATGGATGCAATTATCTAAACTTTATTATCCTCAGCTTCTTTGTCTTGCAAGGTAGATCTACTTGAATCATGCAACAAACTTTTATTGGACATCTATTATGTTGCATGATAGTGTGGTAGGTGAATGGGGTACTTTGTTGTTTAAAACCCAGCAAAATACCTTCCCTTGTGGAGTTTGCATACACAAGTGAGAGAAACAGTCAATAAATATCAAATCCAGTAGATTAGTAAATAATTTACTCTGCTAGAAGGTTATAAGGAAAAAAAAAATCACACCAATTCAACACATCATCAGAGTGAAAGATTAATTATGCAACCTACCTAGAATAGAGTTAAGCACCTGATGATTATCCACTTGTGTGGTAGGATTATTTTCATCCTACTCAGTACACCCTGAGTCTCTTTCCATTTGCTAGACTCTTTTCCTGATGGCAAAGTATGAGGTAAATACCGTCAGAAACACTCAGCTCTTTCACAACTGAAGTCACTCTTCCTCAAGAACCACTTTTGTTTTTCTTTTTTGAAACTGTAGTGTTGTAAGAAATAAGTGAACCAAGTACTTCAACTTTAGTTCTTCTTGTGAATAGTTTAGTTCTTACATGTGAATAATAAACAAAGAAGCAGAACAACAGAAGTCTAACAAGAAATCCCTGCTGAAGCCTCCTTTGTGCCAAAAAACAAAACTTTTAGAGAAGCAAAGATCAACACAAGGAAATTCATAATTGCTCTGATGTGGGATAATATACCATATGCCCTTCTATAACCGGGCACAACAGGACATTGCCTAAATGACTATCTTACTGCACCCTATTGGGTCTAGGTACAGAATTCAAAGCCATATGGTGCAATTCAGCCCTCCACATGAACTTCCGGGTTTTTATTGTGTGTTGTCACATTATTTCACTATCATTTTTGATTTGCATGTGCAGTCTGCTTTTGCAGTAACAATCAAAACCTCACTGAGAATGCTGCAGAGAGAGGTAACTTCTCTTTGCCTTGACAGAAGGTTTCACGGTCTCCTTCAGCCAGGCTTTTGATTTAGAAGGTCCACACATCTAGAGAGTGATTTGCAGACTGCTGTGTGGCCAGTAGGCCTTGAATGCATTGCAAAGGCTCCTTCTAAAAAGCAAATCAAAACAAATGCTATTTCAGGTTCTGGTTGAGAGACCCATTTGCACTCTGGTTGTGGAGACTCCCTCAAGCCCCTTTGTGATTCAGATTGGCTTTATCATGTCCTCACCCATCTATGCATTCATTCAAACCACCTTAGCTGGATAGACTCCAGGGTTTCACAAAGATGCAAAACCCTCTTCAGAGCCTCATGTGCTTAAAGTATAGTGGAAAGCATGTATGTGTTAAGAAGTGATTAAAGTTTGTGGAATGCTCATAGAATTGTTGGGGCAAGGGGACACACAAAAACCTAATGACCACTCGGATCTGAATGGAATTAAATAAATTGCTTCAAATCAGGGATACTGAGAGAACATAAGATACCACTAAATAGATGTTACCAACATAAAGAATAACTAGAATGGAATTTGGGGTTGACGAACATAACTGTAAAGATATGAGAGTGTGTACTGTGTTCAGTCTTTGGTTAATTATTGCTGAGAAGTTATTTAATGGCTGCAGTATAAGTTAGGTCTGGAGATGGTTATAAAGGCATCACTAGTAGGGGTGCCTGGGTGGCTCAGTTGGGTAGGTGTCTGACTTTGGCTCAGGTCATGATCTCACAGTTTGTGAGCTCGAGCCCAGCATCGGGCTCTGTGCTGACAGCTCAAAGCCTGGAGCCTGCTTCAGATTCTGTGTCTCCCTCTCTGTGTGCCCCTCCCTGGTTCATGCTCACTCGCTCACTCTCTCAAAAATAAATAATTTTTTTTAAAAAGGCATGCCTAGTAGATTGGGCAAGATTAAGAATACTGTGAGTGCCCGATATCAGAGCTTAAAACTCAGAGGTGATGTGGAGCTCCTAAATAAACAGGGAAAGGACTTGATGAAGGCCAAGTTTCTCTACTGGGATAGATACAGTTGTTGTTGAAGAAATGTCCACCCTGTTTATTGGAAATGAAAACGTCAGCAAACCATCACCTCATTTACTTATTGAATGTAGTGTCCTCATTTCCTTACTGAAGCAGAAACATACATTTATAATCAATGCCTAGGAATTCAGAATGGCTAGTTTTAGAGATGCTGAAAGTTGATACCATTAGCTAATAAGAAAAGTTAGATGAAAGGGGAGGTGTGGGGCAGGGACTGCCAAGACAAGTCTGCTCAAGGATTGTATTAAATGGTATTGAAATGGCACTAGTCTCCACTGTGTCTCCAGAAATGTGCGAGTGGTGATTATAGATTTGGAGAAAAACTGAAAAATCCGTTTAAGGTATAGAGATTAGGGTTCAGACTTTCAGGACAGGATATGGAAAGAACAAGGCTGCATATAATAGAGTCTCTGTAGCCCCAATGAGATTATCCATTCTTAGGCTCTGCTGATTTAGTATGTAGGAGGGACAGTCACTTGTGCTCAGTAATCCTCAGATACATAGTTTTGTTCCTGATGCTATGCCCTCACTAGGAATGTTCCTCTCCTATATATATATGAATGTATTTATTTTTAAGACACAGTTTCGAATGCCCTGATTGAGACTTAATAGAAATTTAACCTTAAGAAACTTGACCTTAAAAAAATAAATAAATAAAAGGAAAGGAAAGAAAGAAAAGAAATTTGACTTCCCATAACCTTTCCTTTGCTTTTCTGGATTCTTCTCATTTCACTCATCTTACTCTTTCCAAATCTTGAAAACCTTGTTGTTAGAAATAAAGGGTCTTCACTGTCTGTATCAGACTCAGGACTAACCCAGCCTACAAACTATTTTCAGAGCAGCCATGATCCATGTGGCATCTCTAGTTTATTTTCAGGCTAGGTTTGCTTCATGCCAGATTCTGGCCTGAGTTGGATAATTATGAGAACCAGGAGGAAAGGACAGGAGGAATATGGCCCTGCAGAGATCAGCCCCAAGTAGTTAAGAAGAGCTCATAGTTATTGAAATCACAGTGTAATTCAGACAACAGCTTTTGCAGGGTCTGTGTGGAATCAGGAAGAGAAAGAACAGTGAGTAAGTTCCTTGAAAAGCGAAGGCTGATGCCATTGACAAGGGTAGTTTTGTAGAAGTGAATCATCATAGTGTGAGGAAATTGTTATATTGCAATCTGAGATCTCCCCCACTGATAAAGTAAAGAAATATTTGTACAAATGGCCAGAGAAGACAAGAGGACTTTCTGAGAGCTTTTTTATTTATTTCTCACTTCTAACTACTTCTCTTTACTCACAGTTCTGAAAAATAAAATAATGTGGCTTCTGAATGACTGCTCCCATGCGTTAACTTTTTATGAGCCAAACAGCCTGAACATTTTCATCACTTCTGCATATCCAAGAAGACATGTTTTGGAAGAAATGCTGCATCACCCAATGTGAGACCCAAATGTGGTTATCATCCCTGCCAGTGTCCACCAGATAAGTCAACTCCCAAATCATTCTCTTGCTATCATCCTCAATAGTTTCACCTTGGAATAGTTACAAATGTTTTCTTTGTCTTGCTCCTATGGAATTAAGAAGAAGAAAGGGGAATTCAGTAACCTGTCATGATAGGGACAGAGTAAGGCATTCTAGAGATGCACACAAATATTTTCATCACTAATTCTCTCAACAACCTGGCTAGATAAGAATTACTGCCTTCCTTTTATAGAAAAATAAATTTAGACTTTGAAAGATGAAGCATTTTGCACAGTAATAACCAACTAGCAGTAATGGAATGGGAATGAGAATAAGTTTATGAGACCGGAACCGATATTTTTCCCATATTGTCCTTCAATATATTAAGCAGATGTAAAAACAAAATCTGAATCTGATTCAAGATCTCAATGCAGATGTTTCAATTTTATGACCTGATTTCCAGCTAACTAAAAAGGAGGTGTGGCAGGGATGCTGGGGCAGACATCTAGCACAGCTGTTACACTGCCATTGATGTCGCTTCTGTTGGAGTAATTTTACCTATGAAATTCTGTCTTTCATCTTTGAATGCCCAAGCACTTCCCCTCAAGCACTAAAGGAATTTGAATTATGCAAGGGAATGTAAGAAGTTCAAAGAAGGACTGTTATTTTCATCCAGGTGAGGTGTTTTTTTTTTTTGTTTTTTTTTTTTAAAGTTCATTTGAATACAAATGTACATTTTTCTAGGGGACATGTAGTCCAGATTCACAGATCTTCCTCTTTGGGCACCATCATCATCACCACTCTGTCTTCCTGATGTTTATACATCATTGTTTATCTCCATACCTGCGTCTAGAATGTTGATGTAGTGCATCCTCAAGTTGCTGACTGGAATCATCTGGCAAGCTCCTACAATGCAGATTCTATGGGCCTAACTCAGGCAAGAATAAAGACAAGAATAATAACAAGAGCCTGGAAAGTGAATTTTAATACCTACAAAGGAATCTAGTGACATTTGGAAGTTAGAAAGCATGTTCACATGCATTGCCTTACCTTATCTTTCCTTTATGGGAAGGCCCATAGCCAGAATTTTAGAAAGTTGAGGTGAATTCTGGAAGGGAAATCATGTAGGAATAAATCTGCAGATCATCTACCCACAGGCTCAATACTCTCCATTCTTTTTCCACGGCATGGACTTGCAGAAAGGACACTTGATGGAAAATCATGATCCTAAACAAGATTTATCTAGCGGCATAGTTGTTGTTGCTTGGTTGTGAGCCCTGGAAGGCTATGTTGATAAAGATTGTGAAGCTACATTTGGGCTGAGATTGAGTGTGATGTTTTGCATCTGACATGCACGTGGAAACATTGTATAATGGCTTTCATGCTTGGTGTTTACAAACTGTAATATGCACATATACACTCCCAGTTTCTTCTATTTGGTAAGCATCTTCCGTTTTCTGCTTTCTTATATATCTTATCACAGTCTATTCCTTCAGACCAGTTCTCCGCCAAATACTTAGTTACCTCAAGCTGGTGTCCTTTTATAGTATTTTCAGAGATCAAACTTAATATCAGTTTACTCTGTATCTACATCTGGCATTGTAAAGAAAATCGGACTAGCATGCTGTATGGCTCCACTAGACAGTTATCGTATGGATCTTAAAGAGTAAAACAATCTTCCTTTCTTGTACAAATAAATCAAGCAGAAGAACTGCAAATAACTTTTGTATGAAAGTGTAGACATTAATTCTAGATATTTTCTTTTCTCCCTACATTTATAGAATTGTAATATTCCTTCAAATATTCTTTTGTTCAGAATACAGTTTCTATAACTGAACCAACTTCAACATGATCTTTTGTATTTTTATTTAAGAATCCAGAGGTGAATGCATCCATGTGGCATTGGCACAGAGGGATGGACACATGCACGCAAACACAGACCTATGCACATGTAAACACATATCCTAAAGACTAAAAAACAAAAACAGCAATAGCACTTGTCCTCTGAGCTCAATTTGTACCTTTGTGAGGCAGGAAGATGCTGTGTGGGACATAAATATTTTAAATATGTGGGTATCTTATTTCACACAGAGGCTCTGAGCCTAACTCACCTTTGTCTTTGTGGAAATCATAAATATGTACATATGTACATGCACACACTCAAATCCCTATCATTCTGTTGTGTGAATTTATTATCTACATGTCCTAAATAACAAAAAAAAATGCCCAAGGGGGATTAAGTAATATGTTCAAGTTTATATATCTAGCAAGTGATAGATATGATTGGAATTCAAGCTGAAGATTTTTGTGCCCAAAGTGTACGCTTCTCTCACTATACAATGATGCAGAACTGCAAAAGATATATTTAAAGTCAAAGAGAGCTTGAAAAAGGCAAAGGAGTTCTTTATGATAAGGTGATTTTGCAGTTGTGTGAGTCCCAATTTTAGCAACACTAGCATCCCAACCACTTTGTATATGCTGATCTCCTCAGGGAAGTGATGGGATTTTCTGGGCATCCTAACAGAAGCATGTGCTATTTTGTGTATGGAAAAGCATATACAAAAGAAGAAGCATATATCAAAAAGAAAGAATAAAACCATATTCTGTTGTATGAGTAAAACTAAGGACAATCTTTATAATGAGAACTAATTGATCAGAGTACCTAGCATATATATTTGAGATTTTTTATGACATTTTATCCTCCATGCATTTGCTCACTGTATTTTGCATGTTAGGTGTTATCACTGTAGAATGTCATTTAGTCCCATTAATAATTTCAAGAAAGCAGGAAAAAGGAGAAATAAGGGAAGAGGAGAAAGAAGGATGGGGAGAAGCAAGACAACACATGAGTTTTCTTATATTATGATACCTTGAGGCAGAGAAACAAAGAACCCCAAATTTGATTTCAAATAGATGCCTTAGCTAAGAAAACAGACTAAGATTCAGCCACCCTCCCTTGGATTTGCAAAAGGATACTTAGCAGCCTCTGTTAGGTAACCTCAGAGACACTTGCTTTCCAGGTAGCTATAATTGGTCTGTGCTTAAAAGCAACTAAAAACGGTAAACACATGAGAAACAAGATATACCTGCTGAGTGACCTTGGAGAAAGTTGCCTTCAGCACCAGGCTGGGGACAGTCACATCATTATAAGGGACTAGGAGCACTAGCCTATTGGAATAATCAGACTTTGGAGGACATTTTCGCGGGTGGCAGCTCCTGGGTGCCGGTCTCTCACGCGCCCATCACGGCACCAGGTGCTTTTGATTATGTGAGAACAAGTGAGATCTACCTTGAGGTATATCAGCATTCCAGTTGGAGGTATTAAAATTCTGCATGAGGTAAAGCAGTGTATTAAGAGCTTTGCCACTTAGAAGCCTCTAAGCAGCTAAGATTCCACCACTGTTCCCAGCCCCTCTTGTTTCATTGGAAACATTAAATGACACTGCTCTTACCAGTTTGGCTGCAAAGTCATTAATTTTATGTTTGAAATAGAGAGCAAAAAAAAAATGCACATTTTCTTAGTTTTTGAGATGTCAAGTGGGTTTCACAGAACCCTGAAAGAAAAGTTCCTATTTTTTTTTTTTTCTTTCAAGATTTAAGATGCTCTGAGAAGGATGACTGCCTGGCATTGTTCCATGAGTGTATCAATTATAGGAACTCTTCTATGTGTCATGGTCTAGAATCAGTGTAATCAAGGCATTTGTCAAAGTTCCCACTGCCGTAAAAGTCAAAAAGTAACCCTCCATAATACCATGGACAAAAGAAAGTATAATTCAGTCAAAAGGAACGCAATCAAGATTGATAAAATCCCATTCTTATGCAATTCTACCTAAATATGTGTGCCTTAACAACAACAAGGGCAATGATAATATTTATAAGGGATCGTGTTGTTAAGACATTATGCTAAATGCTTTGCCTGTGTTAGCTTATTTAATCCTTACAACCCTCTTCAAGTGGCTGTTATAATCATACCTATCACTTAAAATGATGTATTTGGGGCCTATGGAGATTGAGTAGTTTTCCTTGTGATCACATAGTTAAAAGGAAAGTTTAAGAATAGAACCAAGCTTCATTTGGCAGATTACAGAACCCATTTTTTTTTATTTTAATGATTGTTTATTTTTAAGAGAGAGAGAGAGCAGGGGAGGGGAAGAGAGAGAGACACAGAATAGGAGGAGGCAGGCTCCAGGCTCTGAGCTGTCAGTACAGACCCCGACCTGGGGCTCAAACCTACAAACCGTGAGGTCATGACCTGAGCTGAAGTTGGACCCTTAACCAAGTGAGCCACCCAGGTGCCCCATGTTTTATTTAAGTATTAGTTAGGTATTATTTATTATTTAATAACTTTTTGTGAGGACATAAACATATTTTCCTGAAACATAATGTTAAATCTGTTCTCTCTAGTGTCTTTGGTCATCTGCAACACCATCAGTGCTTTTCACTATGGGATCCTTTCTTTATAACATATATAATTTTAAATAACTGGAGTTTAAGAATTCCTGTGGTGTACATAAGCAGTACTTTCATCTGGCTCCTATTATGGATTTGGAACTCAAAGTCAGAAATTGAAGGAGCAGATAGAAACTATAACCACATTTGTTTTTTAAATATACTAGTTACATTTTTCCATGTGAGTTTAGTTATCCCAGTTACAGATGAAACAGACCAGATATTTCCCCCATCACCATTCCGTACTTAAAAAGCAAGAGTTAGAGCTGGAGATTACATGTTGGTTGTAAATAATTGATTGAAATTATAATTTAGTAGCTGGAAAAAATAAGGCAAGTGTCTTCTACAATAGGTTTTAAATCCCAAACTACTACTCTATATCTTTCAGTTAATTTGGGTGTGAGGCTAGAG
Source organism: Panthera onca (assembly GCF_046562875.1). Lineage (NCBI taxonomy): Eukaryota > Metazoa > Chordata > Mammalia > Carnivora > Felidae > Panthera > Panthera onca. The sequence goes on along the minus strand of NC_138353.1, from coordinate 38,838,413 downwards.
CTATATTAAATACTCATCATCTCGTAAGTGATTTGTATATGCTAAACCACAAGGGAAACTCAAGAATTGTTGGATAGAATGAGAAGTGTGTTTCCTAGGAAAACTATGGTAGAAAAGTAGTGTAAAATACTGTAGGAAAACCTTAAAGAGATACGTACCAGAATCAAAACCAATACAAAACAAAACAAACAAACAAAAAGCAAGCTCAGCTCCCCCTGGGCCAAATAGCGCTTCAGTCAGCGGACTTTTCTGGGAATTCCGAGTTCTGATGGAGAATGCAATGGAATGGCTTTGCTGAGTGATTGCCCCTGCACGCAGACACTGTTAGACTGCTATCCAGGGTCCAGATGTCAAAAAACGGCTGATCACGGGAGAAATTCATTGTTTGTTTTACTCTAACTTCTGCCTCCTGTTAGTGAGAAGGAAAACATTCTATTCTTTTGTGCTAAAGATCAGGGGATTTCAAAAGTAAATGAGGTTGTAACAAATATCACCATTTTTTTTTCTTTTGGATAGCAGTAGCAATTGTCAGGGAGGAAAAGCAAGCCAGACATATCATAGAGCTAATTAAAATTATGTCAGGAGATAAACTAATTAGGACACCAGTGTACAGAGATATGTCATTGTGTCAGTCTACAAAAAAAAGAAGAAAGCATTGAAATTCTCAAAAAAAAAAAGTTAAATGAAATAGAGAATTCCATACAATAGCAGGAAAGCAAATTAATTACTGCTTCACTCAACACTGACAGAGAGCATAATAGAAATAGGAACCTCTCGAGATGTGTTTAAAGATAAAAACTTGTTTTTTTTAGCTAGCAGCTGTTTGTCTCATCCTGACATCCTTTCACTTTGTCAAAGTGAGTCCTCCTTCTCTCTGAGCACCTGAAGGAAGTCACTTAAATTCTCAGGAATATGTAAGCGGGGGAAGCCACACCATGCAAGTGAAATCCTGACAGTGGGTATACCTCTAAAGGTCTGAGTCTGTAAAATTATGAGATGCATTTGCATGAGGTGCTGACAAGCTTCACTGTGAGAGGAGAAAACACAAGAAACATTACAGCTCTTCAATTTCTGAAATCCATTTTTGTACACGAGCTACTGGTCATGTCTGCAAATTTCTCGAGCTGCATCCCATAAAACAACAAAATTGGGCACTGTCAGCAGAAAAAGAGCATTTTGAATACATCAGTCAGAAAACAAGAACATTTGAAAAACAGACTTAAGAAAAGGTCAAACGGGAGGTTCTGGAAACCCACTAAAAGCTCTCACGTGAATGCCTCTATCTATCTATTTGGAAACTAATATACTGCTGACTACCACAAACTTTCATTTCACATGATTCATGCTCATTTCATCTCCCATAGCAAAACTTAATTAAATATTTCTACATCTGGCTTCTTGATATGCTTTTGAAACTTTTGAAATAATTCCCTTAAGCCTCGAGAACTCCTTGAAAAAATATATTTATGAGTACAAAGAACTCTGCTAGAAGTCACCATGGTTAATTACAATAAAACAATCTTTGTGATTGGTATCATGTATAAAGTTAATTGTCTCATTAACCTTAGCCATTATAATCTAATCCCATTATAGATGAGAATCAAAAGAAGGGCCAGAGATGAAATATAAATAATGACATCAAAATAGTGTATATTCCTCCATTGTGATCTTCAAGGTTTAAACGCATGTCTCCTTAGGCTAATAACTGATAAGTGTTGTAATGTCAAGATGATAGATTGATAGAAAACTGGCCATGCTGTGTCAGTGACATCTTAGGGTATCTTAGCACATTTCAGATTTACTGTTTTTACTTCTCTTTGACATTTTTATCTCCAGACAGCAGAAAATTAAATGATTACTTGAATGAATTATTTAATGAAATAAAATGAAATAAAACCAAGTCTGTTCAATGTTCAATAGATCTCTTGAGATAGATTATGAAAGAACATTTGCAAACTTCTAGTTGGTCCTTGTGTCCATGGGGTTAGAGCAAGGAAGAATCGAAGATTCTAGCTTGGTACCTGAAACACTGGATGAAGTGACAGGCTTTGACCAGCGTTGAGGAAGCAGCATCAGGTGTGAGCAATGGATCTTTCATTGTTCTAACAGAAGCTGAAAATCTGAAGTCTAGGGGCTGAAAGATAATTTAAGAATGCAAATGATTAGCCAGATATCAAAGTCACCTGGAAGAAGTAGAGTATGATTTAGTCCTAGTTTGACTCAGATATTGCTAGCTAAATGTATTCCTGAATTGCTATCTGGGTTGCATTCAACTGACCCAGATATTATGTATCAAAATAAAAACAGTAAACTACAAAATAGGCAAGATCCACCATTAACTGAATACTTACCATAATAGTAAGGATTAAATCAGGTTTTACCTATACGTGTAAGCACTTAATTTGCTTTTTTATTCCCATTTAACCTTCATAGTACCCTTTTGGGTAACTAATTGTCTAATTAATTGTGCCCAGTTTATAGAAAAAGTCCAGACTGAAGTGCCTATTATGGCTTGGTGTCTTGTCATGTAAGGAATCGTACTGGCCATCGGTATCACTCTGACTGCCTAGGGGGTGTGTGAAAGAGACTGTAATTTGATACTCGTGTGAAATCTTTGAGCCCTACAAACTAGAAATGTATGACTTGGCACACTAGGAAACATGGACAATTAATTTACTGGTCTTTGCCCAATAAAACATACACAGTTCCTTTAGGGGATGAATAAGGATACGTGTACAGATAGAATGTAGGAGATGTGATAAGAAACAAGAAGCAACACTGGGGCGCCTGGGGGGCTCTGTTCAGTTGAGCATCATGACCTCATGGTTCCTGGGATTCAGCCCCGCCCCATCCTGTCTTGCTTCTCTCTGAAAGCACTGAGCCTGTTTGGGATGCTCTCTCTCTCCCTCTCTCTGCCCTCTCCACTAGCAGGCCACAAAACTTTCTCTCTCTCTCTCTCTCAAAATAACTAAACTTTAAAAGTTAAAAAAAAAAAAACAAAACAAGAACCAGAGAGATTGTCTTTTCTTTAGAGATTAGGCCATTGGATGTTAGTTGTACTTAGTTTTAGTTTCTTTGTATTTATTTTGTGGATTTTTGGTCATATGCTTTACCCAAAGAGAATAGTATGGAAGAGTATGGAAAAGTTCAATGTAAGAAGCTTTTGTTAATGCTCATAATCTTACGGTATCTTTTCATAAAAGGCAATTCCATATACTTTACACAGGCAATATAAAAAGAATATGTTTGAAAATCTTAATGGAAAATAAACTATAATCATTTCATAGTTAAAATAGAGTTATTTTTTATATTATTTCTTAGTAACCAGCTCTCTATTGTTTTCCTAAGGAAGAGAGAAAAAATATATAAGGAATCTGTGCTGGTTAAAAAGATAAAATGATGAAAACTTCAGTAACAGAATAAAGCCTTCACGGAAGGTTCAGGGGCAGATCTAAAGGGCTACTTTTTCTTTTAGTAGAGTTCATCCAATGGGGGTGGGCACAGAACCTTTTTGAATAAAAAAAAAAAAGGTACTTGATAGAGTGCCTGGGTGGCTCACTAGGTTAAGCATCCAACTTTGGCTCAGGTCATGATCTCACAGCTCATGGGTTCATGGGTTCGAGTCCCACATAGTGCTCTATGCTTACAGTGTGGAACCTGGAGCACGCTTGGAGTTCTGTGTCTCCCTCTTTCTCTGCCCCTTCCCTACTCAGGCTCTGTCTCTCTCAGAAAATAAATAAATAAACAAATTAATTAATTAAAGAAAATACACGTTAAAGAAAATTTTAAAAAGAATAAAGGTACTTGAGGAATAAGGGCCCAACTGCTATGGAGATTGATTCTAAAATATGTCCATTACTCTTTGGGTTGCAAAAGAAGCAGGTGGCAAAAAACTCTGCAGCTGTTCTCCCGTTACCCTCTGATATTCTGCCCTGCTCCTTCTCTCAGGTCTTGGTCAGTCTTGATCCCTGTTGCCTTCTCTCACACCGATTGCTCTCTTTTTTTTGGGTCCTGATAATTTTCTTACTGTATTTAATTAGCTTATGCAATTTGCCACGTATCTTAGCTGAACTTGTGAGTACTGAACAGGAAATTTAATCCAGAAAGTACATCAATGAAGAAAGAACGACTTGTCTTCACGATGTGAAATGTTGGGGTCTGGGAGTAAAGACCAGTCAAGAAAGAAATCTCGAGACATCTTCAGTGCAAAAAAAAAGGTGGTTGTAGGGACACCTGGGTGGCTCAGTTGGTTAAGCGTCGACTTTGACTCAGGTCATGATGTCCCAGTTGGGGAGTTTGAGCCCTGTATCAGGGGCTCTGTGCTCACAGCTCAGAGACTGGAGCCTGCTTAGGTTTCTGTGTCTCCCTCTCTCTCTGTACCTCCACACTCATTCTCTGTCTCTGTCTCTGTCTCTCTCTCAAAACTAAACATTGAAAACAAAGCAAAAAATTTTTTAAAGATGGTTTATTCAAGCATGAGGATAGGACCTGGGGGCAGAAAGAGCTGCATTGGGGTTGTGAGGAGTGGCTGATTGTATACTTTCAAGTTGGGAGGGGGTCAGGGATACCTTAAGTTTCTAAGGAATTTGGAAGTAAGGTTTCCAGGACCTTGAGAGTCATTTTACTGTCTTATGAAACTTTAGTCATGAGACGCTTCAGATACATATCATTGGACCATATGCTTGGAGGATGATTACTAACATGTATCTTGGTGGGGGGTAGAGATAAAGTTTACAAAGGCATTTTTATATGTTAAAGGAGACTTACAGAAGTCTGGAGGTCAGGCTAATGTCAAGCTAATGTTGCCTTTTGCCCTTAGCAAAGTATTAACATTGAGGCAGTTAAGCCCCTGGAATAAGGTCACTCTGCCTGTCCCAAGTATTTGTCAATGGGTTGCAAAGGAAATTTATTTATTTTTTTCTATATTTCTTTTGCCTTTGTTCTCCACATCATAAAGGGCTAGCCTACATGTCATCAGATATGCTAAAGGAGGGTGACCAGTAGTGAATCCTTGTGTGGAGAATTCTGGAAAGCTTTCAGGGAATAGGACCACAGGCTTGTAGAACATAATGCGTTTTTCAGGGAAATCGGCGTCTGTACTTTCCAGCCATGGGCTTTTGGCTGGTGGTTCTTTGAAGCTTATCATTTAAAATTTCAACATAATAGAAAGCAATCTTAGAAAGAATTCTGTAGTTTTGTCTTTTCTTTCTTCCTTTCTCTCTCTTTCTCTTTCTTTCTTTCTTTCTTTCGTCCATCCTCTTCCCTGTGTCAGGGCTTGTGATTACAATGTAAAGAAAACTATGAAAAGTAGCATACAATAAGAGGGTAGAGATTGAGAACACAAAATTCAATTCCTTAGATATTCTTTAGCAAACAAACAAAAGGAAAAAAAAAACATACCTCCTGGAGGCTGAAACTTGAATATAAAATTCAAAAACTCAAGTGGCTTCCTGGTTCTCTCCTAAGGATTTCATGGTCTAATTTTTCTTTGTGTATGTATGTATGTATGTGTGTGTGTGTGTGTGTTCATTTCTTGTGTGTGTATGTCTTCTTCCTGAATACTAAGTTCAGTATGCTTACAAATAGTTTCTCCTGCACCACCCTGTTGGCCAGCATGTTCTTTGGGCATTGTGGCCCTGACTCTTACCCGGTTCCAAAGATAATTCAGCTCAGAGATAATAATGCCTAAATGCAGACCCTATTTGTCTTATTTTCATTATTAAATAGTGAAATCAACTAACTCACTAGCTCAGTAGGTGGACCCTGCCCATTTTTGAGCCAATCAATGTTTGTCAATATAAAAATATTATAACTTAGGCCTACCCTTTTAGCAGTTCCAGTGGGTATGGTGTATCTCAGAGCAGCTAGTGACAAATGGGTAAAGCAAGCATTAAATTATATGTCTATGGTATATTTTTGTATTTCTTTCATACATGCATGTGATCAATAATATTAGGATATCAAAGATCCTATAGAATTGTCTGGAGGTTTAGAATGATCTATTGTACATAGGTTTAAATATATTTTATGTTAATTTCCCCATTGTGAAGAGATTTTCGTATAGCTCTGTTGTGAAAGAGTATTAAATAAATCAGTAACTAGCCAAAATATCTCATTATTAACTGCAAATCATCTCCAATTCTCCATATGAGTAGTTGAAAAGAGGAAATATCTTTAAAATAAAACTAAGGGGGGGCACGTTGGTGGCTCAGTTGGTTGAGCATTCGACTCCGGGTCAGATCATGATCTCAGGTTTCTTGAGTTCCAGCCCCGCATTGGGTTCGCTGCTGTCCGTGCAGAGCCCACTTCGGATCTTCTGTCTCCCTCTCTCTCTGCTTGGCACCTGCTTGCACCTGCCCTCTCTCTTTCTCAAACAAATAAGACTGATGAGCAAACAAACATAGTGGCTATCAAGCAGATTGTAAATATATAATGTGTAATTAAATTCTGCAGTGACATTCAGGTGTCTTGGGGTATTAACATTGTTATGTTCATCAAAAAGGGAAAGAAAATAACTAAGTGACAAACATAAATATTACTCAAATTACCAAACAAGTAGCACACGGTTTTAAAAAATGATTTTAATAAAAATTTGGCATTAGTAATTATTTACGACATATAACTAATTTATGTCTAATATTGATACATGCTTGGTTACATATTGTTTTCATATTTTATGGTTTGATGAAAGTATTCATAGGAAAACACCTATTGAGGTGTACTTTATAAACTGTATTTGATAGAAATACTGAAATCTAGTCATTTGGTATGTTTCAAAGCATATTGATTTTAATTTGGAAGATATCATGAGTAAAATGCTTAAAGTCTACAAAATGTCTTCAACATTTAGTAAAAAATAGCAGTAAATAGACAATTGTCAACGTAACTAAACTGCTCACCTACAGCGTATATACACACATACACATACGCACGTGCACACAAATACACAATAGTACCACTAAGCTTCCCACAAACTCTCTATTGTATTAAATGAGATGGAATAGCAAATGTGATATTTTATACCAGAGCCCTATTAAAAATTCTTTAATCTGAAATGTATTTGAAGTCTGCCCTTCTAAGTAATCAACATGGTAATTATTTCAGGAATCCAGCTTTTTTTTTTTTTTGATGATTATCTTTAGAAAGATTGACACTTAAAATAAATGGATAGTATCAGCTATATAAATGCTTACAGTATATTATTATACTTTAAAATTTTATTCATGGCAGTTTTGTACAACCCAGTTGCTTATAATTTGCTGTAATTGCTCCTCAAATAGAGCATTAAGTTTTATGGCTTCATATTTTCCTTGACTAAAAGGCTTTATTACCATAACAATGCACAGAAAATGGAAATATTGATACCCATAACCTCTAAGTAATGTTTGCTTATTATTTAATGTACGGATATGCAGCTTAATTCTAAATGAATCAGAAAGTACCAAGGAGTTTTGTTTTGTTTTGTTTTCTCCCCCTAACATATTATTTCTGTCCTAATGGTCTTAGAAGTCTTCGAGAGTAGCGACATTGTATTTTATTATGCATTTTCGTGTATAACAAGGAAGAGGTCTCTGCTAATACCTGAAATAAAAAGAACAGTGTTCTAATTTAAACCTTGGTTTCTTATTTTTCCACAGACCGATGCCCTTTGTGGGAGCATCGAAATTTATAGCCAAGCTCAGATCTATTAGGATCAAGACATAAAAGGAAAAAAAAAATGGTCTTTAGTGCAGAGGGAAATAACCTTTTACAATATTAATAAAGGCTCTCTATACTTACTATATTTCTTTGACCTATAATGTCAGAAATATAGATTGCACCCTTAAATCATGCACTTCTAGCTTCATACCAAATTTGCACAATTCGACTTTATCACAAATGTATCCAGATTTTTACAACATCTGGCACATTTATAGCAATTAGTTCTGGGCAGGCTGTAGTGCCGCCAGTCTAAATTGCACAGTCCAAGAACATACACAAATTATGATTACTAATGATTTATTCAATGATGAAGTAATTCATCTTAGTCAGTTAAAGCCTACAACTATAAGAGTTGACAGTTGTGATTTGTGCTATGGTTTTCTTTGATATCATCAAGTTCTTTCTCAACGTTGAACCAAATGGATACAAAAAGTGAAAAGCAGTTGAAATAAATACTATGCCATGGTAAAACATTCTTTATACTCATGGGGTAAAATGATAAAATCTCACCAATTATACCAATTTCTTTTCAAAATAGATGAGTAAAGCACAGTGTTTGCAATACTCTGAGAGATCTTGTAAATCTTAATTAATTCAGTTTTATCACCAATTGGCTAAAAGCCTTCTGCCATTTATAAAGAGTTTCATATATAAAAACCTAATAAAATATTTGAATTATGATTAACAGTGTTGATTTTTTGAAACACTGAACTATAATTTGTGGGTTTTCTGTATCCCTTAAGTTGGAATTTCTTTCCCCTTTTTCTGTGCTTATCTGTACTCTGTTTATGTTCAAGTTCTGCAAGGTGCTTCCCTAGCAACGTTTTTTTGGTGAATTTTTTCCCAGATCACAGAATTTGGAATTAATTGCATTTATCTTGGTATACCTATTGCTATTTCATTTATTGATGATAATGCAACATTGTTAAGTATCCGATCCTGTATATTCTGTATTCCTCATAATGTTGACAAAGTATGAGGTACACAGTAGGTATTTTAAAATTTTTGCTGCTCTGTTTTGGAAAAGACATGAGCATTATGGCTCATTTGAGTGCATCTTCAGGAGAGTAAGTTTTTTTTTCTTTTTTATGACAAAATGTTAATAAAATTTGCAGTGTGATCTCAATCTTAAAAAAAAATTTAGACCTGTGCCCCTCCTCCATCCTGTATGTGAACAGGGACACGAGATTGATTATCACCAATGGAGGGAGATAATGTCTTCTCAATTCTCTCTTTCCATTTGCAGAGGACCTATCATTGGATCATGGCCCTGGGAGATGGCTGAACTACAGGGTACTAGGTAGTCATTTATCTCTAATTCTGTATTGGAAGAGAACACTCACTGATCATTAACACCCATTTTGACTTTATGTGGATAAGAATTCATTTTCCATTGTGTTAAGCTACTGAATTTGGGAGTTTTTGTGTTTGAAAAGCTGTTATTAATGTGTCTAAATAGGGATCGTCATTCTTATTTTTATCTTTAAATTGGATTGATTGTATTATTTCTATTACCCTAAATGGGCTTCTCTTATTTTTTCATGATTATGTATTACTGTGTTATTGTAAAATAAAACAAAACATACCTAGTGGCAGTCTCCTTCCATGTGCCAGTAGGAAGGCACATTTTTCATGTCAGTACACTTCTCGCTATGCATATATTTTGATAATCAACCTGATCTTAATGAAATTACACTGATTTCTTGGACCTTGGGCTAAGTCTGAACTATTGTTGGATGCCTCCAGATAATCTTCATTTCTCTAGCACTGACCCACAAACTCTCACTGAACCTATTCAGTTCTCAGGGATAATAAACTCATTATTTTTTCTCTAGCTTCACTGAGGTAATAATAGACAAACTAAAATGAAATATATATGTATATTACATTAAAGATATATATCATATTAATATATAACATATATGATAAATATATATGTGATATATATGATATATATATGATAAATATATATATTATATATATGATAAATATATATATTATATATATATTAAGGTATACATCGTGATGATTTAAGATATACATATCCATTGTGAAGTTATTACCACATTCAGGAATATTAAATTCATTACCTCACCTAGTTAGTATTTTTGTATGCGTGGGTGTTGAGAACACTTCAGATGTACTCTCCTAGCAAATTTCTGGTATACCATACTGTGTCCTTAAATATAATCACCATGTTGTATATTAGATCCTCAGAATTCATTCACCTTGTGCCTGAAACTTTGTACTTGAAAACCACCATTATATTCTGTTTCTATGTTTTTGGCTTTTTTAGTGTCTACATATGAATGAGGTCATATTGGATTTATCTTTGGGTGTCTGTTTTATTTCAGTTAGCATAATGCCCCCCCCAGCTTAATCTACATTATTTCAAATGACAGAAGTTTCTGTCATAAAAGAATGGCTGAATAATACTCCATTGTATCACATATACCACATTTTCTTTTTCTATTCACCCATTGGTGGACACTGAGGTTGTTTTCATATCTTGACTATTATGGATAGTGCTACAATGGTTGTAAGAGTGCAGACGTCTTTTAAAATACCAACTTCAATTCCTTTGGATATATGCCCGTAAGTGGGGTTGCTAGACCATATGGTAACTCTGTTTTGAATTTTTTAAAATTTTTTAAATGTTTTTATTTGTTTTTGAGAGCGAGAGAGACAGAGAGAGACAGAGCACGAGCTGAGGAGGGGCAGAGAGGGAGGGAGACACGGAATGAGAAGCAGGCACCAGGCTCTCAGATGTCAGCAAAAAGCCCTACGTGGGGCTTAAAACTCACAAACCACGAGATCATGACCTGGACCAAAGTTGGACGCTCAACCAACTGAGCCACCAGGTGTGCCTCTATTTTTAATTTCTTGAGGAAATTGCATGCTGCCTTCCTTAAGAGCTGTACCAACTTACCTACCTGCCAGCAATGTACAAGGATTCCCTTTTCTTTACACCCTTGCTAATGCTTGTTTTGATAATAGCCATTCTAACAAATGTGAAGTGATATCTCATTGTAGTATTGATTTGCATTTTTCTCATTACTAGTGATGTTAAACATCGTTTTATATGTGTGTGTGTGTATATATATATATATATATATATATATATATATATATATATATATATTGCCTTTTGTATATCTTCTTCAGAAGAAATACCTATTCAAGTCTTTTGTCCATTTTTAAAATTTAGACCATTTTTAGAGCAATTTTATGTTCACATCAAATGTGAAAGGTTCACATATTTCATTTATGTCCTTAGTCCCCATAAATTCCTTCATTATCAACATCTTCCAGCAGACAGATGCATTGTTGCAATTGACAAACCACATTGATACATCATAATCATCCAAAGTATAGTTTGCATAATGCTTCACTCTTTGGCTTGTGTATTCATCATTACAGTATCATACACACCATCTTCACTGCTTTGCCTAAATGTGTCCCACCCCCCAGCCCGGGCAAACACTAATCTTTTCTTTTTTACTGTCTACATGGTTTTGCCTTTCACAGAATGTCATATGATTTGGATCATACAGTGTATAGCATTTTCAGATTGACTTCTATCCGTTAGTATTATGCATTTCAGTTTTTCCTCCATGTCTTTCAGAGCTTGATCGCTCTTTTCTTTTTAGCACTGAATAATATTCCATTATGTGGAAGTACCACCATGTATTTATCCATTCACCTACTGAAGGACATCTTGGTTGCTTCCAGGTTTTGGAAATTACAATTAAAGAAGCTATAGACATCCATGTGCAGGTTTTTGTGAGGACATGGTTTTCAAGTCCTTTGGGTAAATAGTAAGGAGCATGATTTCTGGGTCACAAGAGTCTTTTTAGATTTGTAAGAAATTGACAAACTGTCTTCCAGAGTGGCTGTACCATTTTGCATTTCTGCCAGCAGGGAATGAGAATTCCTTTTGTCCACATCCTCACCAGCATTTAGCATTCTCATTGTTCTGGCTTTTAGCCATTTTAACAGCTGTGCAATAGCAACTCATTCTTTTAACTTGATGTTCCCCAGTGACATATGGTGTGGATCACCTGTTCATAAGCTTAATGTCATCTATATATTTTCTTCGGTAAGGTTTCTGTTCACATCTTTGGCCTGTTTTTTAATAAGGATGTTTATTTTTGTTTAATTTTATGACCTCTTTGTATATTTTGAATAACAGTTTTTATCAGATCTGCTCTTTACAAATATATTCTCCCAGTCTGTGGCTTGTCTTCTAATTCTCTTGACATTATCCTTTGTGGAGCAAATATTCTTAATGTAAATAAAGCCAAGCTTATCAATTATTTCTTTCATGCATTGTACCTTTGATGTTGTATTTTAAAAGTCATTGTCATCCTCAAGGTTATCTGGTCTTAGTCCTATGTTGTCTTCTAGGTATATTATAAATTTGTGTGTACATTTAGATGTACATTCTAGATGTGTGATCCATTTTGAGTTAATTTTTGTGACAGGTATAAGGTCTGTGTCTATATTCACTTTTTTTTTTTTTTTTTTTTTTTTGCATGTGAATGTCCAAATGTTCCAGCACCATCTGTTGAAAAGTCATTTATCCATTGTATTGCCTTCACTTCCTTGTCAAAGGTCAGGTGACTGTTTATGTGGGTTCATTTCTGGGCTCTCTTATCTATTCCATTAATCTGTTTGTCCGTTCTTTAACCAATAAAACACTGTTTTGATTACTATGGCTGTATAGTAAGTCTTCAAGGCAGATAGTGTCAGTCTTGCTACTTTGTTCTTTTCCTTCAATATTATGCTGGCTATTCTGAGTCTTTTGCCTCTCCAAATAAAGAGTTTGTTGATATCCACAAAATTACTTGCTTGGATTTTCATTTGAATTGCATCAAATCTGTACATCAAGTTGGAAAGAACTTGACCATAGTGTGTCTTGTTATCTGTGAATATGGAATCTGTCGCCATTTATGTAGTTCTTCTTATATTTAATTTATCGCATTTTGTAGTTCTCTTCATACAGATCTTTTACATATTTTGTTAGGTTTATTCCTAAGCATTTCATTTTGTTTTTGATGCTAATGTAACTGAATTGTGTTTTTAATTTGAAATTCCACCTAATCATTATAGGAAAACAATTGACTACTATACATTACCTTTGTATCTTACAACTTGCTACAGTTGCTTATTATAGGAGGGTTATTTTGTCACTTCTTGGGATTTTCTACATATATGATCAGATCATATCACCTACAAATGAAGAGTTTTATTTCTCTCCTTTCCAGTGTGCATACTTTTTCTTTTCTTTTCTTTTCTTTTCTTTTTTTTTTTTTTTTTTTTTTTGTCTTCTTGCATTAGCTCTTTCAGTGTCATCTTGAAAAGGAATGGTATGAGGGGACATCCTTGCATTGTGTTTAATCTTAATGAGAAAGCTTTATGTTTCTCACTTTTAAGTATGATGCTAGCTATAAGTTTTTCATAGATATTCTTTATCACAGTCAGGAATTTCCCTATCTATTCCTAGATTTACTCACAGTTTTTATCATAAACGGGTGTTGGATTTTGTTATATGCTTTATTTTCTATTTATTGATATGATCATGTGATCTTTTTGTTTTAGCCTATTAGTGTGGTGGATTACATAATTGATTTTGGAACGTTGAACCAACTTTGCCTACCTCAGATAAATCCTACTGGGCTATATTTTATAATCCTTTTCATGCATTGTTGGAATTGAGTTACTAATTGTATTGTTGAGGATTCTTGTGTCTGTGTTCAGGAGAGATACTGGTCTGTAGTTTTTTTGTAATGTCTTTGTCTGGTTTTGGTGTTAGAGTAATGCTGGCCTCAAAGAATGAATTAAGAAGTATTCATCTCTTTCTATACCCTGAAAGTGATTGTAGAGAATTAGTATAATTTCTTCCTTAAATGTTTTCTAGAATTCATCAGTGAACCCATCTGGGCCTGGTCATTCTTTTTGGGAAGTTATCAGTGATTTCTTTATTTCTTTAATAAGTATTTTATTTATTTAATAAATATAGGCCTATTCAGATAATCTATTTCTTCTTATGTGAGTTTTGGCAGATTGTAATTTTCAAGGATTTGACCCATTTAATAATATTTGTGGGGATAGTTATTCATTGTATCCTTTGCCCTTTTGAAATTAGATTATTGATTCATTGATTTTTTTTATTGACCTATACAAGTGCATCGTGTATTTTGGGTATTAAGTCCTTATTAAATACATGGTTTGCAAATATTTTCTTACATGGTGTAGGTTAATTTTTCATTTTGTTACTTTCTTTGACGTGCAGAAGCTTTTTAGTTTGATGTATTTCCACTTCTTTTTCTTTTCTTTCTTTTTTTTTTTTTTTTTTAATTTTTGCTTTGCTCAGTAAGTGTAATCCCTCTAGCTTTGTTCTTCCTTCTGATATTGCTTTGGCTATTTTTGGGTCTTTTTGGCTCCATACAAAATTTAGGATTTTTTTTCTATTTCTGTACAAGATGGCATTGCAATTTTGACAGAGATTATATTGACTCTGTAGATCGCTTTGGTAGTATAGATATTTTACCAATATTAATTCTTCCTGGACAAGATATCTTTCCATTTGTTTGTGTCTTCTTGAATTTCCTTCATCCATGTATTTTACTTTTCAGTATACAGATCTTTCACCTCTTCTAGTTAAATTTATTCCTGGGTATTTTATTGCTATTATAAATTGAATTATTTTCTTTATTTTTGTATAATTTGTTGTTAATGTATAGAAATGAAGATACTTTGAGTTGATTTTGTATCCTACAGTTTTACTTTATTTATTAGTTCTAACAGTTTTTTGGTGGTGTCTTTTGGGTTTTCTATATTTAAGATCATGTTATGTGCAAACAGAGACAATTTTACTTATTCCTTTCCTATTTATTTTACTTATCCCTTTCCTATGTATTTTACTTTTATTTTATTTATTGTATTTTATTCATTTTTGTTCTAATCGCTCTGCCTAAAACTTCCAGTATTATATTGAATAGATACAGTGAGGGAGGGCACTGTTGACTTGTTTCTGATGTTAGAGGAAAAGCTTTCAGTTTTTCACCACTGAGTGTGAGCCCATCTGTGGGCTTCTTGTATAAGACCTTAATTATGTTGAGGTACATTCATTCTAATTTGCTGAGATTTTTATCTTGAAATGATGTTGAAATTTATAAAATGTTTTTTTTTCTGTGTCTCTTGAGATAGTCATGTGATTTTATCCTTTATTCTGTTAATGTGGTATATCCTATTATTTGTGTATGTTGAACCATCCTTGCATCCCAAGGACAAATGATAATGGAAAATGGTGTATGATCCTTTGAATGTGCTGTTAAATTCAGTTTCCAAAAATTTGTTCAGTTTTTGCATGTGTGTTCACCAGGGATATTGGACTCTAGTTTTCATTCTTGTAGTGTTCTTATATGGCTTTAGCATGAAGACAATGCTGGCTTTGCAAAATCAGATTGAAAGTGTCCCCTTCTCTTTAATTTTCCAGACGAGTTTGAGAAGGATTGGGGTTAATTCCTTAAATGTTTGGCAGCATTCATCCATGATGCCATCTGGTCTTGGGCTTTTTGGGGCGAGGGGGTAGTTTTTGATTACTGCTTCAATCTTCTTACTAGTAATTAATTGGTTTTGATTTTCTGTTTCTTCATGATTCACTCAGTAGGTTTTAAGGAATTGATCTATTTTTTTCCAGATTATCCACTTTGTTGGCTTATCACTGTTTATAGTAGTTTCTTATGATTCTTTGTATTTCTGTGGTACAAGTTGTAATATCCCTCCTTTTATTTATAATTTTATTATTTAAACCCTCTTATCTTTGGTCAGTATAGCTAAAGATTTGTGAATTTTGTTTATCTTTTCAAAAAGCCAGCTCTTATTTTCACTGGTCTTACTGTCTTTTGATTCTCTATTCCATTTACTTTCCTCTATTCTTCATTCTTTCCTTCATTCTGCTAACTTTGGGCATATTTTGTTCTTTTGCTAGTGCCTTGAGGTGTGAAGTTGGTTATTTATTTGAGGGTTTTTTTTTTTTTTAATGTATGCATTTACCACAGCAAACTTCTCTCTTAGAACTGCTTTTGCTGTTTCCCATAAATTTTGGTATATTATGACTCCATTTTCATTTGTCTCAAGATACTTTATGATTTCTTCTTTGACTCATTGCTTGTTCAAAAATGTGTTGTTTAGGTTCCACGTGTTTGTGAACTTTCTAGTGTTCCTTCTGTTATTGATTTTTAGTTACAGACCACCATGGTCGGAAAAGACACTTGATATGATTTCACTCTTCCTGAATTTGTTAAGACTTCTTCTGTGACCTAACATATGATCTATTCCAGAGAATGTTCTATAAGCACTTGAAAAGAATGTATTATTGTTGGATGGAATGTTCTATAAATGTCCATTAAGTCTGTAATTGGTTATAGTGACTTTCAAGTTCACAGTTTCCATATTGGTATTCTTTATTGGATTATCTAATTGTTCTTGAAAGTGGGGTATTAAGGCCCTCTATTATTATTATATTCCTGACTATTAGTTCCTCCTGTTATGTTAATATCTGATTTATATACAAAAGTGCCCTAATACTGGGTGCACATGCAGTTATGATTTCTATCTACTGTAATTAAATGACTTTGTATTTATGTAGTGACCTTAATTGTTTCTCATGGCAGATTTTAACTGCAAATTTGTTTGGTCTAGGTATAGCCACCCCTGCTCTCCTTTGGTTACTGTTTGCATAGAATAATTTTTTTCTGTCCATTCGCCTTCAGCCTACAGGTATCCTTAAAGCTAAAGTGAGTCTCTTGTAAGCAGCATCGTGTTATATCCTGTTTTTTAATCCATTTGGCCACTCTGTGTCTTTTAATTGAATAATTTAATCTATTTATATTTAATTTCACTATTAGTAGGTAAGGACTTAACTATTGCCATTTATTGTTTTTTCATTGTTTTGTAGTTTCTTCCTGTCTTTCTGTCTCCCTTTTGATTTGTGTTGTTGTTATTATGTTATACTTTGATTCCTTTCTCTTCATCTTTTGTTTCTACTAGAATATTTTTTGTGACTATCCTGAGGCTTCCATAAAACATCTGATAGTTATAAAATACTATTTTAAGCTGAGAACAATTCAGTTCCATACAAAAACTCTACCCTGTTACTTCTCCCCAATTCCTCATATTATGCTATTGATGTCACACTTTAATATTTTCATATTGTGTATCTTTTAATGATTTATTATAGCTTTGGTTATTTTTAATACTCTTTTCCTATAACTTTTATAGTAGAGTTAAAGTGATTTACACATCACCATTGCAACACAGAATATTCTGATTTGACTACATATTTTTTTATAGTTCGTTTATTTTGAGAAAGAGAGAAAGGGTGAGAGAGAGTGAGCACAAGTGGGGGAGAGGCAGAGAGAGGGAGAGAGAAAATCCCAAGCAGGCTCCACACTCAGTGCGGAGCCTGATGTGAGACCTGACCCCACCACCAGGAGATCAGGACTTCCTGAGCTGATATCAAGAGTTGGATGCTTAAACAACTGAGTCACACAGGTTCCCTACTACATATTTATGTTTTCCTATGTGTTTTATTCTTTTGTATGTTTTCATGTTATTATTTAGTGTCCTTTCATTTCAAATTGAATATTTTCTTTAGTGTTTCTTACAGGTCAGGTCTAGTGGTGAGGGACTATTTCAGCTTTTGTCTGAGGGTGTCTTTATCACTCCCTCATTTCTGAAGAGCAGCTTCACTGGGTATGGTATTCTTGTTTGGCAGGTTTTTCAAAGTATTGAAAAAAATTATTCCCACAAAGACACTTTTGTCCATGGATTGCTGCCAAATTTTTGTTTCTATGGAGAGATATGAATGGAAGACCTCTTACTTTGCCATCTTGCTGAAATATTCTTTTGGATTACATTTATCTGAATAATTGTGGTATTTATTTTATTGACACAGATGTGATCACAAACTACTCTTGTGCTGATGAGAAAAATAACCTCACTCTGCAAGCACTGATTTTTTTTTTTTAAATCATGATATGATTCTGCCTATAGAAGAGAAACTTACTGTATTTTCTTCCTTGGTTGGTAATTTTTTGAGATCATTCTTAGTAAGGCCAACAAAGGAGAATTCATCGATAATCTTAACTAAAGGCAAACAAGTGGGGAAATGTTTTTCAGCTGGTTTGTTCTACTAAGCATAAGGACCAAACATGATTGATATGTCCATCTTTCTCACAATTATGGAACAACAGGTAACTGAGTCTTCACAGACTTCAGTGGCCCAGAACTGCTCCCCTCCCATCTCTTCCTTTGCCCCTTGTTTCTGGTAATATTTTCAGCCATTTTTAGTTACCCAAAAATGTGATATAACTCTTTGTCCCTCCCTCTTGTCAGTTTACACCCTTAATGGTTTTCAAATCAGTGTCTCTCTCAATCTCTCTCTGTCCCTCCCCCTCCAACCCACAAAAACATCTGACATCCTTAATTCTGCCTTCTCCACTCAAATGTATCACAAATCCATCCCATATAATTTCTGAGTGTTCCCAAGTGAAAAACAGGATTACATAAATCTCTTGCTAATAATAAGTTCTTTCCCATGAGACTCTTAACTCCTACATTGTACGGTTTTTTTTCATAACTGATGATTCTATGTCCAGAACAGTGCTAGTACTCAGCACTTGTGAATAAAGAATCTCATTATAGGGAAATCTGAAAGCCTTATCTGAACTTGACTTTAGCTTTAGGGCCATTTTGGCTTATGTAATATCATTAATGAACTTACCACCTCCATTATAGAGTTTAACTGTGTCCACCTGCAAATTCTGCCATTGGCTGTAGCCAACTAGCATCTATATAAGAGTGTGTGGGCAAAGGGACAACTTGACTGTTTTTAAGGTCGTATTGCTGTCAGTGCTTTTCTGTTTATCTTTTTTTTTTTTTGTAGTTCACTTGGCTTTTGACAAACTACATTGATTTCTAATCTAACAGCTTCTATGATTTACTGTTTTGTTTTTATTTTCTCAACTCATCTTCAGCTATTTCTAGAGTTTCTGTTTTCTGATTCTTCCTTATTTCTGTGGGAATTTTATGTCTCTAGCTTTACTTCTTAGTTTCTCTCAATCCTCTGTTGCTGTAATGACCCTATTATTACCTGCTCTTAGTGATGCTGTCTAGATTTTTATGTAATGCTGTAGGACTTGTAAAAAGACCACACACTTGTCACCTGGCACTGTGATGTAGTAATAATGGCTAATTCCTATTTTGGGAGTATCTGGTAAAGTTTTAAAAGTTAACAACAGCCAGAAATTCCAGAAGTTGCCACTGATAAGCATGCTTAGAATAATGCTTGGGCATGGGATTTGTGAGGCAATGCTACTGAATTGAAAATGGGACAATTGAAATTGGAGTCACTGAATTCACGTTTATTACTAAGGTTGGGAAAGCTCAAGATCATAAACCAATTTAAAAGAAAGTCAGGCTTGTGTTCAAGAGCCATATTTAAAACAGGGCCAAATAAATAAATAAATAAATAAATAGCAAGCAAACAGGGCCAAATTCAAGGTCATAGATCAGGAAGAGTCATGAAGGATTCCTTGAGTTAACTTAGTATGAAAGAATCAGAGATTCTGTGACATAGAAAGAAGCTGAACCATGATTAACTTTACCCTCTCTTGCCTTTCATAGGAGCCTGTAAGTGATTACCGAGCCTTGAAAGGAAATTCTTAATCAGGGAGATAAGTAGTCCAAGAACAAGAGAAATTCCAGTATACTAATTGGAACTGCAACAAAAATGTGATCAGTTGGAGCCACATATATCCTTAAAGGAGCATTGTCTTCTCTAGGAATATTTTCTTTTACCTTTTTTTTTACCTTGATATTCCCGATGTTAATACATTACCACCATCTATAGCATCTTAGAGCCACCTTCAGCTACTTGCTACGTATGTTTTGCTCTCAGATACAAGGACAATGAGGAAAAGGAAGACATTTCATCATGACAATGAAGCAGCATGGCATGTTTCTGTCATATAATGGCCATTCTCCCCTTATGTGAAGTTCCCTAGAGAGTATTTCTTTTCCCATGAAGGAAATTTTATGTACATCTTTGGATAATCAGTGTCAAGAAGAGCACAATGGTGCAAACATATTCTTTCTTTTCATGATTGTTCACAGTTCTCAGTCCCAGTTGAAAAGACCTTTCTTCCTGATTTTGTACAGCACTGAATATACTGTCAATAAGTCATAAAAATTTCTGCAACTTCCTTTGCTTTCTCCTCTTCTGCCAGGCATTACATGTCAACATAGTCAGTGAATAAGACAAGATAGACATATTACATCAGGAGACTAAATCTCTAGGGTTGATGATATCCTTAGGGCAAGGTGCTCGATATTCTGACAGGTACCTTTCTTAAATTAGACTTTTCCTGTGTGCCACATTCTCTGTAGCCACTCAAGAGCAGAGGCAGTGGTATCAGATTGATTTGGGGGCTGCTATCAAATATAAATAACAATTAACTCTCATGTCACCTTCTAGCAGGCAATCACAGTTGCAGGATGCCTGCACTTCAAGAAAGAATAAAGACATCCTCCTTTGGGCTGAATGATATGAGAGCCATATGTCATGATCAGAAGAATATTTCTGCAACCTAACTGAAATCCTCCACCATTATACCAGACAGAACTCTAATTCTAATTGCCGGTTAGACTCTATTTATGACAGAGAGTTCTCTTTCAGGTCTAAACTCCTTAGCATGGATTGAAAGGAACTTACGGACCCAAAGATACCTTTGTAACCTCGTCCCCAGCTAGGCTCCACAATGCCATAAATTGTAGAAAAATGAATCATTGTTTTCTGATATGACTACATAGTTCCCACCCATAAGTCTTTCCTTATACTTGTTTTTATTCATTTATTTTTTGGGGGAATACTCTGGTCTCTATTTCACAATTAACTAGTCTATTAGATTTAGATTCAGCTTTAAGTTTAAAAAAGATAAAATATTAAAGTTTATTACCTTATTTAAAAAATTTTTGGTTTGAAATGCAGAAGGAACTTAAAGAATCTAGGACCAGTATGATGCAGTCATTAAGGGGCACCTGGGTGGCTCAGTTAAGTAAGTGTTTGACTCCAGATTTTGACTTAAGTCATGATCTCACAGTTTATGGGTGCAAGCCCCATGTCCACCTCCACACTGTCAGTTCTTGGGATTCTCTCTCTCTCTCTCTCTCTCTGTGCCCCTCCCCTGCTCATGAGCTGATGCACACTCTCTCTATACTTAAAAAAACAAGATGTATTCATTAATGTCAAAGTCCTAGATTTCTTCTTACTTGCAGTCATGCTATCTTCACCATATGCCTCCCTACCCTTTGCTTTAATACAGCCCTTCAGGCATCAGCTACCAGAATTGGAAAGAGGAGAAGAATGGACACTCACTAAAGACACTGTCTGTAGCTCACACATTCCTCTTATATTCCATCTGTCATTAGTTATTTACATCACCACATATAAGCTATAACAAAAATATAACCTTCGTTTTGGGTGTTCATGTGACTGGCTAACATGGTGGTTTTATTTTGAGAAAATAGCAAAGAATGAGAATCAAGAAACAACTAGAATATTCTGCCCCAACTGGTTGGTGAACTTTTCTAGCTATTCCTGGCCCCTGGAGCAAAGCAGATTAATCTCTTACCCATTTTCAAATAGAAACTTGTTAAAACATTATTTTACCATGATAACAACTCATATTCACTTAAATCTTAATGACTCATAAAAAGAGAAGCTGGAACTATATATGAAGGAAATGAAGATTTTGTTTGTTAGCTTTGTGACCTTCTAATTTAGGAAGAAATATCTGTGTGTGTGTGTGTATGTTTGTGTGTGTGTGTGTGTGTGTGTGTGTATCTGTCTGTCTCTCTCTCTCTCTCTCTCACACACACACACACACATATACAAGTATTTTGAAGTTCTAAAGTTCAGTTTCCTCATTAAAAAAAATAGTAGTAGTTGCTTCTTGGTGTTTTAGAGTTTTAAAATGAGGTTCTGTATGAGAAAATGTTTTCTAAATTATAGGTTGTATTAACTTTTTTAAATGATGGCCAGGTAAAAAATTGACCCTAGCATACTCTAGCATTATGATTCTTTTAGGATATAAATGGAAAAAATGATCAAATTCTATTAATTCAACTATAGATCAAGAACACTAGTATATATGAATTTAAGTTCCCCTTGTTTAGGCAGCAGATACTTTTTGAGTATCTTTTATGGTCTGAACACTAATTTGGGCCCTGGACTATAAGAGATAAGAGGACAGAATTTTCACTCACGGAGCTTATAATTGAAAGGAGAATATATATTCGAATAATGATGTAATATGGCATAATTATACGTTGAAGGAGATGTATTATATGAATGTATAAAAATGGAACATGGGAATTTGTAGGGGTATTTAGGAAATGATGGCTTTCTGAGGCTGTGATGTTTAAATATTAATCTGAAGTCTAAGAAGAGAGTAACTATGCAAAGAGAAACATTTGTAGGAGAACAGAGAAAAGGCAAATTGCAGGTAGAGGAAAGAGTATGTGTTAGGACCTTGAAATCAGAAGAGTCATAGGAACATTTAAGGATATTGACATGTTCACTTAACTGTTGGGAGCCCTAGTTTCCTAGTTTATAAAATAGAAATAATTATGAGTCCAAATTTCTTCACAGAGAATAAAACATAAGGTTATTTATAAACAGTCAAATACTACAAAAAAAGCGATTCTGTTTATCTATTATAAATGATAAAGCTGTAGGTGTTACATGCTTACTATGTGGTTTTCAACGCCCCTGCGTTTTGCAGTTAGGACTTTACTTTGTGCTGAATGGTCTAATTTATTTGGGTTTAATCAGAAGGAGAAACTAAAAGTTTAGATTTGGGAGGAAAAGTAGTAAAAACTACCAATCCTAGAAAGATACATGGATGCCCCGTTATTGGTGTCATCTGAGGGGAACCAGGGACTGGTTGGGGAACCAGTCCCTAAGCTTTATATAATCCTGGTTATTTATTTATCTGTAATTGTTAGTGGAAGAAGGAGAGTATGGAAGAGACGGCCCAGCAAATACATCTCTAAACACGACATCCTGATCTCACACCTAGATCCAATATTCCCAGCTAGTCTCCTGACGTTTATGTTTGAACTAACACAGTCAGATATTGCCAAGGCCTCTGCTCAAGAACCACATTCCACTGAAATCCACTCAGCATGACAGTCTTCATTCCACTGTAAGAAATACATTTGGTTGCCACTGTGTATTACAGTTGCTTGTAGACCACACAAAGGCAATGTGGTATGCCCCAAAGACCTTTAGCCTTCTTACTATAATTAACTGCTCCTAAATTTAACAAAAATCAGACAGAAAATTCCAATGTGTTACAGCATTCATTGCAAGGCAAAACTCAGTCTTTCTAACTAATTTTAAAATTCAGAATGTTATTTAGAAGCAATGATTATAGTGAGTGCCTACTATGCAGAAGGTGAACTTTTTGCTTCTTTCACCCAGCTTGCCTGATTTAAATATCCTTAACAAGCCATGTGATTTATCAGATAAAGCATTATTCCTTCATGTTGGCACTAAGGAAACATATTTTGACAAATAGTAAATTGCATAATCATATAGCTTAAAAGTAGGTGAGCTGGATTTTCAAATAAAGTCTACCTTACTCGACATCCAGTGTTTGTTCTCTTATAATTACCCCTCCCTTTGCAACTTTCCCCTCATGCCTCCACCCCCGCATACATTCTATAGTAAGTTATATAAAGATTGTTGAGAAGATGTAATGGACTTGACTGCTTTTGCTAAAACTGTCCTCATTAAAGCTATGACACCTTAGGTCAATACAGAGAAGAGAGAACCTGTTTGACTTGCAGAATCATAGATTCTGTTTAATTGACTTTCTGATACTTAAACTATATCTTCTACCTTAATTTCAAAATAAGATATGTACCTACTATCTTTAGTCCCCTCCTAATTCAGTCCCACTGATAAACCTTAATAATTCACAAACTGTATTAAACCATGAGAGCCTTGAGCAGTAGAACCAAACAGGGAGGTTTTTGACACCTGCTTCTTGGGAGTTATGATTCAAGAATACATTTTCTCAGACATTCTTGATTTTTAAAGATTTACAACATCACCAATTAAGTTATCCAAATAGCAAACAGCTCTGGCTATTTTAGTGTTCAAGGAACTCGTTTTAATTCTCTGCCTCCTTTCTGTAGTATATAACATTGTACATCAAATGTCTAAAGTAAAACAGACTTTATGGATCTGATAGGGGAGATACCATTCCTCTTAATGCAGACTATTATAAAAGTAAACATAAGAGAGGTAAGAGATGTGATCTTAACAATTCCCACGATGCATAGTTCACATAATTCAAGATGTATCCTAAAAACTATGGCTGACATTTTCTCTTTCCAACTAATATAGTAGTAACACAATATGCAATTCCTATGTCTTCCTGCTTGGATTTCTTTTCATTTATTTTTATTTGAGTGGTTATGTTCATGATTTTATATTATTTCCCTATGTAAATAATTTATTGACAGCTCTTTCTCTCCCTTTAAAGTCACATAATACAAATTTATATATAATGCTGTCATATTCTAGCTATATTTCTTGATAGGGAATAAATGGTATTATGGAGGAGCCTACTACATACATTGCATAAGATTTAACATCTCTGAACTTGCCCTTCAAATGTCAGTGGCATTCTCCATGCCAATCATTGTGGCAAATTAAACCCTTCTCACATACACTCTTTTGTTTTTTTAATTTTATTTTTTATTTTTAAAAATTTACATCCAAATTAGTTAGCATGTAGTGAAACAATGATTTCAGTAGTAGATTCCTTAATGCCCCTTACCCATTGAGCCAATCCCCCCTCCCATAAACCCTCCAGTAACCCTCAGTTTGTTCTCCATATTTATGAGTCTCTTCTGTTTTGTCCCCCTCCCTGTTTTTTATTATTTTTGCTTCCCTTCCTTATGTTCATCTGTTTTGTCTCTTAAAGTCCTCATATGAGTGAAGTCATATGATTTTTGTCCTTCTTTGACTGACTAATTTCACTTAGCATGATACCCTCCAGTTCCATCCACGTAGTTGCAAATGGCAAGATTTCATTCTTTTTGATTGCTGAGTACTACTCCATTGTATATATATACACCACATCTTCTTTATCCTTTCATCCATCGATGGACATTTGGGCTCTTTCCATACTTTGGCTATTGTGGATAGTGCTGCTATAAACATGGGGGTGCATGTGTCTCTTCGAAACAGCACACCTGTATCCCTTGGATAAATGCCTAGTAGTGCAATTGCTGGGTCGTAGGGTAGTTCTATTTTTACTTTTTTGAGGAACCTCCATACTGTTTTCCAGAGTGGCTGCACCAGCTTCCATTCTCACTAGCAATGCAAAAGAGATCCTCTTTCTCTGCATCCTCACCAACATCTGTTGTTGCCTGAGTTGTTAATGTTAGCCATTCTGACAGGTGTAAGGTGATATCTTATTGTGGTTTTGATTTGTATTTCCCTGATGATGAGTGCTGTTGCATCTTTTTTCATATCGGTTGGCCATCTGGATGTCTTCCTTGGAGAAGTGTCTATTCATGTGTTTTGCCCATTTCTTCACTGGATTATTTGTTTTTTTGGGTATTGAGTTTGATAAGTTCTTTATAGATTTTGGATACTAACCCTTTATCTGACACGTTATTTGCAAATATCTTCTCCCATTCCGTCGGTTGCCTTTTAGTCTTGCTGATTGTTTCCTTCGCTGTGAAGAAGCTTTTTATTTTGATGAGGTCCCATTAGTTCATTTTTGCCTTTGTTTCCCTTGCTTCTGGAGATGTGTTGAGTAAGAAGTTGCTGCGGCCAAGATCAAAGAGGTTTTTGCCTGCTTTCTCCTCGAGGATTTTGATGACTTCCTGTCTTACATTGAGGTCTTTCATCCATTTTGAGTTGTTTTTGTGTATGATGTAAGAAAGTGGTCCCGGTTCATTCTTCTGCATGTCCCTGTCCAGTTTTCCCAGCACCACTTGCTAAAGAGACTATCTTTATTCCATTGGATATTCTTTCCTGCTTTGTCAAAGATGAGTTGGCCATACGTTTGTGGGTCTATTTCTGGGTTCTCTATTCTGTTCCATTGATCTGAGTGTCTGTTCTTGTGGCAGTACCATACTGTCTTGATGATTACAACTTTGTAGCATAGCTTGAAGTCTGGGATCGTGATGCCTCCTGCTTTGGTTTTCTTTTTCAAGATTGCTTTGGCTATTCGGTGTCTTTTCTGGTTCCATACAAATTTTAGGATTATTTGTTCTAGCTCTGTGACAAATGCTGGTGTTACTTTGGTAGGGATTGCACTGAATATGTAGATTGCTTTGGGTAGAGTTGACATTTTAACAATATTTGTTCTTCCTATCCAGGAGCATGGAATCTTTTTCCATTTTTTAGGGTGAAATCTGGACACAGATTCCATTGTGTCTTCTTCAATTTCTTTCATAAGCTTTCTATACTTTTCAGTGTATAGATTTTTCACCTCTTTGGTTAGATTTATTCCTAGGTATTTTATGGTTTTTTGTGCAACTGTAAATGGAACTGATTCCCTGATTTCTCTTTCTGTCACTTCATTGTTGGTATATAGGAATGCAACCGATTTCTGTGCATTGATTTTATATCCTGCAACTTTACTGAATTCATGAATCAATTCTATCAGTGTTTTTGTGGAATCTTTTGGGTTTTCCATATAGAGTATCATGTCATCTGCAAAGAGTGAACGTTTGAACTCCTCCTGGCCAATTTGGATGCTTTTATTTCTTTGTGTTGTCTGATTGCAGAGGCTCAGACTTCTAATACTATGTTGCATAACAGTGGCGAGAGTGGACATCCCTGTCTTGTTCCTGACCTTAAGGGGAAAGCTCTAAGTTTTTCCCCATTGAGTATTGTATTAGCGTTGGGACGTTCATATATGGCTTTTATGTTCTCGAGGTATGCTCCTTTTATCCCTACTTTCTTGAGGGTGTTTTTTCAAGAAAGGATGCTGTATTTTGTCAAATGCTTTCTCTGCATCTTTTGAGAGAATCATATGGTTCTTGTCCTTGCTTTTATTGATGTGATGAATCATGTTAATTGTTTTGCGGATATTGAACCAGCCCTGCATCCCAGGAATAAATCCTACTTGGTCGTGGCGAATAATTTTTTTAATGTATTGTTGGATCTGATTGGCTAATATCTTGTTGAGGATTTTTGCATCCATATTCATCAGGGAAATTGGTCTATAGTTCTCCTTTTTAGTGGGGTCTCTGTCTGGTTTTGGAATCAAGGTAATGCTGGCTTCATAGAAAGAGTTTGAAAGTTTTCCTTCCATTTGTATTTTTTGAAACAGTTTCAAGAAAATAGGTGGTAACTCTTCCTTAAATGTTTGGTAGAATTCCCCTTGGAAAGCCATCTGGCCCTGGACTCTTGTTTTTTGGCACATTTTTTATTGCTAATTCAATTTCCTTACTGGTTATGGGTCTGTTCAAATTTTCTATATCTTCCTGTTTCAGTTTTGGTAGTGTATATGTCTTTCTAGGAATTTGTCTATTTCTTCCAGATTACCCATTTTATTGGCATATAATTGCTCATAATATTCTCTTGTTATTGTTTTTATTTCTGTTGTGTTGGTTGTGATCTCTCCTCTTTCATTCTCGATTTTATTTACTTGGGTCCTTTCCTTTTTCTTCTTGATCAAACTGGCTAGTGGTTTATCAATGTTGTTAATTCGTTCAAAGAACCAGCTTCTGGTTTCATTGATCTATTCTACTGTTTTTGTTTTGTTTTTTTTTTTTTCGTTTCGATAGCATTAATTTCTGCTCTAATCTTTATTATTCCCTGTCTTCTGCTGGTTTGGGGTTTTATTTGCTGTTCTTTTTCCAGCTCCTTAAGGCGTAAGGTTAGGTTGTGTATCTGAGATCTTCCTTCTTTAGGAAGGCCTGGATTACTATATACTTTCCTCTTATGACTGCCTTTACTGCGTCCCAGAGGTTTTGGGTTGTGGTGTTATCATTTTCATTGACTTCCATATAC
Organism: Panthera onca; assembly: GCF_046562875.1. Classification (NCBI taxonomy): domain Eukaryota; kingdom Metazoa; phylum Chordata; class Mammalia; order Carnivora; family Felidae; genus Panthera; species Panthera onca. Next base: position 38,810,596 of record NC_138353.1, on the reverse strand, counting down.
TTTTTAATTTCCTCTTTAACTGCTTGGTTAGCCCATTCGTTCTTTAGTAGGATGCTCTTCAGTCTCCAAGTATTTGTTAACTTTCCAAATTTCTTCTTGTGGTTGATTTCAAGTTTCATAGTGTTGTGGTCTGAAAATATGCACGGTATGATCTTGATTTTTTTGTACTTACTTAGGGCTGATTTGTGTCCCAGTATATGGTCTATTCTGGAGAACATTCCATGTGCACTGGAGAGGAATGTATATTCTGCTGCTTTAGGGTGAAATGTTCTGAATATATCTGTTAAATCCATCTGGTCCAGTGTGTCATTCAAAGCCATTGTTTCCTTGTTGATTTTTTGGTTAGATGATCTGTCCATTGCTGTGAGTGGGGTGTTGAAGTCTCGTACTATTAAGGTGCTACTATCGATGAGTTTCTTTATGTTTGTGATTAATTGATTTATATATTTGGGTAATTTCCACATTTGGTATATAAATGTTTACAACTGTTACGTCTTCTTGGTCTGTAGACCCCTTGATTATGATATAATGTCCTTCTGCATCCCTTGACACAGTCTTTATTTTAAAGTCTAGATTGTCTGATATAAGTATGGCTACTCAGACTTTCTTTTGTTGATCATTATCATAATAGATGGTTCTCCATCCCCTTATTTTCAATCCGAAGGTGTCCTTAGGTCTAAAGTGGGTCTCTTGTAAACAGCATATCAATGGATCTTGTTTTCTTATCCATTCTCTTACCCTGTGTCTTTTGATTGGATCATTGAGTCCATTGATGGTTAGAGTGAGTGCTGAAAGATATGATTTTATTGCCATTATGATGCTTGCAGAGTTTGAGTTTCTGGTAATGTTCTCTGGTCCTTTCTAATCTTTCTAAACTCCTTTAATTTTTGTTTGTCTGGGAAACTTTTTATTTCTCCTTCTATTTTGAATGACCGCCTTGCTGGATAAAGAATTCTTGGCTGCATATTTTTCTGATTCAGCGCACTGAATATATCCTGCCACTCCTTTCTGGCCTGCCAAGTTTCTGTGGATAGGTCTGCTGCAAACCTGATCTGTCTTCCCTTGTATGTTAGGGACTTTTTTTCACTTGCTGCTTTCATGATTGTCTCCTTGCCTGAGTATTTGTGAATTTGACTATGACATGCCTTGTTGATGGTCAGTTTTTGTTGAATCCAATGGGGGTCCTCTGTGCATCCTGGATTTTGATGTCTGTGTCTTTCCCAGGTTAGGAAAGCTTTCCACTATGATTTGCTTACATCACCCTTCTATATCTGTTTCTCTCTCTTCCTCTTCTGGGACCCCTATGATTGTGATCTTATTCCTTTTTAATGAGTCATTGGTTTCTCTAATTCTTAAATCATGCTCTTTTGCCTTATTCTCCCTATTTTTTTCTGCTTCGTTATTCTCTATAAGTTTGTCCTCTATGTCGCTGATGCTCTGTTCCGCTTCGTCCATCCTTGCTGCTGCTGCATCCTTCTGTGATTGCAGCTCAGTTATAGCATTTTTAATTTCATTCTGGATATTTTTTACTTCTTTTATCTCTGCAGAAAGGGATTCTAATCTATTTTCGACTCCAGCTAGTATTCTTATTATCGTGATTCTAAATCCTGGTTCAGACACCTTGCTTGTATCTGTGTTGGTTAAATCCCTGGCTGTCGTTTCTTCGTGCTCTTTCTTTTGGGGTGAATTTCTTCGTTTTGTCATTTTGAAGGGAGAAGAGGAATTAATGAGGTAGAAAAATTGAAATAAAAAAAATTAAAATTAAAAAAAATATTAAAATTAAAAATTAAACACACACACACACAAATCGAATAGATGATGCTAGATCCTAGGTGTATTGGTCTGGGTACTGAAAGTGGTTTGACAGATTAAAGGAAAAAAAAAAGAAGGGGGAAATCATTTGAGATTTTGAAAAAATGAATACACTGAAGTAGACTAAAATGAGATGATGGGGGTAAAATAGAATTTGAAAAAATATACGCAAAACTAAAGAATATAGTAGGAAAAAATTAAAGAAAAATATTTTTAATAAAAATTAAAAATAAATATAATTTTTTTTGTTTTCTGTATTTAATAAAAAAGAAAATAAACGAAAAAGAAAAAAAAGATTAAAAAAGAAAAAAGATAAAAAATCATTTGAAAATTTGAAAAAGTGAATATAGTGGAGTAGACTAAAATAAAATGATGGAAGTAAAATAGAATTTGAAAAAAATTACATAACAGCAAAAAATATAGTAATAAAAATTAAATAAAAATATTTTAATAGAAATTGAAAGTAAAAATTAAGTTCTTCTCTTTCTGTATTCAAAAAAAAGAAACAAAAAAGAAAAAAGAAAAAAAAGGAAAAAAAGGAAATTGTTTGAAAATTTGAAAAGGTGAGTACATTGAAGTAGACTAAAATAAAATGATGTAAGTAAAGTAGAATTTGAAAAAATTTACACAAAGCTAAAAAATATAGTAATAAAAATTAAAGAAAGATATTTTTAATAAAAATGAATTTTTTTCTTTCTGTATTCAAGAAAAAGAAAAGAATTGTAAAAGAGAAAAAGGAAAAAGAATAAAACAAAAGAAAGAAAATTGAATAGATGAACCTGCTAGCAAATTGAAGTAGGACTGAAATTGCTTCATTTTCCCCTAGAAGTCAGTCTATGTAGCTCTTTATAGTCCATAAATTAAGCCGGTGGTGAGACTTGTGTTCTTGAAGAGCGAAGTTGGCCCAGTTGGGCGGCACTCAATGTAACAGTTCTGCTCTCCACTAGATGGTGTTGCTAGCCTATGGGGGTGGATTGTTGTGGGGCTAGTAGGTCGTATGTGCATGCGCAGGAGCCGTGAAAATGGCGCCACCCAGCCACCCAGTCTGTTCTTCCAGATCAGCAATCATGCACCTGTCCTCTGTCTTCAGCTCTCATTCACTCCCTGCTTCTTCACTCTCTGTGACCAGGCCCCAGGCAGTACCTCTCTCCCAAGTTTTGTCTCAGATGCGGCTGTTTTCCCCGGCCCCTTACTTCCAAAGGACTGCAGCTTTGACCCGTTCCACCCCTCTGCAGGAGAGTCTCACTAAGCAATGGCCAAATGAGCAATGGCCTAATATTGGCTGCACCCAGGTACACCTGCTGGACCCTGTTGTTTCTGGTGCCCCAAGACTGCAGCCAGGTGCCAGCCCATCGCAGAAAATGTTTACAAGATAATGTTGCAGCAGCGTCTCAGGGATTATGGAAAATCACAACACACATCTGGCACCAGGCTTCACCCTTAATGACCTTGCTCCATCACCAGGGAATGTGGCCGCCTTCTGGGGTCTCCTGGGACCAGGTGGCTTCAATAGTCTCTGCTAAATGTTCTTCCCACAGTGGACCCACTTTTCCCTGTGTGACCCGAGAACCTCCTGGACCCCACTCTGTTCCTGGGGATTTGCCCTTCCCACCAGAGCACTGCCAGGTATCAAGCTGTGGAGTTGCAGCCTTTGTGCTCCCCTTGTTTACATTCTTAATGGAATTTAAACCCTCTTTTCTCCTTTCTCCCTTTTTAGTTTAGTCCCTGTGGCTATTTCCAATTTTCCACTTTCTTTCCAGCTGTTTTTTTTTTTGGGGGGGGGTGATTTTCCCATATTCTACCCGCCTCCCCAGTCTCCATCCTCTCTCTGCCCACAAAAGCAGTTCCCTACACCTTTCGTGGCTTCTTGCTCCCCAAGTTCAGCTCTCTGCACTGTGTAGCTGCTGATTTCTGTGGTTCAAGTTGTGCAGATTGTTGTGTTAATCCTCCAATCAGTTTTCTAGGTGTGTAGGATGGTTTAGTGTTGGTCTGGCTTTATTTCATGGACATGAGACACACAAAAACCTTCCATGCTGTTCTGCCATCTTGCCTCCTCCCTATTCTCATATACGTTCTTAAACATTCCCTGGGTAAGATATACTACTCACATTTGAGAACCACTGCACCAAATTTTGAGGAACATACCATGATATTCTTAAATACAGAAGAGAGGAACCCAAAGCCGGGGATTATATTAAGATGAGACTGGAAAAAGCTCATATTTTTTTCTCTTCAGGAGAAATGAATCTCATTGTACATGTCCCTATTTAATGAATATAGCAAAAGAGAGAAGGGAGAGATGTGAAAGTCTGTTCCCTTTTATTAATGGTTTGATTCTATGAGCTTCCTTTGACTCCGCTTCTTGAAAGCATTATGAGCATAGGATTTTATGACCTGAGTTTTCTAGCAAATTAGGCAGATATATTTTAATTACTCTTAAATGGGAGAAATTGTACACATTAAACATTTCCTCTATGAACAAGGAGAGGCAGAGGAAGTTGAAGTAAAAGCTAATGTGTAAAGTAGTGGGAAATCTACTGAACCCAGTTTCTATCAACACACTAATATAGAAAGAGTAGGAAAGTCTGAGAATTTAAATAAAAGACCATAAGTAGTGGCAAGTCCTCCAAATTGGGAAAGGATAGAAAGCATCCAAACTGGCATAAATAAAAAAGAGCAGTAGTTGATGTCACTGAATCATCAGAGGTCGGTAGGGTTAGGACAGGGTTACCGGGATAAAAGTGATTGGAATATTGGCAGCACAATTAAGAGACATGTGCTGTTGAAAAGGTATGAGTGAAAAAGGGCTAGCAAAGTGATTGGGAGCTGATTTATGGGAAAGTAAACCTATTAGGTTGTTGCTGCAAGGAAACAAAATTAAGAGGCATGGAGGCTTTTGGCAAATGCTCAAGCTAGAACTGGGTTAGAATCTTACCGACAGAGTCTTTAGCTCATACCTGTTCTCTTCAGTTTGGTTTACTGTTCTACCCAGTGTGCTGAGTACCAGCAGTAGCATCTCTTATCCCTGGGGGCTTATTTGAAGTGCAGGCCCTCGTCTACATTTTAATAAGATCCTCAGGTGGTTTATATACACATTAAAGTTTAAGAAAAAAACTAAAATATTATATATTAATTTGGACAACGCTGTATCTCCTTCAAACATGTCCTTCCTCATTTATTCACAGCCTACTTATTCAAATGAAACCTAGGAATCCCTCCTATTCCTTTCTCCTCACCTTTTACAAGTATGCAGTCACTAAATTTGATATAATCAAAACTAGTTTTGTATGACCTTTTTCTATATGCCCAGTCTTGGCTTTGTTATCATTATTTTCATTTGGACCCTCATTGTCTCTCTACTGAACTCTTGCAAGAGTATCCCAACTGGTCTCCCCTCCCGTGTCTGCTCAGAGTGATTCTTGTCAAGCGCAAATTATATCATGCTCTCATCTGCATAAAAATATATATGATTGTTCCTTAAATGAAAGCAGAGTGAAAACTCCCTCATGCAGTAGATATACACCTTCATAACCCTGCCTCTCATTACCTTCTTTCTTTTGCCTCTGCTGTATCCACACCTAACTGCTTTAGTCCCTCAACATTTTTCACTTTCACAACTAAGGGTCTTTGCACAGGCCACTCTTTTGCCTACTTGCTCCTCTGTCTTTACTTGGAGTGCCCTAAAGCAGACTGTGAGTATGCAGATGGACCTTTGGATGTAGGTGGTTTATTTTGGAAGTGGTCCTGGTAACTCATGTAAGGGAGATGACAGTGGGAGATGGGGAAGGAAAAAGAAATAAGAAAAATAAAAACAATGGATGGTGTATCGATGAGTTTGTTAGCTCTGGTTGTCTTTTCAGAAGATAGACATTTAGACATGTATCCACTGACTCACAATTCCTGTTGTTGGAAAGCATTAGTTGCCTTACCTATGGTTTACTTCTAGGCATGGCCGACAGCCTTGCACAATTATAAGAAAGTAAAGCAAAAAGTTGAGACCATATAGCAGATGCTTTATGTGGAGATTGGGCAACACTGCATGGACTATGCATCTCAGCTGTCTTGAGACTAGATGGCCCAAAATAGTACTGTGAAGTGGATCGCAAAGAGCTGTTTTATCCTCCCAAAACATTGAGCAATTCTGTTATTCTCTTCTCCGAGGAAGTATACTTACTTAAAAATATAGCGCTAAAGTCATGGTATTGCAGTATGATCACCGAATATATCCCCCTACCCAATACAAATGCAGTAGAGACTAAGACTGTGTACAAAGAATTACATGGTTTTGTTTTTCAGTTTATAACCAGATTATAGCTTAAAATAAAGAGACACAATATGATTTGGATTTCACAAAAGGAAATTTCTATGGGTTGAATTGTGTACCTCTAAAAGTATGTTGAAGTCTTCCTCAAAATTGCCTTATGTGGAATAGAGTTGTTTTAGATACAATTTGCTATGATGGAATAGGGTGGGCCATTATGGTTGTTGTCCTTATAAGAAGAGGGGCACACAGAGACACAAAGGAAAGAGGGCCATGTAAAGACAAGTAGAGACTGAACTTACATTACCACAACCAAGGAAAGTGTTGCGCTCCCAGGAGCTAAAAGAGGCAAGGATGCATCATCCTTTAGAGGCTTCCAAAGGATCACTGCTCTGACAGCATCTTAGTTTTAGCCTTCTTATCTCCACAATTATGAGAGAAAAATTTCCATGGTTTTTAGCTACCCAGTTTGTAGTACTTTTTAATCAGCCCTGGGACATTAATGCAGAAATTATATGCTATAAAGTGTGTAAAAATATATAGTGCTTATTACATCATAAAGATCTCATAGAATTGGAAAAGTCAAGGTTGAATTCCAGAACATCTGGTTCCATATTCAACCTTCTCATTTTACATGTGAGGAGTCTGCAGCTCAAAGTAAGCTCAAAGTAAGGAACACATAGCTAGTCAATAACAGAACCTCGACTAGCCTGAGACTTGATTCTTAGTCCATTAGACTTTCTACTTGGCTATAGGATTCCTTTATACCTGAGTACTGCCCACTATTCTTGATCTAACTTTAGTTACATATCCCTACCCTCTTCTGGAAGGCTGGCAGAGGTTGACCTAAACACCCATAGTTTGTAATTGTCACAGAATAAGAATACCCTTTTCCCTACCAAAATGCTAAGGCACAGAGTCTAAGCATATTTAATGCAGTGGTTACCATGGCAGCCATGTAATTTAATTACCACTCTTTTGTGAATATTTTAAAATGAAATTGTTAAAAGATCAAACAGCACATTCAACATTGTATGGCTGTAGAAATGATAAGTAGCTTTTTAACTGAAAATGCTCTGTTCCTGTGGGGAGTTGATTATTTTTTATGAGTTAAAATTTAATTATGGCATTGGATATAGAAGTGTGTTACTTTAATATATTACTGTACTTCAAAAGTTAAATATGTCAGAAACATTTTACCTTTTAATTTACGGCTCTGACCAGTCACCTTACAAAGCTGAGCTACAATTTCACCACCGTATTTTATATATTTCTAATTATAGGAAGCCCCATGTACATACAGTATTCAAGGAAGTCTTGCAGAGAAAATAAAGACATCCAAGGAGTTTTGCAATTTGGTATTGGAGTTATATGAAAGGATAACAGCATGTGAATCAAACCATTTATACATAAACACTGATGTACCTATAAAGTGCCAAATTCCATGCCAGGAAGTTACAATCCAAACAGAATAAGTAACATTTAAAGCTTCACTATTCAAAGTATGGTTCAGGCATGAGTAGTATCAGACATTAAGGTCACCTGGCAACTTGTTAGAAATTTAGAGTCACAGACGCCACCCACTGAAGTAGAATCTGTATTATAACACGTTTCTCTTATAATTCTAAATTACACGTTAAACTTTGAAATGTCCTGATCTAAAGAATTCACAGTCCAATAATGAACAAAAGCTTATACATGAGCCTTGGTGGCTCACTTGGTTAAGTGTCCAACTCTTGATCCCAAAGTCGTGAGACGGAGACCCATGTTGGGCTCTGTGCTGGGTGGGGAGCCTGCTTAAGATTCTCTGTCTTCCTCTCCCTCTTCCTTTGCCCTTTCCCCCCACTCACATGTGCTTTCTGTCTCAAAAAAAAAAAAAAGCGTATACATAACTGCAAATGACCATTGCATATGCAGTGCTTAGATATGCCCTGAGCAATGTCATCAGAATTAAGGATGTGAAGGTGCTCAGAGGGCCTAGAGAATAGAACTATATATATGGGCAGTAATCGAGTAAGTAATTTTTGTTTGGGGTCTTGACAATTGAACAGTAATTTTCCAGGAAGACAGTAGTTGAAGGGAAGTCATTTAAACAGAAGGAATGGTAATTGTGAAGTACAGAGGCATAAAAGAGAAATTGTTCTAGGGCCTGGAATTGGTTCTTATTAGCTAGGGTATAGAGCTTAAGGGGATCATGTTCTTTGACAGGAGTTAGGTCATGACTGTATAACCTAATAAGGCATTTGATATTCAGTTAAGCTTAAAATTATATTAATTTAAACCAAATAATTTATATGTACCTTATTTATCAAAAGGATTGACAATAAAAAGACCTAGAGGATGTTTTATTTATCTTGAATACTGGTCATTTCATGCATTTTTAAAAAATCTTTTGTCTTAACTAGCTATAATAGTAAGTATCTGATAATGTTTATACCACTGAAATATAAGCTCTATCAATTGAGGGGCCTTGTCCACTTTCGTTGCTATCCCTCTCATGCACAAGTAGTGACTGACACATAGTAAATGCTCAATAAATACTTGATATAAGTAGTTGGAAACTATTTCAGATAGGGTTTAACCATGAAATGAGAAATTTTAAATAAATATAAGGAGGGGAACTTCAGATAGATCGATAGTTACTCCTCTACATAATTTTGATATAGGCATTATTATCAGAGGAATAAAGAGATGTTTATTACCAATAACTGGTTGAGTTCTTCTAGAATTTGGAGCCAGGAAAGTGCATGGAAGGACTTTCATGAGAGCCAGGCTTGTCCTATGTACATATCAAGAATTTCCAGTCCCAATCCACAGAGTGCTTATAATAGTGAGAAGGTCCTAATTCTATTATCCTTCCCGTTCTTCATCATGCATACAGAGGTACATGAACTCCCTTCAGGTGTCTTCAGATAGATCAAGCTACCATGTCCTCTTGGTGTGATGAATATGAGCTTACATGTGATGTTTGGCAAGTCTAGTGTTAAAAGCAAAAGCTAGGAAAAATCTTTCAATTCCATGACATTAAAAAATGTTAGATTAGTGTCTTCCCAGGTAGAAGCCTCTCCACTAGGTGGGCTTCCTACCCTCTTACTATCTGCCTTAAGCCAATGTGGTCTGGGCTGTCTCATTAGACTAACAGTGTTTTAAAAGTTTAAGTTCCAGTTCATAGCAGTGGGTTGAACCCCCTGCTTTAGCCTCTGGAACCTTTCTTGCCAGTGTCCTGCAAAGAATGTTTACACTTGTTTTCCAAGCAATTTGATTTCCCCATTCTAAGTCCAATCAATAGGACTTCATTCCCTGACATGTCTGGGCCGTATATATGTATGGACATCATTACTTACCAGCCACTGCTCTATCAGGGTATTAATACAAAGCCATTTCTGAGGGTCCATTCTGGACCTCAGTAACAAGGACTCCTCTTTCATACAACCTAGAATTACCAGTGCTCCCTGTTTTTCCCTGGTGATTAAGAACCCACAAGCTTTAAAAATGATTATGAAGCATTTTAACCTCTGTTTTAGTTTAGATTGCCTCAGAAAGAGACCCTACAACAACAACAAAAAAGGACCTGAATGCAATTAGCATATTTAAAAGTAATTCCAAGAAACGTTGGTAGGAGTGTAGGAAAATGAAAGAGAAAATGGAGGAAGCTAAAACCTGATGTGTTACCAAGCATGCTACCCTCTAGATAACTAAAGTTTAATTCTATTATAGAACTCTCATAAAGAGTATTGTCTTGCTTCAGAGTTTTCTAATTTAAGAACCAAAGGAGCCATGTGTCTACCAATTCTGGTCAGCCACAGGTTAAGGTTTTCCTGGGTAATGATTCATTCTCCCATGCATATGGTAGAACAGGCTCCCAGAGCCACCCAGGAAAGGAATTGCAGGTGCTGGTAGTTATAAGTTGGTTGCATGACCTGAAATGAGAATGCGACTACAGTATATGGACCCACAAACTGCCTGCTATTCCCATCAAATAATTCTTTCCTAACACCTGGGTTTGTTTTCTCTTTGTGAGACAAATGAAGCTATTATTCAATGTATTCTTTGCAGAAAAGGGGATATTTCTTTCAACCAGTTTTACATATATTCTGGGAATATTAGGCTTGCTAACATTATAGTTACACAACTACAATAAAAGACCATTTACATATTTCTTGAAATATGTATTTTTTAAAGGTCATATTCTGTCCCTGCCTTTGACTTGATACTGCTGATAATCTGTCTTGCTAAAAACAGTAAAGAAAAATGCAAATTAATTTCTGGTAGAATGCTCACGTTAGGGTACTTCTGCACATATTTCAACAATTGTTTGATTTTATTTGTGAAGTCATCATAAGGATGATACCTTGAATAGGAGTCTAAACTATTTACCCTTTCTCATTCAAATTGTCACCAATGGAAGGCAGATGGCAGATACCATGTGGAGATTTATAAGTGTCAAAGATTGTAAAGTATCAATGTGTAAGTTATTATTGGAAAATATGTAATAGAGGATATTAGTTGCATATGAAGCAAAAAGGTATTCTTTACTTTGTCTTCTTTGCTCTTTGTCTACTCAGTCTTCTCTAAAGAAAACCAGCTTCCCCTGATAAGTCAAGGCTAGTGTATAGTTAATTTTAGGGAAGAAAATTATCCATGAGAGAGAAGAGAAACTACAGACCTAGCTTGCCTGCATGCAGCATGGAACCTGTAAGCCTAAGAACCCATGGCATCTGTGTGCAAATGGCCCCAAAGAATAAGTTAGGGGAGCTTCATTTGAGTAGAGATTTTTAACCAGTTCTCAAACTGGCACAGAAAATATGACTAATGAATGTTTTGTTGTCACCTTCTGTGTCTTTTGCCTTAGAGAGAGACATGATATAAAGGAGAATTAGGCAAATGCTTTCTTGCAGGGATAACTTATTTAGAATAGAAATGAAGGACGAAAAGGCTTGCTCAATGAAAGTACACAGCTCTCTAGGGTAGCAAATATGGAAGGAGGAGGAGAAAGTGATTTCACAGATTTACTGTAGAGATGAGTGACTTTGTAGTGGATGGGTCAGTAGACTCTAAAAATATTCATATCCGACTTTGGTGAACTAGGAATGATATGAAAGTTAGTGTCTGAATATGTGGGTTTATCCTATGTCCATTATATACATATCCTCTGACCTTGAGAAATTTGTTTAATCTCTCTTAGTGTTATATTCAATGCATCAGATCTTTAAAGGCTTGTTACATTGCTCAATTCGACAGCACATATACTAAAATTGGAACGATACAGAGAAGATTAGCATGGTCCCTGCCCAAGGATGACACTCAAATTCGTGAAGCGTTCCATATTTTAATAAATAAATAAATAAATAAATAAATAAAGCCTTGTTACGTAGTTAATTCCATTTAAACTGGGTTCCACAGAGTGCTAGGGTTTACTGGAAGCATCTCAGAATTCACTGAAGGGGGTAGGAGCAAGGCCAAGTGATTGGGACTTCAGGATCTCCTGCCTTTTTCTGTCCATAATAACACCATTTTGACTCTGTTTTATTGTTGGAATCACAGAACAGACTCAAGAACAATAACATAATTTCATGAGGGAACATTTCTTTCTCCTAAAAATTATTTGAAAATCAATGAATAGTGTATGAGAAAACTGTTCTATAATCTCTGTATTATTATAGAAATGCTATTTATAATTCTTGGCATTTGAAGATAGGGTGTCACGCACATAAAACAACCCATTGTTCAAAATTAATGGCAATTTTTTTAAGTGCAGTAATGTCGTAGAGTTATTTGGAATTTCTGCCTCCTAGCATTTCCTATTCAATCATAAATACTTCTTTAAAAATAGGCTCTCTAATGTTCATGTATAACTACCAGGGTTTTAAATGTTAATACAGTAAATGTAAAAGGGAAACAGAGGGCTTTCAATGTCATTTTTTTTATCACAGTGAAGTAATTTTAGCCTTTGAAAGTATATTTTAAAAATTACTTAGAGAATATTGGAACACCAAATTTAAAGTTGGTGGTATATTTAGAAATTATCTGGTCTTTTCTTTAAATTTTTGATGATAAACAGAAACAAATACTAAGAGAAGGAAAATTCATTCATTTATTTTTCTACTTATTCGCAAAGATTTATTCAGCCCTTAAAATGTTTTACTCCCAGTGTTATATGCACAGAAAGCAGATGATTACCAAACAGTTCCACTTTGAGAGTTCAGTCTAGAAAGGAAACACACACAGAAAACTAATGTATTATAAGGCTTTTGAAGAGTTATAAAACAGATATGGCTGTCTAAGAAGTCATAAGGAAGGAACAACAAGTCTGGAGGACTCCTGGATGAAACTGTAAATTGTCTGCTTACCTAGTGATCTCATGATAACAATGAGGCTTTCTTATGAGTGGCATGAGAGCTGAGGAGACTTAAAGGCTCCCATGTTTAATTTCAGGGATTTTTTTTTTTTTTTTTTTTTTCTGTAGTCCAGATTGTTTGAAGCTTTTTTCCTATGCTAAAGGCTTCCAAGATTCCAGCTCTTACTTGACCTCTGGAGAACTGACCTCCACCCCCACTACTCCCTGTGGATTATGAAACAATTTGCATAACAATGTTTCCTTCTTCAAAGGAACTCCTCACACCTCTGTGTAAAGACTGTTTCTGGTTTTGTTTTAGAATATACATACCATGAAAACATGGACTTTAGACACTTTTCCTTGATTCACTTTCTTAGATCGAACCCCCTTTGGAGCCTCTTCATTTATTCAGTCTAAGAAAAAGCTCCTAAAATGCATCCCATCTCTCTTCAACACTTTCTAGGTCTTATAAGATTTTTCCACTGTATATTCTTAACAGATATTTTTAGGTAGGAACACCTGTGCCTTTGAATGCCATAAAACTTCAGGTGGGAAATGCAGTTGAATCCATTGGGATCATCAGAATGGAGATATTCAGTTAATCCTTAATAATTTTTATTTGACAGGATCTGGAATTATGTGCTTTTCATTTCAATGTCCTCTCATGGATCATGCAAGACTGCTCCTAAGTCTTTCCTGTTCTGAGATATAGTTCTGTAAGAAATCAAAGGATCATATAGTATCAAATATTTATAATATATCAAGAGTTTTGGAGTTACAAGGACTAGAAACCCACTCAAATTAGCTTAAACACAAACTACTTAAGATTATACCTTTTATTGTATGAACTAGATTATAACTCTTGTTCCAGCATCCCATCTTAAAATGTCCTTTTTATTCTCATTAGTATCCTAATTTGGATGATAAATTATACATCATCCTACCAATCACAGTGGGATGGGAGATTTAGTACAAGGATATGGGGGTCATTCATTCATTCATTCATTCGTTCATTCATTTATTCATTATTTACTTGAATATATGGGATTAATTTAACAAGACTATGAGACATTAAAATTTCAGTCTCTTTCTTTCATTATATCTTTGTCTATCCTGCCATTATCTGTGTGTGCCTCCCTCTCCTTTATCTTCTTTCCATATAGACAGAGAGCTTTTCCAAGGTAGAGAGTTATGAACCTGATAGTAATTCGTTGCACAAAAACTTTATCATACCAAATATTTTGTAAGACACAGAATATGCCACCTAAAATAACACATCATCATTACCTGTAGGATACTTACAATTTGGTGGAGGACGCAGGTAAATAAACACAAATTTATAATACAAAATGCCACGCCTCTCAATAAACACAAATCCAAAATAACAAGGAACAGAAAGGAGGAGGATCCAAATCAAACTTAAGGACATAGGAGGTCTGAAATTTTATTTGAGAAACTATTAGGTACAGTTTCAATTAGGATCAAAATTGGAACACTCCAAAAAGAAATGTATTGATGGTATTGGGTAAAGCATATTTTGAAGATTTTATTACACTATGAAGTCGTTTTGTTTTTGTTTTAATTTTTTAAGTACAAAGTATGTAGTGTTGATTGAGTTTGTAATAATTGGGGGTGTTCAAAAGTAGTCAAGACTTTTACTTCTTTGGAAGCTATATTTAATTCATTCATGCATCTATGCCTGCATGCAAATAAAATCTACAGTGAGATGTCACTCACCCTCTACATAGTGGATAAAGTTGAAAAGACTGTCCGTAAGAAATGTTAGTGAGTATGTGAAAAAATTAGCACTCCCATACATCAGTTTTGAAAATAGAAATTGGTAATGATCATATGTATGTATTGGTATATAAAATCTGAACCAGTAATTTCACATTTAGGTATATACTCAGCAGAAATTAATACTTATGATCACATTGTGTACTTGTAAAGTACTATTTTAACAATGTTATACATAATAACAAAAAATTAGAAAAACAATGGAATAGATACATACATATTATAGTATATTTATAAAATAGAATCTTCACAGTTATATGCAAAAGGAAGGACTACTGTCACATATGACATTATAGATGACTCTCTCAGACATAATATTGAGGCAAGAAGCTAGACATACCATTTCATTTATATGAACTCAAACTTCTATGTTTAAAATGATTCTGTGGTGATAGTGGTAAGATTTTAGAGGCTGGTTTAGAGGTTGGTTGACTGAGTGTGGATAAGAAAACAGTTACAATGATGTAAATCTTTTAGATCTTGTTCTGGGTGGTGGCTACCTGAGTACAAACATACATGAATATTTATAAAGCTGTACAATTAAAGTTTTGTGCAATTCACTATAAATAATACCTAATTAAAAAAGAATAGTCCAGAGGGGACCGGGTGGCTCAGTCAGTTGTCTGACTCTTGATTTCGGCTCAGGTCATGATCTCACGGTTCATGGGTTCAAGCCTTGTGTTGGGTTCCTTGCTGACAGTGCAGAGCCTGCTTTGGATTCTCTCTCTCTCTCTCTCTCTCTCTCTCTCTCTCTCCCTCCCCCTCAGTCTCGGCCCCTCCCCTGCTTACTCTTTCTCTCTCTCAAAAATAATTAAACATAAAAAAAAGAATAGTCTTCCATGTTGTTAGAATAATTTGTTCACCTAAGCATTCAAAAATGCTGAGAACAATTCTGATCTGTAGACGTAGGCATAAAAGAAGTAATTGATGTTTTCATGGAGAAATTTATGGAGGTCGGAAAATGTTACAGTTAAAGACAATTCAGTGTTGAAATGCTATGTTTCTACATGGGATGCCAAACCTACTTTCCATTTAAAATATAAATACATACTAATGGAGTACCTCATCAGTGCCAGGCACCGTATTTGGAATTTAGAGGTCAAAAATGGACAAGAATGGTCTGTTTTCTTATTTCAGGCAACCCCCAGTTCACTTACACCTGATGCTCCTGTCAAAACATCCACTTTAATTGAATTTGTATCCCCATTGATTGAAGAATGATAGTAATGGTCTTACCTGCCATGTTTAAGTACCTGTAGAAACAAAGATATATTCCCAACTCAATATTTCTCCTGTCTATTTTATTATGTTATCAATACCTCTTTTCTTACCCTGAGCATGAATGTTTAGGGGGAAAAATGCATCTTCAAAGCCAAAGATAAGTCCAGTGAACTAAAAGTGGCTTGATGAATAAATCTAGAAAAATAATACTGAATCTCTAATTAGCATGTCTTTGTTCTAAAAATAATTTACACTGCTTAAGAACATACATTAATGGAACCAAATTCATAATTAAAATCGAAGAAATACTTCAGTAAAAATTTGATAGTTCTAACATTTTTCTCTAAAGTATGGATTTCAGTTTTACATTTGTAGTGATTAGTCTCTATCTGTGAGAAGAAATCTTTCCAAATAGTTTTAACATGCCCTTAAAAGATCTATGTAAAAGGAAAGAGACTTTCTATAAGTGCTTCTCCATACTGCACTGCCAGTATGGCACCTAGAATACCCTGTAAGCTGTCAAGAATTGCTAAATGATAAAAGGGAAAATGATGAAAAGAAGTGGAACCTTGGAGCTGACCGCCTAAAAGCCAAAATTTCTCCCGAGATTTCTGGATACAAAAGAGAGGTTTCTGTACTTCTAGAGAACACCGGATCACATTAACTTATTCAAATATGAGGTCAGATCTCAGTGTTTAGATTTAAAGCTGTCCTGTATGTGCCTTGATAAGGGGGGAAAAAATGACAAATCACACCTTTGAATAAATTCATTTTAATCCCTTTCTTCCTTTTGATGTAATAAAAATAGTCTTGTCATGTAGCTGCGATTGCATTTAATGGTTGTCATTTACAGAAATGGAAAAATGATATCTGAGTATAATGCCTTCAAATATGGCTAATAGCATTTTTACATACGGAGAAAAATGCTTTTATTTTACATGAGTAAGACCATTGCCTCATGATGATGATTATTGAAAATTCAGCAGCTTCTCTTATTATAGGGCAATGATAAGAACAGCTGCATATCTTCTCTGTCATTTATGCTAAAAAATGGTAATCCAAGCAAATCCATATTCCTCATGTTTGCTGCAACCCCATTAGTTCGCAAATTCTTATCAAAAGTCTCGCCTAATTATTACCACTTTACCTGATTTTAATCTCATATTTTAAATAATAAAGATGTCTCAATCTGTTATATTTTAAGATGACCTAGTAAATGCTGTTTTTCCCCCATTAAGCATTTCTTAAGCACATAACTTGTCACTTCTGTACTAATTTGCTGTAACACTCGTTGATAAGTGGACATTAATTAATGCTAAATTACAATGGAATTTTTATGGAATTACAGGTGACATCCGCATCAGCACCAAATGAGTTCATCATGATTAAACTTATTACCATTTCTAATTAACCTTGAGTGCCCCTGGATGTTAACTGCACACAAGGCAAGTGTATATGCAGGCTGCAGCTCCTATTGAAAACAAACCCCGCACATCACACAGCCATTAAGAGTTTAAGAAAGAACGGCTCCGACCACATGTGTACTCATTGTGTATGCAAAGGATCAGAAAATGAAAATATGAAAAATAATCGGAAGATTTTGAGCAGCAAAATTGTTGTTCTCAAAACAAAAATTAGAAAGAAGCCTTCCACAAATTGAATTCATGGACAGGCATATGAAGAATGTTTATTTTATTCCCTATAATCAAATTAAAGCCTGTTTCTTACTTACCCCTTGCCCACTCCTAGTAGCAAAATTTTTCTCTGATGAATGTTGCTAAACTGCAATATAAGCCTGACACCTAGAATCTGTTTATCACCTCCCCTGTGACCTGAAGGAAGTCAGGGACACTGAGCACTGGTGTGCATACCTGTTTCAGATTGGGCTCCTGGAGCAGGACAGCCCCATTGCCAGTGCGTAGTGGGAAGTGAAAGAAGGCAGTCACATATGGCTCCTGATTCCGGAAGCACCTTTTACTAAGCTGTCAATGTGCTACTCAGAGTGCCCACTGCAGGGGACATAGTGACTGACTGTCTCGTCCACCATCTCACTGGATCTGCCACTACATTTGCTCCAAAATCCAGCTGATGACTGAGGATGATCCAGCTGATGACTCAAGGCAGGATCATGCCAGCAAAATGTGGGATTCCTCCAAAGGGCAACTTCTACCTGAAGACTCCTCAGTGTTTCAGTGGAAACTTGGATAGAACTTTTTTTTTTTTTTTAAGTTTATTTATTTTGAGGGAGACAGTGACAGGGTGAGTGGGGGAGGGACAGAAAGAGAGGGGGAGAGAGAATCCCAAGCAAGCCCCACATTGCAGCTCAGA
The DNA here is from genome assembly GCF_046562875.1 of Panthera onca. Taxonomy (NCBI): domain Eukaryota; kingdom Metazoa; phylum Chordata; class Mammalia; order Carnivora; family Felidae; genus Panthera; species Panthera onca. The sequence continues at coordinate 38,792,840 of NC_138353.1, read as the reverse complement.
GCCCAACATGGCACTTGAACCCATGACGCCATGAGATGATGACCTGAGCCAAAATCAAGGGGCCGGCTCTTAACCATCTGAACCACCCACAGGCACCCCTGTTGGAACTTCTGATGGCACTGCACTTTAAGACTTTTTCTACAGCCTACTCCTTCGTCTCTCTTCTCTTTCACAAGGGGTTGAGACATTATCCCAATTTAAAGGCTCCTTCTGCTTTTCTTCTCATGTATCTTCTCACCTTGGTAACTGTTTCTCAGGAGATCCAAGCTAATCCATATAATCATTAGTAAACAGGACACAGAAAACATCTTAAGTTATGATAAATGAATGCAACAATGCCTGTTTCCAGAGTAAGCAGCTAGTAATGGTGAAATAGGAAATGAGTTGGGAATATGGTGGAAAAGAAGGCAAAAGTTCCTCAAAATATACTTAGTGGTTTGAAAGGAAATATGACCAACCTGGCAAGTAACAATTTGATCTTACTGGCAACTATTAAAATGCCTTAAACTGTATTGCTCAGCATAACATGGGACGAGCCAATATGAAAAAAAAAAAAAATAGCTCTTTACAAGTTGTCAAATCAGTTTAGGAGCAAATATTTGACTTTCTTCATCATATCAGAGTTATATCCATGTGCCAATGAAAAAGCAGATTTTACATATTTCTCCTATGTACCCAATATGAAAACTCAGTTACTCCATAAATTGAGTGATACCAATATTTAGAAGAATGGACATTTTTATTAAAATGTTAAAACACTTCATATAGTATTAAATAAAAATTTTATTGCTGGCATTTACATTTGCATATTGTGATTTTCAATTGCTTGTAGGCAGGAGTAAGTGCTACCTAGAAGGTTCCTTTTTTTTTTTTTTTTTTTGGAGGGATATGTTCTCTTGAGGGATATGTTGAAATCGGATCTTGAGTTCAGGTGACTCCATCCTCTACTTCGTGGTTGTTGTTGTTGCAAACTCCTCAGTCGAATCATTTTTCATGTGCTTTAGTGTATTGGATGTCAGAAACCATTCCTTGTTTCATGAAGATGGCTAAGATCCAATTTCGAGACATCTGATCTCAGTCATTACATTTTGATATACCCACACTCTCATCTAACACACTTACCTGGTGTGCCGATTCTCAACCTTTTCTGACCCATTATCCTTTTACTTTTTAAGTTTATTTATTTATTCTGAGGACATGTGTGCATGTGTCTACATACAAACACACACACATGAAGTCCGGGAGGGGCAGAAAGAGACGGAGAGAATGCCAAGCAGACTTTGTGCCATCAGTGTGGAGCCCATTGTGGGGCTCGATCTCATGAACCGTGATATCATGACCCGACCTGAAATCAAGAGTTGGATACTTGACTGAGCCATCCAAGTGCCCTTTTTCTTTTAAATATAGATTTTATTTAGCTATCTAATTCCCTCTGCTCTCCTGAAATAATATTTATGTGTAATAAATCCTACCACACTAGTTAGCAAAGGAAGAAATGGAATGCCCTAAGTGTAATTTAAAGGAAAAATAAACAAAAATAGTATGAAATATTTGTGTAGTTATATTCACTTATTTTGAGAGAGAGAGAGACAGACAGAGTGGGTGCACACACGAGCAGAGGGGGGCAGAGAGAGAGAGGGAGAGAGAGAATCCCAAGCAGGCTCCATGCTGTCAGCACAGAGACCCATGCAGGGCTCAAACCCAGGAACTGTGAGTTCATGACCTGAGCAGAAATCAAGAGTCAGATGCATAACCAATTGAGGCCCCCAGTCTCCCCTAAAATATTTTTTTAGATAAAGAAATTACTGAGCCTGAGTATACTAGTAAGAATAAAGTAGCCGAATGCTTCCCTCTAACCACAGAAATATTATGAATGTTTCAGCTACAAAGCCAGACTGATACAGTTGTGTTATATTAATGACTGTAATATGACAGGCAACATTGCTATTAAAAAAAAAAAGAATTTTCTAAACTAGTTAATAACTCTTGCTAAATTTAAAGTCCAAACAGTGGGGCTCCTGGGTGGCTCAGTCACTTAAGCATCCGACTTTGGCTCAGATGATGATCTCGAGGTTCTTGAGTTCAAGCCTCGCATCAGGCTCTATGCTGACAGTTCAGAGCCTGTAGCCTGCTTCAGATTCCACATCTCCCTCTCTTTCTCTGCCCCTCCCAGGCTTGTGCTCTGTCTCTCTCTCAAAAATAAATAAACATTAACAACTTTTAAAAAATTAAAAAATAAAAAATAAAATCCAAACATAGTAAACATGTTCTTGATGTATATAGTAGTGTTCATCTAGAATTTCATGCATATTTAACTGCTACAAAAACTTTGTTTATATATAAAACAGAATTGCATTCTAGATCCAAATGGTTGTAAATTACATAGATATATATGATTTATAGATATATATGAATTATTTTTTCCTCAAATGAATGACAAGGGGATAATCACAAGGTGTTTTGAATTTGGAAAAAAAAATTTTTTGATCTTTTCGAATTTATTTTTGAAAGAGAGCAAGTGGGGGGGCAGAGAGAGAGGGAGAGAATCCCAAACAGGTTCTGCACTGTCAGTGCAGAGCCAGATGTGGGGCTCTAACTCACAAATCATGAGATCATGACCTGAGCCAAAATCAAGAGTCAGGCACTCAACCAACTGAGACACCCAGGCACCCCAAAGCTGTAGTCATGTGATGATGAAAAATGCCTTCATGTATCTCTAAACAACTATCTCAGAATATGTTCCTTGTCCTATTAAGAATTCTTAACCTAGATTATATTTAGCCTTGGTTTCTTTTCTTTCCTTCTTTATTTAAATCCAAGTTAATTAACATATGGTGTAATAATGGTTTCAGGAGTACAATTTAATGGTTTCATCACTTACATATAACATCCAGTGCTCATCCCAACAAGGGCCTTCCTTAATATCCATTACGGTTGTATCCCATCCCCATCCCAGTACCCCTCAAGCACCCCTCAGTTTGTTTTCTGTATTGAAGAGTCTCTTACGGTTTGCCTTCCTCCTGGTTTCTAAAGCCTGAGTTAAATCCCCAGTATTCTTTAAGAAAACATGAGGCTGATAAAGTAGGATGCATATTTAGATGGATGGATGGCTTATGCTTGAATACTTGTATCATTTTAAAATAAATCAAAATCATAAGGTGTCTAAAGGAAACCAATATGGAGTTGTACAGACCTTATAATTTTCTAGCTAGCCAAATGTTACTTACACACACCTCATCGACTAAGCTTTTGGCAACATCTCACGCCCCACCCCTTCCATCCTTCACCTCTTCTTTCTTTACTTCATCTTACTTCATTGCTCTGAGTGGGAGACCAGAAACTTCCCACCTGGTTTTTTGCACTAATCTTATCCCAGCAGAATCTCTAGATAGGTATTGCAGAAAACCAATGGTATGTTATCCGGATACTCTAGCTATTGCAAAAAATACAGATGAAATTTCATCTGAAATTCTTCATGGAGAACATGACCAATGATCCCTTTCTCTTGGACATTGTCTTTCCTCTCAGAATCATTTATGTAGAGACTTATTTTTAAGTAATTCTTCTGATTGGATTATCATCAATTTCACACCACCGGGTCATGAGGTCACAAGAAACCTTCAGCCACAGTCTCATATTGTAATAGAGTCTGTACCTTTTCAGACTGCTGAAATAGAATAAAAGGATTTTCTTTTCATCATAGGACAAATTAAATTTTAATTGCCTGTTAAAACACAAATGTCAAAAGCAAATCTTAAAGGCAGGGTTGCAGTCCTCTTGTATATTATGTTTTAGTCCCATTTGCATGCAAATTAATTATTTTCTTCATTTTAAATACGTATTTTCACAGAATGCATTAAAGATTTATTTCAAAACATTATATAGTGATATACCCTTGTATGTATATCTGAGTGTCTGTGCAGCAAAGACCTATAATCAACTTTTTACTTTAAAAAAATAAGACTTTTTCATATATGTATTGAGTTTAACAGCAAATAATCATCTCAGATAATTTTTTTAACGAAGAGTGTGTAAAATCATACACTATGTATTAATCAGATTTCATAATTACTTGGTCTTGAGTTATTGCCTTGTTTTACAATACATTAGTATGCTTTTGATATACTTTACTTCCCTTGCAGTTCCTATTTTTTGTCCCTATTTTGGAAATGACAGTAAGGTTTTGTTGGGAGCAAGTTGTGTTCTGCTAGGACCTGTTTGGAAGGACATGAGGTAAAAAGTAAAGGATACATTCTTATACCTCAGCAATGCTGATGTGAACATAATTATTTAGTTTCATTCAATTATCATTCAAATATGGCATGTAATTGTGAAACTTATGGAACTATGAAAGTGGAAATTTATAATGATGCAGGCTTAATTTCATTAATTTAATGCATAAAGCACATATTACACAGAGACAGACGTCAAATTAAAAACTCTCAGACTCTAATTAGCTTTAGAAATCTCTTATGTCTAATTGATATGGCTGTCATAATTAATTTAAATAGTGATTTCACCCTAACTATGATGCAGAAAAATGCCTCATTCATTAATAATTTTTAAAGAGAAATAACATCAGATATGGACATATATATATATATGTGTGTGTGTGTGTGTGTGTCTAGAGAGAAATAGATATAGATATAAATAGATATAGATACTTTTATTTAGTGTAACCAATGGATCGCATAAAAAATATAATTCCAAAACCTTGATTTTTATGAGTAAATTCTCATTGTATATTAAAAACTTCTATGATTAACCCAACTTCTTAAAATTCATAGAATATTCAGAACATTTATTTATTTTAATCACTACCTATGAATCCCTTCTACCAAAATTATGCAAGTGAAATATTTGACTGATTAGAGAATTTTTCATAAAAGTCTAGCTTTAGCAGATATGTTAGCAAAAATGATAGATGATGGATGAATGGATAAGATGTTAGTAAAAGATTAACAGGTTGATGAAGGAAAGATATAAATTCTATAAGCAGTGATGATGAAGAATAATTAGTTGTCAAAAGAAATAGTGTTAGTTTTCATTTTAAAAGATTGCAACACATGTTTGGTCAGTGGATCACATGGAAAATCTCAGTGTTCATGAAAATGCCCTTTGACTGCAGGGTGAATACCTTTCCATGAGTGTGCTTATGCTTATCCATCTACAAAGTGGCCCCAAATTGCATGGATGTTGATTAAAAGTATGTGTCCACATTGTGTCTACAGTAGACATTAACTAAGAGTATCCATTTAGATTCAAAATTGCTGTTTAATAAAAAGGAATGGACAATAGGTAGCTTACTGCTTCCATAATAAAGAAATTTAGGAAAATCTTAAAGTTCCACCATATAGCTTTCTTGGACTATGGCTATATACCATAGGAGAAATGGCGATCTTTAAATGGAAGACAGCATCGTATAACTCAGAAAATTTACGAAAACATAGATGAAGCATTTTCTAACATGATGAAAATACCTAAGAACCTGCCAGTCTTTCATTTCCTCCTTTGGGTGCTAGCATCGGACCCGAGCCTTCCAGAAAAGAGTGGGAGGAATCCGTGTCAACTTGAAAGAGGCATTATGTTTGCCTCTAGTGTCAGTCTTGGGCCAGTTTGTGCAGGTACACTCCACGTGTCCCACCTCCTCACGGTATCCACCAGAGTCTTCACTGTCCTGTTTCCTAATTGGTTCACAGTCACGAGTGCTGTGTCACTGAGCACTCAAGGCCAACCCTAAGCCAGATTTTGTCATAAGACTTATAGAGTCGCACAACTCATTCCCTGTCATTTTTAATAAATTATCTGAATGAAATGACCTATGTTTTCTAATAATTTCTTGTAGTGTTTTTTTTAGTCCTATTTATGTAACTTAGATTTCCATCATTATTTTTCCCTGGAAGGAATATATTTTCTGTTTGAATGCACATGGACCAAATACTGAAGAGTAATTCTGAGCTTTCTAAGCAGGTTTTGAGGGTTCTTCACTACATGTGTGTACTAGACTAAAAACTGGCCTTCCAAAGTTATATCTACTTTGTAATCCACGGAACCTGTGAATATTACCGGGTGTGGCAAAAGAGTAAATATTAATTTATGTGGAAAAAATGAGATCAAGAATTTTGAGATGCAACACTTATCCTGGATTATCTGGATGGTACCTCTGTGCAATCGTACATATCCTCATAAGAAAGAGACAGAGGGATTTCTCATTTAGTCACACATGGTTGATGTGAAGACAAAGGTAGGGATTGGGATGGTATGGCCATACGCTAGGGAATACCCGCAGCCACCAGAAGGTCAAAGGTGCAAGGAACAGATTGTTCTCTTGAGCCTCTGGAGGGCATGCTATCTTGCCAACACCTTGATTTCAGACTTCTTTTCTTTGCAACAGTGAGATACTAATTTTGTTCTTTTGCTTTAAGCCACTGAATTTGTGGTAATTGGGGGGCGGGGCAGCCACGAGAAACTAATACAATGTGGTAAAGTATGAACTTTTAGTTCATCTGTACTTGTTAACAGCATGGAACTTTGAGTAATTTCTTACTGTCTTGGTTTCTCCATCCACAAAAATCAGTGTTGAATAGTTCCCACCTCATGAAATAATTGCAAAGTTTTCAAAAACTAAACTACCACATAAAGACTATAAGCATGGTGACTGGCAATAAAATAAGGATGATCACCCAACATTAGCTACTGTGATTTTTATTATGGAACTTAAACCATAATAATGGAAGTCCCATATAGTTTAGTCTCCATCAATGCTCTAGCAGAATAAAACACTGACTCAAACATAATCCTTTACAGACATTTATTTAGCTGTTTAAACTAGCTACTACATGAGGTAATTTGCTTTACTCAGTGTTTGCATGTCAGTTAACAGAAATGTCTGTGTTGATATTTCTCTCAAAAGGTCGGCAAAGCTGAAGAAAGACCTGCCCTGAAATATTACCATTCCAATGACATTCTAAGATCTCTAACTTTAGGAGGAGATCTCATTTCAAGAAAAAATATTATGAGACACATTCATGCAGTGTCCCCTCAGACTACTGAAAACACTACAGTTATCATTACGGAAGATAACTATGTTAATCGTATTAAAGGACACAAGCAAACCTCTCATCCATGCCTCTATGCATCTTATTCTCTGTCTGTCTGTCTCTCTCACACACACAGACACACGCAGGCAGGCAGACAGGCAGACAGACAGACACATGCACACGCACACACACACCCTTGTCCTCCCTCCCTCAGGCCTTGAACAATGGACCAACTGACAGATAAATGTGTACCTTGAAAGGAAGACAGTAGGTGTCCCCCTTGTGGAACTGCTAGATATGAAATAACTTCCCAATGGAATTGTGTTCTGTTCATACTAAAAAAGATGCCTCTTGAAAATTTTGAGACACTAGAAATGGATCTTGAAGATCCAAGTAAAATTATGATTTTCCACTGAGTTTTGGTTCACAAATCCCATTTCCCATCACTCTTTCCGTTTGCTGCATTCACTTCAGAAGATGGAAAGGCTAAATATTCACTCTGGCCCTGTGATATAATTTTATCAATACTGGTATCAGATTCCTGCACTGACATTGCTTTCGGTCCCTGCTTTCTGTTCCAAATGTGGGATTGTGCATCCATCTTATAAATGATAAGTGGAAAACATGAAGCAAAGGTGCACACAATATATGAAATACAAAAATATTTCAGCAGAATATTACATCATGGACTGTCACACCACCAGCCTTGGCCAACTGGAATATTCAACACCTGTATATTAGTTTTACCCTTATTGGCTGTGAATGCATTCCCAACAGGTATGTCAGAGGAAGAAGGGACCTGAGAGAGTGTCCATCATTTACAAAGCGCGTACTCAAAGTATATGCACATACGACGGGCATGCTTCCGACCTCAAGGATCTCATAGTTAAGGTGGGGTCAAAACATGCCTATGTGGAAATAGTAAAGTTTGATGATCTCTCTATTAGTAGTATCTAGAAGGCACAATAGCAATGTATAGGCATGAGGAGCTCAACTACTAAAGAATTCAAAGAAGGTTTCACATATAAGCAGTGTTCACACAGGACACCAAGTACAATCACAAGAATGTCATGTTCTGTTTAAGTACATGTGGTTCAGTATTGCTTAAGGATGGAGCTCTTGAAAGGGCAGAAGAAGTATCAACAGTTAAACTGGATAGCCTGGCAAGTGTCAAATCAAGAAAGAGTATCAACAATATGCAAAATTGTTTAAAATTTATCCCACTGAAAACTTCAAAGTAGGAACTGAAATGCTCTTGTTTTACTGTTTTAAGTAAAAGTGCCAAAAACTCAGTTAAAATTATACCACAGAGGTTTAGGCAAGTCAAGCTTCAATACAGTTTCAGTGGAGTGCCCAAATATTCCTAATTATAGTGAATATTCTGATTTTAATTTCCTGGGTTCATATCCTGTCTCTGACATTTGTGAGCTCTGTGACAAAGTAAATAAACTCTCTTTGCTGTAGCTATTCATGTGTGAAGTTAGAGTAATAGTTACATTCCATGCAATTGTCATGAGGATTACATGAATCTATATTGGTTAGAGTTTATAACCTTATTTGACAAAAAAAAGCATTGTATAAGCTTGATAAATAAGTAGGAAATCAAGGATGTAAATGAAACAGCATTATGAAGAATAAGAGTCAAAAATTATTTCAGATTTCCTGATATGCAGCTTACTTGTTCTTTACCTAATTCTTTAGTAATTAATTCTTTTCATTTAAGAAGGAAATTCTTTTTTAAAAAACTGACTATTTCTTTTCTGAAAATTAATAATTGTTCTAATGCACAATAGAAAATCATTTTAAAAAATCTCTATTTTCTTCTATAGGAAATCATCATGGCATTCTTGTGTGAATTTTGAAGCAATGTTACAAGTTCATAGCATATACTCATGTCACAAAGCTGGGTACACACACACACACACACACACACAGTGAGGAAATCAAAGCAGAAAATCATTTTCACAATTTTTCTTCATATTCAGAAAAGAAACTTTTAATTTTATTTTCTAGAAAGTTTGTAGTAACCAAGGAAATCAATTTTAACAAAAAGAAACAAAAGGAAAGAAACTCATGTGTGTCAGTGTATGTGCTTGTGTGTCCTTTTAGTCCTGACATTTGACCCAACCTACTGAAATTTTTCCTGTGTTCTTTTTCAAGGAAATAGCAATTGCATGTAAATTTCCATTTTGAAAGTAGCCTTCCAATGGTGAATTTGATAATTGTATGAAAATGAAGAGTTTTAATAAGCTGTGGCAACATAATAAACTGTCATAGAGGACTAATTATCACTTAAGGAACTTACAATAGCTGTCATCTTTTCATACTGAGAATGCAAACCCTAAACAACCATAGAAAAAGGAAAAACAATTAATTTCTACAGAAGCATGCAAAAGAGCTATTTTCTGCCTTGTAAGAGTAATAAAAGAAATAAATGTGAATAGTCATTCATCATGCAAATGAATGGAGTCATTTGTTAGATTTATATTTTATAGAATGAAAAGACACTCAAAAATCTCTTTATTAAATTTTAAAACAAAGGGGTTTTTTTTGCTTTTCTTATTTTTAAAAAATTCTATGCAAAGTGAAGTATGTTACAGTTGACCCTCGAACAATGTAGGGATCAGGTGCACTGACCTTGTGCACAGTCAAAAAACCCATGTATAACTTTTGACTTCCAAAACCTTAACCACTAATTGTCTCTTGTCACTGGAAGCCTTACTGATAACATAAGCAGTCGATTAACACACATTTTCTATATTATATGTATTATATACTGTGTTCTTACAATAAGATAAGCCAGGGAAAAGAAAACATTAAGAAAATCATAAGGAAAATATATTTAAGGTACTATACTGTAGTTATTGAAAAAAAAATCCATATATAAGTGGACCCAACCAGTTCAAATCCACGTTGTCCTAGGGTCAATTGTACTTTGTAGAATATCATCCCAGGCATTTAGGTTCCCTTGGAAACATCATGATTTCTGTCACTTTTTGAAAAATTATTTCTTAAAACACCAGTAGCTTCTGTTTATTAGATAATCTGTCATTAAGAAATAGACTGTTTGTAAATGTGTAATAAGATTATATATTATAAGACACAGAGAACTGACAGTTTAAGTCTATCTGCCAGCAATGGCAGAATACTATTCCTGAATATTTAGGCTTCACCAGAAAACTTAGTAGTAAAAATTTTTACTCATCTCACATATTCTCAAATTAAACATATATTCCTTTCTAACTTCAGAGATTTGTATCTGTGAAAATTCCCCACAAGTTGGCCAGCCCAGTTCCTGGGTCCCAGTCCAGCTCTGATTATGTTCTTGCTCCAAGAAGCCTAGAAGCTAGAATCCTGCTGAGGACAGACTGTAAAAACATTAGCTCTTCAGTAACACACACACACACACACACACACACACACACACACAAATCCAGAAAATATAAATATCAAACATATCTAATAGACAAAGAATACAGATAAACTAATTTCCAGAGACATGAAATGATTTGTCTGGTTGTTGACAGGTAGAGAAGGTTTGTTCAACAAGATACTTTACTGGATAACAGCAAGAGGACAGAGAATTATTGCTGCTGATAGGGCTGGCCAAATTATTGGAGTCTGAAAGAGTCTACATATTACAACAATAATTTTCTCAACATACTCATTCTCCTCCAAACCCTTCTTCCAACATTATTGGATAGTGAAGACTTGAATGGAAAAGCAGAAACAATTCATACACTCACGTCCATTTTCAAAAATTGTTGGCATCAAAGTCTCTGCTGAGACTAAATGGAACGATGAAACCCCTAATACCTTCCTGGCTGAAAGCTCAATCATGGATAAAATAAAAGGGAGAAATCCTGGGAGCACCAGCGCTGGACTTTGGAAATTGGGCTCATTCAAGTTTAGCTCAGTTTTAGTAAAAGTGTTTAACTCAACGCTTGGAGATATGTGGATATTTTCCTTCTAATTTCAGCCTCCAAACATAGAATACAGATGGTGGGGAGGGGCAATTTCAACTGAGAATTTTATACCCCAAAAATATCTTTTAACCATTGACATGAAATAAAGATATTTTCAGATTTAAAAAATTCAGGTGTAGATGTGATACTATAAATGCAATAGGTGCATTTGGAAATAATGAAACAGAGGTGAGATCAGTGTTAAAAATCATTTCAAATATAAGTATAGTTTCTGGAATTCATCTGTGAGGAGAAATGGTCAGGAGTCATGACTATAAGAGACAGGTAATAAATAACAGGGAGCATAAAATGAGAATTTCGTGAGTTAAAAGGATTAAATAAAATAGTGTAAGTCAATCACATGGCATGGGATGTGGCGTATAATATCTCATAAATAATTTATAGTTATATTTTAGCTACTTTTCTTTCCTTCTTTCTTCCCCTCTTGTTTCCATATCCTTTATTCTTCCCTCTCAACCAGTATTGTTCCCTTTTTCTCCTTTTCTTTCTGGTTTGTCTTTTTTCACCATTCTACTGTCTGCATGTTTATTCTCTCCATTCTGTCTTCTCTCTCTACCATTTCCCCTCTTCATCTCCTCCTTGGTTACTGCCTCATCTTTTCTTTCTTTCCTCTCCCTTTCTTACCATTTCTGTTCACATTGAAGATGAATATTAGTTCAGTTAATATCTGTATCATTTTCTTTTATCTAGTCAGCATCTGGAGAGTAAAGGTAGAAAACATGAAGCACCATATGTCTACAAGTTTAATTAGACTTTATTTAAAAGAATATCTACATGAGGAGCATGTAGGTGGTTCAGACAGTTAAACGACCAACTCTTGATTTTGGCACAGGTCATAACTCACTGTTCTTAAGTTCAAGCCCTACATTGGACTCTGTGCTGACAGCACAGAGCCTGGTTGGGATTCTCTCCCTGTCCCCACCACCCCCCCCCCTTTCAAAATAAATTTTTTAGAAAAAGGAAAGAATATCTACTTGCATAGGAACTTTCCCATATCACAAGACAGGTGATATTAAATTTATATAACTGAAATACAAGCGTTGTACAATAGTTTCCCTAAAGAAATCTATAAACTATATAATAATGTTACATAATAACATTGGAGGAAACATGCTATAGGGTATATTGGAACTCTGTAATACTTTAACAATTTTTCTCTAACTTCAAAATTATTTAGGTTAGAAATATATAAAATACATATGCATATAGATGTATATATGCATGTGTCACTATGAGACATACATTTGAGACATACATTGTCATATGACACATATAGAGAGATAGGCTAGGAAAATAAGCATATTTTAACAATGATTTGTTAGGTATACTGGAGATCTATGGTAATACCACTTACCTCAAAGGACCTACAAATTAATGCAATAAAAGCATTATATGCTTAGACCATCTTTGTATTGAGTGCAGCCTGAGAGAGAAGAATTAAAGCGTAAGAATTAAGGTCTCCAACACCACAGCCAGAATTGGCTTAACTTTCTGACTTCGCTAGTTACTAGTCATGTGATTTGGGGCAAAAACCTTTGTTGTTATTGTTGTTATTGTTGTTATTGTATTGCCTGTTTCTCTTTTTTTATTCAGTTATAATTCCAATAAAACTTTGTTAGTTTCAGAAGTGTACAGCATAATGATTCAATATTTTGTGTATATTGTGAAGTTATCACCACCTTAAGTCTAGCTAACATTCATCACCATACACAGTTACAAATTTTTAATGTTTATTTATTTATTTTGAGAGAGAGAGAAAGAGGGGCAGTGTACGTGTGCATAAGCAGGGAAGGCAGAGACTGAGGGAGAGAGAGAATCCCAAGCAGGCTGTGTACTGTCAGCACAAAACCCCACACAGCAATTGATCTCATGAACCATGAGGTCATGACCTGAGCTGAAATCAGGAGTTGAATGCTCAACCAACTGAGCCACCCAAGTGCCCCAATAGTTACGATTTTTTTTGTATGTGATAAGAACTGTTAAGGTTTACTCTTAGGAACTTTCAAATATACATTAGAGTATTATTAACTGTAGTCACCAGGCTCTACATTACATCCCCATGAGTTAGTTATTTTATAGCCAGAAGATTTTACTTTTTAATCTCCCTTTATCAATCCCCCCCCCCCCCCACACACACACACACACACAAACTCTGGCACCCACCAATCTGCTGTTTGTATCCATGAACTCAGTCTTTGTTTTTGTTTTCTTAAATTCCACATATGAGTGAGATCAGTGTTTACCTTTCCTGTCTGACTTATTTCAGTTAGCATAATGCCCTCACGTTACCTCTCTGTTGTCAAATGGCAAGATCTTCTTTGTTATGATTGTATAGTATTTCATATATACATACATACCACATTCTCTTTACCCATTCATCCACTGATGAGCACTGAAGTTGCTTCCATATCTTGGCTACTGCAAATAATGCTGCAGTGAACATGGGGTGCAGATTTTGTTTTGAGTTAGTGTTTTCCTTTTCTTCTGATAAATACCCAGAAGTGGAATTACTGGATCATATGGTAATTCTTTTTTTTTAATTTTTTTTCAATCTTTCATACTACTTTCCATAGTGGTTGCACCCAATTACATTCCCAGCAACACTGCACAAGGGTTCTTTTTTTCTCCATATCTTCTCCAAAACTTGCTATTTTTGTCTTTTGGATAATCGACATTTGAACAAGTATGAGGTGTGAAGTGATATCTCTATGTGGTTTTGATTTGTATTTTCCTAATGATTAGTCATGTTTAGCACCTTTTCATATACCTGCTGGCCAGCTATATGTCTTTTTTTGGAAAAATGTTTACTCAGATATTCTGCTTGCTTTTTTATTGGATGATTTGCTTGTTTGGTTGGTTGCTTTTGCCATTGGGTTGTATGAGTTCTTTATATATTTTGGATATTAATTCCTTATCACATACATGATTTGCAAATATTTTCTCCCATTCAGTAGGTCTTCTTTTCATTTTGTTGATGGTTTCCTTTGCTGTGAAGACGCTTTTTAGTTAAATGTAGTCCCACTTTTAAATGTTTTGCTTCTCTGTTGCTTTTACTTTTGGTGTCAAATCCAAAAAAATCATCACCCAGACAAATGTCAAAGGGTTTATGCCCTACATTTTCTTCTAGGCATTGTATGGTTTCAGGTCTTATATTCAAATCTTTTATGCATTATGAGTTAATTTTTGTACATGAAGTAAAATGGTGGTTCACTTTCTTTTTTTCTTTTTCTTTTTTTCTCTCTCTTTTTTTTTTTTTTGCATTTGTCCAGTTTTCCCAGAACCATTTATTGAAGAGACGGTCCTTTTTCTTTTGTATAATCTTGGTACCTTTTTCATATATCTTTTTAACCATATATGTGTGGGTTTGTTTCTTGGATATCTATTCTGTTCCATTGGTTTATATTTCTGTTTTTATGTCAGTAACATGCAGTTTTGATTATTATAGCTTTCTAACGTGGCTTGAAATTAGGAAGTGTAATACCTCAGCTTTTTTCTTCTTTCCCAAGATTGCTTTGACTATGTGGGGCTTTTGTGGTTCCATGAACTTTAGGATTGTTTTTTTTCTACTTCTATGAAAAATGGCATTGGAACTTTAATACTGGTTGCATTGAATCTGTAGATTGCTTTAGGTTGTATAAGCATCTTAATGATAATTCTTACAATCCATGAACATGGGATATCTTTTCATTCATTTGTCTTTTTCAATTTGTTTCATCAATGTTTTATAGTTTTCATTATACAGATATTTTGCCTCCTTAGTTAAATTTATCCCTAAGTGTTTTATTACTTTTGCTGCTATTATAAATGAAATTGTTTTCTTAATTTCTTAATTGTTTTGGATAGTTCACTTATAGTATACAGAAACACAATAGGTTTTTGAGTATTGTTTTTGTATCCTGCAACTTTATTTGACTCAATGTGTCAATTCCAACAGGTTTTTGAGGGAATCTTTAGGGTTTCCTACATATAAAATCATGTCATCTGAAAACAGAGACAATTTTACTTCTTTCCCAATTTGGATGCTTTTTATTTCTTTTTCTTGCCTAATTTCTCTGCCTAGGAAATTTCACTATTACAGTGAACATAAGTGGCAAGAGTAGGCGTTCTCATGTTGTTTTTTTCCCTCATCTTAGATGAAAAGCTTCAGGTTTTCATTATTGAATATGATGCTATACATATTCTTTATTATGTTGTTTTATTACATTCCTTTTCTACCTAATTTATTGAGAGAGTTTTTAATCATGAAAAGATGTTCAAGTTTGCCAAATGCTTCTTCTTCAAATATCGACATGATAATATGATTTTTATTCTTAATTTTGTTAATGTGGTATATCACAATGATTAATTTGCATAATTTGAACTATCCTTGTATCCCAGGAATCAGTCTCATTCAGTCATGGTGGACAGTCCTCTTAATGTGTTGTTGAATTCTGTTTGCCAATATTTTGTTAAGGTTATTTGCATCTGTGTTCATCAGGGATATCAGACCATAGTTTGCTTTTATTGTAGTGTCCTTATTTGCCTTTGTTACCAGAGTAATGGTGGTCTTGTGAAATGAGTTTGGGGTATTTTCTCCTCTTCAGTTTTGGAAAAGTTTGAGAAGAACTGGTATTCTTTCTTTTCATATATATATATATATATATATATATATATATATATATATATTTTTTTTTTTTTTTTTTTTTTTTTTTTTTTAGAACTGGTATTCTTTCAATGTCTGGTAGAATTCATCAGTGAAACGTTCTCATCCTGGTCTTTTCTGAGCTATTAAGATATTGTGTTTTTTCATGATTAAAGTTTATGTTTCTAGGAAATTTTCCATTTCTTCTTATTATTTAATTTGTTGGTGTGTAAATGTTCTTAGTAGTCTCTTATGATCCTTTCTATTTCTGTAATGTCAGTTGTAATTTTTCCTTTCATTTCTGATTTTACTTATTTTAGGTTTCTTTTTTTATTATAGTCTAGCTAAAGTTTGCCAATTTTGTTTAAATTTTATGTATTTTTTTCTGAAAACAACTGTCATTTCTTTGGTTTAAGTACAAAATTTTCTGATGTATTTTTGGTGCTAAAAGCTGAGAATGGTAATAATTAAACATCTTTTTAAGTGTAACTACTTCTATGAGAAGCTCAGCACTAACATTATTATTCAGCTCTGGTCTCAATCAGATATAAAATATTGGGGGGGGGCATTGCTTTCTTTTCTTTGATATGTTTCATATTTTTCAAATTGACAGTTGATGTGAAGTTTGAATAGAGAATACTTTAGCTAACACATCCACATTCCAAAATGCTAGGATTATATGCCTCAAATAAGAAGATAAAATTAAGAAAGACAACTAGGATTTTCATGAATCTGAGTCTAGAGTGCAGTGACAAAATCACAAAGTAAGATTTTATGAATATTTTTTGACTTACCGTTATGCATTAAAATTGATCATCCAAATATATGTTAAAGTGTTACTGGATACAATAACTCTGAGTTCTTGTATAAAGTTCTGAGATGGAATGATTTGGTTCTGGGGTCACTCATAAATTTAATAAACATAGTAGAGTCTAAAACTGAATGGTCTAGCCCACTGAGCACTTAAATGACTTCAGTATATTGGGGGGAAAAGTTGGAATGAATTTATTTATGGGAGAAATTCAGCAATGTGAAATAGATAAGAAACTGGTGAAATATCTAAGTACACAAGTGTGTCAGAATTCCCTACATACTTTTATACAGTTTCCCAGACAGTTACACACACATGTGCATATGCATGCATACCTGCACATACACATGCTCCATTTCTCTTTCATATTAAAAGAGAGATTTTTGGGTAGAGAATTGTAGCTGTATTCTTACTTGCTTCAAAATTTCAACCAAAAAGAAGTACAGTCATGAAGTGTATGCCATATGTATGGAGCACGTATCAAGATTCCTGGGATCCTATCTGGTGACTTTCTGACTGGGATGAGTTTGACAGACTGCATTGTTACACTTGTCATGATATACACCAGAAATACTCTATGTGGGATCATCAGAGGTCATGGCATTTGTAATCTTCAGAAGAGGCAAGAAGAAAGAAATCTCACAGTTAGAAAATTGTCAAAGAAAGGTGGCATTGAGAATAATACTTAGGGGAGTATAGGACTTTTGGAGAATTTTGAGGACAATTTGGAAAATGCAATTCAGAAGCAACACTAGCAGATGCATATATTTACTCTTGACTCTAATTTCATTTTATAAGGCAATGTTTACTTGTTTTAGATTGTAATTTTATATTGATGGAGAGACATGAAAATTTCACATATTCATGAGGATGAAGAATTTGATGAAGCTTTGGATAGACTTATCTGTAAAGATACAATCTAGGCTGAACTGATAGGAACACCTTGTTTCTTTGTCCTATGGGGCTAATAATGAGACGAAATAAGAAGAAAATGCCCAATTCCAAATTATATCCCAAAGATTGTATTTTGAAGGCAAGGAATGAGTATTATTTTTCCACCTCAAGCTCTCCTTCACAGAACTATCCAAGTTAGCTCCTAACATAACCATTGCAATTATGTTACTTTTCTTTGGTTCCCAGCTGTCTTTGAGATTAAGTCTAACTTTCTGTTTGTAGCCATCTGGCTTTTCTCACTGTGACCTAAGTTGCCTCCACATGTCCTTCTTGGATCCATCTCCATTAGGTCATGCTGAACTTCTTCTTCTTGAGCTCTTTGATTTTAGGTATGTTGTTTCTTTGGAGAACAGTGGTTCTCAACTGGGGACAGTTGTGGCCCCTACCCAAGAGACATTTAGCAACGTCTAGAGACATTTTTGATTGTCACGACTAGGTAGCTGTTTTTGGCATCTAGTGGGCGAAGCCAGAGATGCTGCTAAATATACTACAGTGCAGAGAGGAGTCTCCCCCCACCAACACTTATTCATCCAAAATATCAATAGCACTGAGATTCGGAAACACTGATGTGGAATGAATACATCCTTCTTCTCTACCTGGTGAAGTTCTCCTCACCCTCCCAGATCAGCTTTCATGTTACATCCTCCATGAAGTCTCCCTGAATTTAATTGATCTCATATATGTGCCTCAAAAATTATTTGTTTTTATCTTTTGTATCATAATATGGTGTTGTGTTGTACTGAAATTGCTTACACATATAGCTATTTCTTACTAGACCGAACTGTTTAAAGATAAGACTCATGCCTTATTCTAGTGCTCAGTACATATCTGACACATGGTAGGAACTCAAACATTGTGGGTTATAGAATTAAAAAAAAAAACACCTGAGGCTGGTAGTGCTTTATCTCATAGTAGGTGCTCACCTTTTTGCCTGCTTTTGTTGAATTGTTTTACATTTTAGGATGATTTCCCTTATGTCTAAAATGAGAAGATAAAAGAACCTATGTAATGATTGAATTTGGTGAGTTATTACATGTAAATCATTTGAGCAATGCCTGCCATGGAGGAAACACTGCATAAACATCCATCTTACTATTTTATAATATGGATTTTACTAAGGATTTTTTTCTGTAAAATATAAAATCAAAAAATCATATCCCCATCTCGGACTTAATTCTTTAGTCATTCCTAAAATTTCACACTCAATATTTACATAACCTTCTCAGGAAAATATCTATTTATAAGTAGAAGCAGTGTTTTGTTATTGTCAGCCACATGTATCCTATTTAGATATAGTATAAATCCATTTTTATTAAAAACAAAATCTACCACAATATTCCTTATATTCAGATCTGAACTCTTAGGCTGTCAATATGCATGGGTAGTATATTTTTAATCTAATGGTAAATATTTCATTTGTCTGCTTTATGGTATTGGGAATGGGTTTGAGGCTGTTGAACAGCTTGGAATTATCTATCATTGCATAAATGTAAATACAAACTCATATTCATTTCTCTCTCTGGATTTTTGGGTAAATATTGAAAGAAATATAATTTGGATTTACTCCCACCTCAACCCAGATAAAACCATTAAAATTATCCATTTAGTAGCAAGCAGGGAGCTGCTGCATGCTGTGTGGAAACAAGGTCATGCACATCATTCTGCCCATAAACATTTAAGGCCACATGGTTAGGTGTGATTATAATAATGGGCTCTAGATGGTTAGGTAAATATTCCAGATCTGACATTAGTTTATTGAACTAATGGCTTATGACATGAGGATAGGGACTCCTTAAATGAGTTCATTTCTAGCAATCATTTCAACCTCTCAAAAGCCCCCAACCTTATCAGAAATGTGAATTACTTGAGTCTAAAAATATTAGGCAAAAATGTAATAACCACTCTCTAGAGATGACTGTTTTTTCCTGGTTCAGTTATGAGAAAAGAAAATAAAACAGGTGAATCAAGTGAATAAGAGAGATAATCAAATTCAGTGTGTCAGTAAACTCTCAAATCCATTCTTATGTTATCATAATTGCATTATCCAGACTCTGTGTGAGTAACTGAGCAGAAATTCTCTATCCTTCAATCTTGTTGTCTAACACAAGAAAATAAAACAATGAGAAACAAAGTGAAAAGTAAATAGAAAATAATTAGTTAGATTTATTTCCAAGGTTGTAGCAGATAGGTTATGGGGTAGAAGAATGTGGACAGATGACTGAAATAGGGGTGTCATGGAACCCTCTTTCTTTTTACCTGTTCTCTCTCTCTCTCTCGTACAAATATACACTGATGTGGCAAGACTAATATCCATTGAGAACCAGCCAGTGTAAGTGCATGATTCATAGAGGAACAGGAGATAGTTTATGATCTCCCAAAATTCAGATAAATACAGCTAATGCACATCAGTTGATTTGTCGTCTAGCACCCATTCTTACAGTAAATATAGCCTGATTTTGTTTTGAGGAAAAAATTCCTTTTGTATCTACAACAACCCATATATGCCATTCTTTAATAAAAGTGATTTGAGTGATGGACATGTGAGTGTAGTCAGTCCAAAGATTTGTGCTAAAGTGATCGAAAAAAAGGAGTTCACTTTCTGTAGAGTTTTTACTTATTAAGATATAAACCTAGAACCTCCAAAAGCCATTTTGCCAAACCCAAGGTTAACGTCCCAACTGTGAATAAATAGAACATATAACAAATCAGAGATGGTATACATAGATAAATATATATCAGTGTATATCTGTACATTTCTGTTTGTAATTTGAGCATCAAAATTAGACACAATTAAAATTAGTTGACTACAGAACATTTATATATATCATCTTGAACAGTTAATTCCTGCTTTCTCTTTTTCTTTATTTTGAGTTAGCCTATTAATCGGGATGATGCCTGACGACAAGTAACAAAAAAAGAGAAGATTCTGTTTTCTCATGTAACAGGAAGTGTGGGGACAAATAGCTCAGGAGTGGTGCTATAGGGACTGTTCTCTTTCTGACCCATTGCTCCTAACATAGACCTCTCAACCTAATGGTCACAAGATAGCTCCTATCTGTGAGGAATAAGTTTAGGAATTCCCTGAGCTTGCACCAATGGGTTGACAAGGCTTAGAGTGGAAAGCAGCCACAGGGCAAAAGCACACAACAATAGGTAAACAGGGTGAAATCTCCTCGAGTATAGAATAAAAGCATAGAGTGGAAAGCTGCTTCCACATGAGGAAAGCATCCCAGAATAGGAAAACAGATAAACAAGGCAATAGAACACTGTAGCAGGGTGAAATTGCCCAGAGCTAATTATTAGCAAAAAAAAAAAAAAAAAAAAAGTGCCTTGTTGACCCTGAGGTAACATGCTCTATTTTTCTTTTCCCCTAGGCAAGTTAAGTTAAACAGACCCAGTGCCTAGTGCCTGCTATAAACAGCCATCTGTTCAGTGCTGGTATTTTGTTTTGTATTGACCAAAACCCCTAACACCGCGTATCTTCAAAACCCCTTTCTCTCACACACTTGAGTTAATGATCATTGTTTCATTATCTCTTTCTGCACGTCCATCGTCCATCACGTTTGTAAGCCTTATGATCCTAATAAATATGGAACAAGGACCCTTACTTGGAGCTCTTCTCTCCTCCCAGAAGTATGCCTCTCTTGTATTCAATTCTGCATCCATTCTCTTCCTGGACAAGAGAGAACTCCAGACTCAAAGTCTGCAACACCTATCCATATTTATCTACCAACCCTCTAAAGTATCTTGATCATATTCCAGGTAGGAAGAATCAGGGAAAGATGAGGCAAAAGATTTGTTCATACTCACCAAATTAACTCTATGCACAAAATCTGGGTCCTGTTAGTAAGGAGGGAGAGGAGTATATTCCGTAAT
This sequence comes from Panthera onca, assembly GCF_046562875.1. NCBI lineage: Eukaryota > Metazoa > Chordata > Mammalia > Carnivora > Felidae > Panthera > Panthera onca. Next base: position 38,771,552 of record NC_138353.1, on the reverse strand, counting down.
CAACTGTGATCCGTATCTACCAGAGTCAGGTCACTGGTAAAAAAATAAATAAATAAAACAACAACAACAAAAAATCTTTACTAAAAAAGAATCCTTACCAAAAAAAAAATCTTTACTAATTTATGGTATCAGAAACATTTGTATTCAAATATGACATATGTTTTAAAATAGATATTACTAAAGGGTTATAGACATATCGCGGAGAGGGAATATAATAGGAATATTTCAAATAGCACATGAACTGAATATGCCAAATGTTAAAGAACAGGAAAGTGTTAGCTTTGAGAATAAGAAAGATACTATATTGTAAACAAAACAAGCATCTGAAAAAATATTGTGGCAAGAAAAAACATGACATATTGAAAGGTGCACAATTTCCTTTGGAAGAAGTTGCAATAAATAAATGCTTTGGTATTACCTTGAAGTGTGAAGACAGCTGTGTGAATGGAATAGAGGAACAGAAAATATGTCTCTGATACATGTCTGTGGATGGCCTCAACAGTACACCACTGACTCTGTCAGGAGTCCAAGAAGGGCAGAAAAAGGAGTAAGGGAAATGGAACCCGCTTATGCATAGTAATGAGGAATGGACCCTGAAAATGTGAAAAAATCAGAGGATAAATTTGTGAATCCAGAAGAATGTGGTCACTTTAAATAGCATGCTGCTTTAAAAAAGGACATTAGGTGCCTGATCCCTTGGCAGTGAGAGAAAGAACACATTTGTACGTACTCACACATGTAGATATACAAATGATTGCTTTTTATAAAAGTCTGGATCTACTGTATCGTATATGTTATCATATAATCTATCATATGTGCCTTCAACAGTCACATTTGGGATTTCATCCAGCAGAGTTACAAATTGTACCACAACATGGAACACAAATGATTTACAGATCCTTTGTATAAAATATTTTCTTCTTGTTATTCCTAATTAGATAGAATACCTCTGCTTACCTAGCAAAATGGGTTAGGACTTGAATGTTTGAATTAGGTTTTAATAAATGGTGTATTAGAATATAGAAGCATAAGAAGTCCTAAGTGCCTAAATTTTAGTATTGTTCACCATCTCATTATTAGAACTCTTCTATTCCCATCCAAACATATTCTTTGTACATTCCTAAAGAAAGCTCTCCAATTCTCTCATTTGTGACTTACCTACACTGGCTTTCAAAGAGGAAGAAAACTCTCTTACTATTCTTACTTGATTTATTCATTGTTAATTTTTATGAAATCCTATTTTTCAGGAATAATGCCAAGCACTTACATACAGTGCAGTTAGATGCCAACTAGCACTCTACCTCCTTTGTATAAGTCATCTTGCAATCTTCATAAGATTCTATGAAGTATTAAAGTATTCTGAAGTGCACTTATTTGACCCTAGATGACCAAAACCCTCAGAGGGTCAAAATTTGTAAAAATTCTCCTTTGTGTTGGAACTAATTTCATATCTTAATCTCAGCTGGGATACCATCTCTAACATTTCTAGAAGAGAGAGAGTGTGTGTGTGTGAGAGAGAGAGAGAGACAGAGTGAGAGATGTGTAAGATATAGGAAGATGCATATATAATTTTCTGAGATAGGTAATTTGGCTTTCTTCTTTAATTCCAAATTGAGAAAATTGAGAATCATCTGGACACTGAAAAATCTTAAGAAAATCTTCCTCTTATTTTTCCTCACACTTCTGCTCCAAGAGACTAGTGAATCATCTGCTTTCCTCCATGTCCTTCATAATTCTTTACTGGAAACATTTTCTCCAAATGCCAGTGGAAGGAAGAATTAACCACTCATACCATAATATTTCATTTCTTTCCATCTATGCTCCTCCTTGAATTGTGTAGATTAAATGAGTAAAGTTCATACTTCTATGAATACACATATAGTTATGCTAACTCCTAACTATTTAAGTGTCACATTTGTCAGAAGGGAATTCATTGTGTTACATGTATTCCATATGTATTGTGTACATGTGTGCGTGTGTGCGTATAACTATACATGCACACACATATATATTGCTATCAACAAACCAAAATAAATTGCTACTACAAAATCTATACCTACTTTCTAAATTGAAATCTTCTGACTTCACCTTATAAAGATCACATGTGAAAATTTTATCCATTTAATAAGAACTTTCTTCATTAGTGGAAGAAAATATTAATAGTGTGTAATGTTTTATTTTATGTGTCAACTTGACTGGGCCATGGTTCCCAGATATTCAGTCACGCATTATTCTGGATGTTTTTTAGATGAGATTAACATTTAAATCAGTGGACTTTAAGTAAAGCAGGTTGCCCTCCACAATGTGGGTTGATCTCATCCAATCAATTAAAAGGGTAAGGATGTAGGTTCTTTGGGCAAGCACAAATTCTGCCAGCTGACTTCCCTAAACACAAACTCTTCTCTCAATCTCCTGGTAGCCCTGCTGACCTACTTTGCAGATTTGGGATTTACCAAGTCTCTGCAATAGTGTGAGCCAATTCCTTAAAAATTAATTTAATTTATGAGTGACTGGATGGTTAAATCAGTTAAGCATCCGGCTCTTGATTTCAGCTGAAGTCATGATGTTACAGTGTGTGGGTTCAAGCCCCACACTGGGCTCCATGCTGGCAACGCGTGGATTCTCTTTTACACTCTCTCTGCCCCTCCTCTCTTAAAGTAAATAAATAAAGTTTAAAAAATATAGAAATAATATATAGATATATATATTATATGTATATAATATATATATAGATAAGACTAATTTCATTTAAAAATATACAAATAAGTATATATTTGTATTTTATACAATATTTTAAATATTATACACACACACACACACATACACACATGCTGTTGGTTTTGTCTGTTATGTTTCTCTGGAGAACCCTAATATGGATTTTGGTACCATGAAGTGCAATGCTATGTAACATACATCTAAAAATATGGAAGTAGCTTTGAAACTGGGTAATAAGTAGAAAGTGAAAGAGTTTGAGGTGCATGTTAGAAAAAGTGTAGATTGCCTCCAAGAGACTGTTTTGTAGGAATATGGACAGAAATGGAAAACATGTTATTGGAAACTGGAGGAAAACAAGCAAATATTTGTTATCAAGTGGCAAAGAAGTTGGTTGAATTGTGTGTTCCTGTGTTTGTGGAAAATTGAAATTGTAAGTGACAAACTTGGAAATTTACTTAAGATTTCTAAGCAAAATGTGGAAGGTACATCCTGGTTTCTCCTTGCTGCTTATGGGAATTGAAAAAGGGATTATTCGTTAGGAAGGAACCAGGACTTGACTTTTAGAAAATTCTCAGCCTATCCATGTTGCAAAAAGAAAAAAAAAAAGTGTTTTGTGGGGAGAACACCAAGAATTTGGCTGGACATTCACCCCATAAAGAGATTACAGGCATGACTCATGAATCAAATCAACCACGTCAGCAGAAGCCAGGAACGGACATGGGGTTACATCACCAGAAATACTAGCAGCTTGGCCCCAGGGGGTTAGAGACAGGACACAATGAAGAAAAGATGTAAGGCTTCTGGGAGTCTAGAAAACAGAACACTAGAGCTGCAAACGTTCATTATCTTTCAAGAAAAGGAAAAAAATGACCCCAACGATGATTCAGAAATCAGATACGCCACTCCCACCTTCACTCTGGCTTGGGGGTCACAGCTGTGTTCTCTTTAGTCTCAGAAGGCAGGTCCACATCTTGTTTCTGAGGGCCAGCCTGGTGCTGCCCAGTACCTCACAGGCAGGGCCGCCATGCCTGGCTTCAAGAATGGGTCTGCTGCCCAGGGCCAAGGTGGGTGAGGCTAACACCCTAGTGGAATTGGAAGGCGTGGCCACCACCCTGGTGAACCCAAAACACAGAGCATCAAGCCAAAGAGGATTATTCTCAAGCCCTAAAACCTAATGGAATGTGCCCTTGTCGGTTTGGAACTAATACAGAGTCTGAAGCAGGCCTCTTCACCACCAGTACCATTGTGTTTGTAGGAGAGGAAATCATATTTGAGTTCACTCAGGGGTGCATCATAGACTTTAGAGAAACTGAGTCACCAAGACACTCCCAGAACTAACAATTGCACTCAACAACCAGGGATCTGAAAACACTATAGAAGATATGGCAGCTATCCCATGCAAATCAAGTGATGAAGATTAGTTACTTAAAGATTACATTCAAGTGAGCACATTCTGTGAGGTTCAATTCCCTCATCTCTTAGAACCTCACCCTTTTCCACACGGGTGGAAGGATATTGCCATTACTTGAGGAAAAGGAACTAGAGATGAGTATCGGGAACCACTGATGAGCCTTTATACTCCTCCGTGTCAATAAACAGTACAGTGAAGTATGCGGGTTTCTTTTTACAAAACATGGACTATTCATTCAAACTTTAAAAAAAAATTGTAAGATTTTGAATAAAAAAATACAATTCTGTTTTTATGCTGCCTTGTTTTATTTCAAATAAATTAATTGTTCCTGATAGATACTTCTACATTATTATGGTCAACTTCTGATTTCAAAGATGGTGGAACTGCATAATTCAATATCCTCAGTGCAGATCATTTTTTTATTAAATATGTTTCATGTTACAGAGCCAGTCATGGGACAATCCATTTACTTACACGGTAATCTACTTAACCTCCTTTCATAGCCGACAGGGTCTAGTTTTAAGTATGCTTTTAGCAAGTATCATTTTGTGAATTTCCACTACAAATATAAAGCAACACATTTCAAAGAGGAACATAGGTTAATACTTTGATAAGTCACATTTTCACAAACACACAGGAATTCAATACATATCTGTTTAAAACTCAATCTAACTTTAAAATGATGAGGTTTGATAAACAAGTGATAAGATACTTATAAACTTAAGAGACAAGCTATAAATCAGTTTGCTTATCATAATGCCAAACAATACATATCTCTTGGCAATGAGTATGCATGGCCAAGTGTTCACCAATTATCTTTGGTGGGTTTAGAGGTATTAATTTTCCTTTACCTGTATTTTTGGATTTATGTGATTATTACATACATAATCATTATTACTTATTTAGGAAAAATAAAACCACCCTTTTCAGTTTTGTTATTTAAAAAACGCTTCATTTGTTGATGAAATCACTTTCTAGAGACGTATTTTTCTTCTTCAGTTCCAAATATGAATTTATGTTAATACCATTACCTATTTGCAGAACTAGACTATGTCCAAAAGTACTGAACTCCTCAGAAAACACTTTCTACTCTACAAGGTGGAAAATTATTTCTGAAAGTTCAGTTTGTCAAGCTCAGTTTGCTTCTCCATGGGTAATAGTATAAAGAGACGATTTCTAGCCACACATGTGCCAGAAGTAGACATGGCTTTATATAATCACTAGAAATATGCACTTTCGAACTGAATAACAGAAGAAGAAAAAGAAATATTAGGTCACTAGATGGTGCCATAATGTTATTTTTTACTTTATTGTCAGGGATTCTGGAAAGATATTACAATTACTTTTAAGAGGCATCATTTCAGGTACCATTCAGGACAAAAAGTAAACTTAATGTTTACATGTAATTTGGACATTTTAGGGAGGAAATGTTTAACCCCCCAAATTACATTAGATATTATTGAATTAAATTGGCTTAAGGTACACCAGTAAGCACTTTTGACAAATTTTCACAGTATCAAGTTAGAGTAATTTAATGTGAAGAAATAGTATTTTATGCTGGGTTTTTAGATTGAATTTAGTGGTTTTGTTTTTAAATCACTTGTGATAGCTCATATACATATGTGCATATGTAGAAAATAGAACTGTTTCGTAGTGTACTCAAAAAAGTTACAACTCATATATTTTTAAATAAGCAAATGTATTTTCCATATGAAATATATTTAATGGCTTCTGTTCAGTCACAGGTTGCTTTGATAAGTGGACCTGGGTCCCGTGCCTTTTGTTATTATTAAGCAAAGATGACAATGAATAATACACACCGATGTGACACTTCTCCACGTGGTTGATATTAGCCAGAAACTGCCACCAGAGTGGTAGTTTTTCAAACAAAAATATTTCACCGCACCTGAAACACATCGGGAGTAACGTTCTTGTCTTTGGAAATGTCAGAACTTGTTGCCAGGTTTATAGGTAAAATCACTGTGCATAGAGAAACAGCCAGTTAGAAGACTGAGAAAGGCTTATTTGCATTTCTAAACTTCCCCACTGGCATAATGACTCGGCAGAGAAAAAAGGACTTAATCTTTCTCCAATCCTCAACCACCATTCACAGGCACAATGTTCAAGAGATCTAACAATTTTAGGTACTTTGGAGATTTAATGGCGGAGGTGAGGGGAAAGACTTAGAAGTCCCAAAATACGTCTTTATTTCTCTCATTATTGGAAGCAGCTTAACAGTGTACTTTGAGGTCTCCCTTTCAACAGAGTTTGCTCTTTTCCACATTATTATTCAACATGAAAATGGATTTTTCAACCCAGATAGAACAACAAGGAACCTTTCAAAAAACGTGCAAACTTTAGTGTCGGATGTATTTAGATATATCTTTGATAATACATTTCATTGTTCCCCAAACACTGATCTGCGATGTTTCTGAGGCTAAGCCCATTCCTTCCAGGATCATTTGTATGTTGTTATCAAGATCACCATTTCTGACCACCACAGTGCAAATTTCTGATGGATTTTGGATTGAAAGCAGGGAACAAAGAAGGAGGGGTAAGACTGTTTCTAAGGAATATTTCTTCATTTTAATTAGACAAGGTGACTGCTTTACTCATATTTAAATTATTACTTCACCCCGCACTTGACAAATTAATATCTAAAAATATATTAGTACATGGGAAGAGTTTATAGCTTTACTGTAACCTCATTCTGGGGAAGGGCTTTTTTGATGAAATTTACAGTAAGATTAGGCTTGTCTCTGATTTAGGTGACAGTGGAGCTAACAGATTATTTAAAAAGCTGTCTGATACTCTTTTACAGTGTGTTTCTCAGGGGAAGTTAGTTTGTAACAACCTTTTTCTTCCTTGATGGCTATTAATGATATTTTGCACCACTTTTCTTTAACAGGCCATGTACAATTAAACACAGACTGACATTTTGACTGTGCCTTGGCTAAAATGGTATGTGTAAGTGCTGATAGTCTTATCCAAATTCAGCAGAGTTTTATTTGATAGGCACAGGAGCCAGAAGAAATAAAATATTCTGAGTTTTTCCTTAAAACATTGATTCTCTGACCAAATCATTGCTTAATTTGGATCACTTTATTGATCCAAGGTTTCCCCAAGAATGAGTGCCTTGCTTTCTTTCTTCCAATTCAAAGAGTTTTACAAATAGCAGTGGGACATTATGGAACAGGCACGATGCCAAGTGCTTTACATATATTGTCTCCTCTGCCCACTACCACTATTATTGAGTAAAAAGGGCTATTATGGACCTCATTTTATGGAGGAGGGAATGGGGGGGCTTGGAGGTGGTTAAATGGTCTGCTCAAAGCACAGATTTAGCACACAATATAGTGAAGAGCAGTAACCCCATCGGAGATCCCTTGCAGCACAACAGACTGTGTTGGTCTTACAATGACAAAGTGAACAAACTGTTAAAACTTTTCTGCGGTTGGAAAAAGAATAGTTTTGATGACATAAAGGAGGCAACAACCTTACAGTTTATCCACTGCATCCGAAAGTTGCACCGAGTTTCATCTTAGATAAATGAACAGTTGTCCAGAGGGTCCCCGTTTGGGCTGTCATCTTTACTTCCCCAGCAGGTGTTTCTCCTTGCGCTTTTCTTTTCCCCCCATTTGTTAACCGCCTATAGCTGTCCGTGAAGGTAGTGTAACCTACCTTGCCCAATGGTGGCAGGTGGCTCTAGTTAGTCATCAAAATATCTGAAGAATTTACACCCTTCTCAAGTGTGACCCAAAGATTCAAATCAAGTGGGAAGGGGGTTAATTATATTGCCGATGGTACCGCAAGGAAATGGCCATGAATTGACAGCTTGAGATGCCTCTGGGTCTCCCTGGTTCTGAGTCTATCTGCAGCCTCATGTTCTCCTTGAGGCCATGAATACTTCGTATTCTTTATGAATCTAAACTCTCTTGTCAACAAGATGGTAATGGTAACAATAAAAACCTCTGATATTTCTAAGAATTAATGTAAATAATACAAATAAAGTGCTGGGCTCAATGTCTGACATATAATAGTGACTGTTAGTAGAATCCCCCCGCTGCAAATCTAACAAAAACTATTTATATCTTTCTGTCATAACTGTTTTTTTTTTAATTCATTTAAGAGTATTCTGTTTAAATACTTAGGCTCTAAACACCATTTGGTTCTGTTGCATTATCTCCATGTTGCCCTGAAAGTTTCATCCCATAATGAGTCACTGTTTCAACTGCATAGAATTTTCCCTGGTTTTTCTGATTTGATTTTGCACAAAAAGATTATCAGATCTTTGAAAGTCAGAGAATTATCATGAGTCAAACAATAATGAAAATTGAGCGGGGGTAGAGGAGCAGAGAGGTATGGAGAAGTGGCTGGGTGTGTGAGGGATAAGGAGGTATTTAAACTTCATGGAAATTTAAATTGAAATGTTTCTGGAAAAGGTGTCGTTTCTGTTTATACAAGGCTCTTTAGAGAAGGATTTAAAGTTACAACATACAGATTAGCTGCAGACATTCTTTCTACCCAGCTCTGCACATGCTGATCAATGAGGCATAAAGATATAATTTGGTTTATAGACACATTTGTTGGAATTTATTTACCAGGCTGTTGAATATCATACTTATGTTTTGAGCCTAAATCATCAGCAAATGAATTTCAGCATTAAAAGGGGGAGTTTCTTTGAGATATTAATTAATTCATTTTTCTACTGACATTAAAAGTTGCCACCACCCCATTCTAAAGAATTCATTTAAAGAAATGCCAAGAAGGAATTAATTAAAATGCAATTTGGCAGTGAAATGTCTTTATGGAAATGCCCAGAGCCTCTCCTACAGAAATCATCAGATAGATATAGATACAGATATAGATGATATAGATATATAGATACAGAATTTTTTAAGTTATCTGTTTATGTTTCTGGTTCTAGTGAAAGTTGTAACTGCCCATTGGAAGTTGGACAGAGATTGAAATTTGGCAGTGGGTTGAGACCTCATTTTGTAGATGCCTCAGACTTACTCTTAACACGTTTTAAATCCTGTGGAGAGGTATACACAGAAAACAATGAATCAAATATAAGTTTTTCTCCTTGTGATAAGTCTTTGGACACAAATCATACCAGGCATTTATGACTTCCATTTGTATTGGCAGCCCTCCCATCATTTGTCATCTAAGAGCAACAAATAGAGACTCCTCATATAGCCATGTAAGGTTTAGTGACTCACAACAGTTTATTCACATGTGACCTCAGAGTCCTTAGAAACACAGCATTCCCAGGGAACTACTACCCGTAGATTGGTTTTTGGCACATGGAATGAAATTTATCTGTCATTCTTACTGTAGAGCATTAGGGTAGGAAAATAACTCTAGATGTGAGATCACTGGACACAAAGCATTTAGACATTTTATGAAGACCAAAAGGGATATACTTCTCAGAAAAATAACAGCATAATAGAAATATAAAATACATTTAAAAAATCAAAATATATTTGCATTGAAGAAGTAGTTATTAGTACAACTTTTTTGATGGGGTTTACCAAGAATTTCCATTGCTATGATGTCATCTCATTTAAACCTCATAGCTACTCTTTTATGAAGATATGGTTACTATCTCATTTGCAGACCACAAAAATGAACCACAGATGGGATATATTTCTTGAGAGCACACAGTTGATAATGCAGTCAAAATTAGACCCCAAATCTTATGATGTTATGATACTTTTTAGATACACACTCAAATCTAAGAGTAAACAACAATGATGACATAAATACATCATTAAATTGACAACATGAATTCACTTTTCTAAGAATTATATATGGGAATGCTCTCAGTCCATTTATGTCATATTATGATGCATAAAATGTGTTCCAGAGGATTATGACATATTAATAGTAATAATAATATTTAAATCTTAAATTGTATTTTTATTTGCCAAGCACTGTGCCAAACCACTTTAGTCGTTGCCATGAATTCATATATTAAAATTCATAACAGCCCTAAGAGTGAGTGCTATTATTATCTCTGTTTTACAGATGAGGAAATTGAGACATGGACAGGTGACATAATTTTTTAAGCTCGCACACAGATAGTCAAAGGTAGAGTATCTGTGTCTGGATCAATAACTACTATACACACTGCTTCTCAAATATTATTTATCTGCATATATAGGTAAATATGTATTTAAAAGGATCTGGTGTCAGGCTATTGCCATGCAAATGTTTTTTTCATAAGTAATGGTTGTGCTCCTATGCTAAGAATTCTGCTCATTCAATATTGAAATACAAATAATATTTAGAAATAATAAAATAGTATTCATGTATATAATATATATATATTACATAAAGAAAACAAAAATAATGTTTACATCATATTATGGGTAAGGTGGCAAGAAATGTCTACCAAACTTTTTGAACTTGCTAAAACAATTACATTTATAAGTGATCACATAGTGCATTTCTTAGAATACAAACAAAAAAAATCTTAAATGTAGTGAACCATCAGTGGAATTATAAATGGCTGACAAAAACCTATTATATAATGAGAAGACAACACTGCTTTAATCTGTTCACCTATGCATTTTAAACCATAGAGGTTATGTCAATGAATTCTGGCCATGATTACCCCAAGAAGTTGGTCAGCTGAAGAAATTATTTTTCATACTGTGTTTTTTTTTAATTTAATGTTTATTTATTTTTGAGAGAGAGAGACAGAGTGCGAGTGGGGTAGGGACAGAATCTGAAACAGGCTTTAGGTTCTGTCAGCACAGAGCCTGACACAGGGCTTGAACTGGGGAATGGCGAGATCATGACTAGGCTGAAGTCGGATGCTTAACCGACTGAGCCACCAAAGTGCCCCAATTGTGTGTCTTCAGCATGAGTGAGTTTAAGGGTTAGTGTCTGTGTTTGTTACATGAGAAATTCACTCTCAAGCTTTTTGAGAAAAACTGATTTTAGTTTAGGTTAAAACAACTTCTACTAAGATATAAATAATGTAGGAAATACAAATTCTATTGAGATGACTGAAAATAAAATCTCTCATCTCTAGAGTCAAGGTATCTTGGATCCTTTTTTGAAGTGTTTGAAAAATAAATCATAACTAATCCGAAATGGTACAAAAAATAAGTAATATTTTATTGGGTATTGGTAATTGCTAACAGTTCTTAAGTGTTTTCTATGTACTAGGCATTATCTCACTGCTTTACATATGTTAATGCTCACTATCACATCATAAGTCAGATAGTTCCCCATTTTATCATTGAGTAAAAACCATAGTCATAAACATAGTGAGTAGCAGTTCTGACCTCCAGAATCACACAATCTAGGTCACTCCAGAGCTTATGTTCTTAAGAACTGAACTCTATTACCTGGTTAGTAAGAATTTTTTTTTTCAATATATGAAATTTATTGTCAAATTGGTTTTCATACAACATCCAGTGCTCATCCCAAAAGGTGCCCTCCTCAATACCCATCACCCACCCTCCCCTCTCCCACCCCGCATCAACCCTCAGTTTGTTCTCAGGTAAGAATGTTTTTAAGGGGGAAAAAACAATAGGAATTGAAAAGACAGAGGTTTAAGGAATGGCAGAGCAAGAACTATGTTTTTGCAATGAAACCTTACAGAAGAGAAAACACAGAGAAATAAGCAGGGCTATTGGAATTACTAGATGGAGCTGAGAATTTGAGGCAATGGCTCTTCCGTTCCACTGGAATATTTTCATTTAGCATGTGAATTCCCTTACAGATTTCTCCAATAGTTATTTAGCAATGGTTACCTTAGAGATGGTGAGTAAGAGTTACTGCTCTCTCAGAGCTAAATGCTAGCAGAAAAAGAAAAGTAATTAAATATACACATAGACAGTGGCATTTGTAGATATGAACATGGATAAAGATATAGATTTGGATGTAGATACAGATAGCTATACATCCATGGGGTAAGGCCAGGTACTGAGAAGTGCCTCAAGAAAGTGAAACAATGATAGAGTAGGGCTTAAGGGAGAGTGTGGTTCTAAAGGAGAGAACGCTCCACGTGGTCCTCCCCAGCTTCAGTGCCCTTTTGCTTCTAATGAGCCACACCTGTGACACTTTCCCACACTTGATGTGGGGCTAATGGAACTGCTTTGCCTGCATTGTAACAAAGGAGAACCTGCTTGTAAACTTACTTTGCCTGCTGCCACCCCCAGGAGACCTTTTAGCCATTGATAGACAGGTATGAGATTGTGAAAGCCAAATCTTTTACTTCCATTGGAAAAAACTAAGAACCTAACTTAACACTCTAGGTTTCCATGTCAGATCTGTTTAAGTTATCTCCACTACACTTTGCCCTCCTTGACCTCTCTATTCCTCTCTGCTTCCCCCAAACCCTTAACAGAAACTCTTGGGGAGCAATGCTCTTTTAAATCTATGGTAAGTCACTGTCGCATTTGCCCAGTGCTGTGGGGTTACCTGGGACTGGAATATTATCAGCAGGTAGGAGAATACCTACAAACAAGGAGATAGTCGTGAGCAAACCAAGATGGTTGGTTAACCTATAGATTGGCTTCTGGGAAACCTGACTTAAGACATCAAGGAAAGCGTCTCTGAGAAGGTGGTGTTTATGCTGAAAAAGAGTCAGCCATTGGTAGAGGTGGCAGAAGTGTTTTCTAAGCAAAGAAAACAGCAAGTGCTAATGGCGGAAAAGATCGCATATTCAGAAAAATAGAAAACCAGTGTGGCTGGGACAATCTGAGTAAGAACACATGTGTAAGTAGCTGAAGTTATAAGAGGTAGGAAAATAAACAACTTGTGGGAACTTAGCACCAAAGATAAGAGCAGAAATTCATTACTATATTGAATTATCACATGAGATGTGGGCACACTATGCAGAATATTTAAGTATGGGTCTGTTTGTGTGCATTATTCCTATTTAAATTATTCTCTTCAAAAGGACAACTCATTTTTTGAATGGGTAGTCTTTCAATCTAAATGTAGGCCTAGGTGTTTGGAAGTTCCTAGATACATTTGTGGTTTTGAGAGCATGAACTCACCTGAGAACTGCAGTGACAGGGACATACAGGACCCTCATGCTTGAATTAACAGATACAAAAGAGAGCACAGAATGAATGATTGGTTATAGCTTCTACAATGAAACTGTGAATCTGGGTGTTTACACTTTTTGCTCGTATATTGAGACACCTTTTCATCAAATCCTCATTTTTAGCTTCCAGGGAGACACATCATGATTGAATTCCAAAAGGCTTTGAAAGTTTAATATTTTTTTAAGTTTATTTATTTATTTTGAGGAGGGAGAGGGGCAGAGAGACAGGGAGAGAGAGAACCCCAGGCAGGATCTGCACTGTCAGCTCAGAGCCAGACATGGGGCTCAAACTCACGAACCAGAAGATCATGACCTGAGCCGAAACCAAAGATTGGACACTCAATGGACTGAGCCAACCAAGTGCTCAAAGAGTTTAATAATTTTGGTTAGAATTTTTGTTGTACCATTTCTTTGACCTTTGCTTTTTCTTGAGTGATCTATTTTAAGTCACTGAACCCCAGTTTCTTCATCTGTCCACAAATAGATACAAGTGTTGGTCTGAGGGATAGACCGTTTTATGCAAAGCACAGAGTATAGCCCCTGGGAAGCAGTCACTGATTGGTAGTTATGATTTTGATAGAGACAGAGCCTCTCTTTAGAGTACCACGCCCTTTCAGGCATAAGGTATTATAAAATGGGTGGCAGGAGGTAAAACCAGAATAGTGTGGAGGGCGAAAACCTAAAGCAGACTGAGTTTCAAGAAAGACAAAAAAATGCCTGAAGGATCCTCTAAGCTTCAGAATATTTTCCCAAGGGTACTTTTTCCAGTATTTGTAAGTTTTAAAAAGAGTTTACCTGAGAAAGTCCCTGGGGCTGAGAAGAGGGGAGGGGAACATAAATCATTCCCTGTTTTTCAAAGAGCAGGTTAGAGAATCTAATCGGTCTTCTCTGTTTGCCAGGTTTAATGCTTTTGTTATAATCATAATTAACAAAATGGAATCTTGCAATTGAGGAAAGATAGAGTCAAATTATATTATTGATGCGTTCAAGTAGCCTCCATTGTCTTGACTAACAGTGTATTTGTGGAAAATTAACCCCTTGTATGCTAATAAAGAATAATGTTTCCATAATTTTCTAAAAACTTGTAATTATCTTCCTGAGAGGAAATAAACTTAGGTTAGATACTCCTGTGCTAAACAAAAAATATTTTATGTTAAAATATCCAAGTATACATTTATACTATGCGACTATCATACATATATATCTTAAAATTTTAATAGTTGTTATTAAAGAATGTTAACATGATTTGCATTGCAGTTAGTTTAACTGAACTTTTATAAAATTCATTTGTAAAATAGGGAATGATAATATGTAGGCAGATGATTGTATTTTACATAAAGAAATTAGACAGAATACTGAATTTTAAAAATGGTCGGTTGGGGGTGCCCCTGGGTGGCTCAGTCGGTTAAGCGTTCAACTTTGCTCAGGTCATGATCTCACGGTTCATGAGTTTGAGTACTGCATCAGTCTCTGTGCTAACAGCTAAGAGTCTGGAGCCTGCTTCCAATTCTGTGTCTCCCTCTCTCTCTGCCCCAGCCCTGCTTGCCCTCTGTCTCTCAAAAATGAATAAATGTTAAAAAAAATTTTTTGAATGGTCAGTTGGAAAGGTCAATAACTGCTCCTATTATACAGAGAAAACACCAACAGTGTCATTTTCTAACCTCTATTCACTGGCAAATTTATTTGGGCGTTGATTGTTGGCATAATTAGATAATTTTACTTTCAAAGTAGAGGTTAGTAAGCTAATTAACTTACTTCATAAAGAAGGATTTTGTTAGGGGGGAAAATCATCATATGGAGATGTAGGGAGGGATTTTAAAATCCAGTTTGGTTTTCATTTAGTTCTTCCTTTTTGTTTTATATGTCTAACATATGGTTGAATAAATACATAAATGAATGGACAAATACCTGATAGGTGATACCTGGTTAAATTCCTAGAATCAGATATTTAAATTCAAAGAGACATGTAGTTTATTTCTGTGAGTTCAGAATGGGGAACACTTAACTGACAGTGGAAAGTCCAATTTCCCCCAGAAGATAATGAATCTGAGACCTTGACAGACATCCCACTGTATTATATGTCATATGGCTTCAGAGTGATGTTGTATTCTTTTCTCTGCTAGGGTAAGGGTTCAGGATTGAGTTAAACAAAGACAATTTTACGGGCTCCTGGGTGGCTCAGTTGGTTAAGCATCTCACTTCCGCTCAGGTCATGATCTCATGGTTCATGGGTTTGAGCCCCACTTTGGGCTCTGTGCTGACAGCTCAGAGCCTGAAGCCTGCTTCAGATTCTGTGTCTCCCTTTCTGTCTGCCCCTCCCCTGCTTATTCTCTGTCTTTGTCTCTCAAAAATAATCATTACAAAAATTTTTTAAAGACAATTTTAGGAAAATTATATCCACATAATATTGACAGAATTAAAGATAATGAGTATGTGGATATTGGCTCTCATTAATATCTTCCATTAATTCCCCTCCTCCCCTTATAACAGAATGCCATTCTGAATTTGTCTCCCACATGGACTTTCTTTTTTCTTTCTTTCTTTCTTTCTTTCTTTCTTTCTTTCTTTCCACAGGAGTTCTTAAAATTGCCTTTGGGGGTTGGGCAGCTGTTCTTAGATAACTTTAGGGTCTTTCTCTTACCCCACAGGATTTTCAATCTCATATGCTGCTCATAGTCCCAAGGATTGCCAGTTTTCACCTAGATGAGTCATGGATGCCACCATCTCTCTGGTGCCCACTGCCATTGTGTTACCAAAGGGACAAATCCTCTTATTCCCAAAACACCAGGTAAAACTTCTTGGCTCCTCTGGCAATCAGCAGTCTCATGGGTGAACCACTGTAGATTCCACTCACTTTTCACACACTCTATTTTTCTCTTCTACACTTTCACACTTCTGTCTCTATCCTGCCTAAAGGTAGCCACCCCTTTTTTCTATTCCAAACAATGCCTCTCAAACAAATTTTCTTTTTGTATCTTGGTACAGATCTAGATGGTAAGGGGAGGGCTGGGAGCTTTTTGAATTTAATGCTTTGGTATTAGATATTTGAGTTCTTAGTTATAACCTTATGGGAGTCCAACTTACGTCATAAACTCTATCCTAAAAAGAAGACTTCATATGCATGTGGTCTCTTTTCAAGTGTATAATATGAAATTCACATTTGAGGTCAAGTATTTTGATCATGATGAACTGCTAGTAAATCAGCATCCTATCTAAATATTTTATGGATTTTTGTATGTTTCCCCTCTCAATCCCTACTATGCTGACTCTAAGATAATTATTTTTCTTAGCCATTCATATATCTTATCATATTGGAAGGTGGTACTTAAATTCAGAAGTTTCAGAAAACAATGCAAGATGTACTGGATGCCACATATGTGGGCATCCACTTCTTGGTAATGAGAACATTCATTGTTCAGCAGATTTCTTAGAGAATATGGGACTTGAATTGAGTATAAAGATGTTTGGGAGTTGAACAAAACCTGTAAAGTTTCACTCCTAAGTTTTCATCCCAGGAAAATCACAAATACTTTGACCATGATGAAATTTAATCCTAACTAACTCATTTCCTCATCTGTATTCCCTCTGTTGACAGAATAGCCAGTCATGCTTAGGTCAAATGCCTAATGGATTATAGGTTTTCAGTAAAAATTTGTTGAATAAATACAAGCTTCGATACCTTTATAAGGCATTTGGCCTCATAGAAGATATGTTTGGCCCATGGAGAAGGGTCATACCCTTCATTTTTGAAGGAGTAGAAACTGAGGTCCAGTTTGAGGGTGTCAGTGAGTTAAAAGTTTGTATACCGGTGCTAAAAGACATATGTAAGGAAATGAGGTTAGGCAGTAAGCAGAGTCAGCTTACAAAGGTCTTTAGGTCTGAAATCAGAGGATTATCTTAGAAGGTCATTAAAAGCCACGTACAAAAAATTAAGCATAGGTGTAACAGGGCTCAAGAGAAGGCATATAGATGAAAAGGAACCTGTAAATTAGGAGTTACTCTAGTACTAATCAAACACTAATTTTTTTTCCCCTCCACGTTTGCTTTTAAGATTTCCCCGTCAAATAAGCTTTCCGCTTAAGATCTGCTTACAAGCCTCCAGTATATGTATCCTCACTGAATTAACTAGAGA
The DNA here is from genome assembly GCF_046562875.1 of Panthera onca. Classification (NCBI taxonomy): domain Eukaryota; kingdom Metazoa; phylum Chordata; class Mammalia; order Carnivora; family Felidae; genus Panthera; species Panthera onca. The sequence goes on along the minus strand of NC_138353.1, from coordinate 38,754,224 downwards.
GCAAGGGTCATCTATGTGGTTCTTATTAAACAGGAAATTTAAACATATTGAACTGGCACCAAGTTGTACCAATTATAGGAGCACTGAGAAGACAAATTCTCTTCTACTAAAAACCATATGCTATGCTTTATTCATCCACCTATTAAGGCCTTTCAACTTTTACTACCTGCCTAAACCTCTTTTTTTGGCTCAGGGAATACAATGGGGACAAAAACCAGATATAATGCCTCCTTACATGTAAGAACCTAAAGAGGGAGAGAGATGTTAATGAAATGAGCACAATAATAAATGTATAAGACAAACTGAGGTAAGTGCTAGGAATGGAAGGACAGTGACTCTTTAAATATATAAAGAAAAAACACACCTCACAGGTGCATTTTGGTAGTCACAACTAGAAAAGTGATACTGGCACTAAAACCTAAATTATGAGCAGCAACTAATCAGGTGAAAATGTATATGTATCTTGGGTGTAAGTTGTGTGTGTGTGTGTGTGTGTGTGTGTGTGTGTGTGTGTGTGGTGTGTGTGTGTATGTATGCATGGTGTTTAGAATAACATAGAGAATGTATGATTTTCTTGTTTTGTATTCAGGGCAAGAGTGATTTTCTTTTTTCATAAGAAAGAATAGTGGCCATTTACCAGAAGGCATCCAAGTTCACGATCAACTTGCATACTGATTTAATGGAATTATTTGAGATTAATACTCTTTCAACTTCACATATATGTGTTTAGCAAGACACACTCAAATTTGCTGTCTACTCCAACAAGATACAGTAGTAGCTAAATCTGCAGAAGGAAAGCACTTTTTTAAATGCAAGATAGAAACAAAATGAGATGTATATCACCTCCCAAGATACCATTCTGATTTCTGCAATGATAATTGAAGGCAGTATACCCCTTAATAAAAAGCAACTTCTGGATAATGTGAGCATCCCAAATGTCTGTATTTATACATATGAATTGCCTTACCTTTAAATCATTTGGAAATTTCTTAACCCTTAATGTAAAGGTCAAAACTACTGAACTGCACATTTCAGAGAAAAATGTACTTGCACATACCCTTGCAATCTGCCATGGTGAAAGTCTTTCTTGAAATCAGTATGTATTTCTTAAAATACCTGCATATTAATCCTAAGAAATCCATAGTCTAGGTGAAGACAAAAGAAATGATTCTAAGTGAAAGCTATTGTTGTAAATTTGTGTTTGAAGGGAAAATTCGTATCTCGAAATGCTTGTCTCCAAAATAGAACCAATCACATAAATGACATCTGAATAGGACACTTATATTTGGTAAGCATAAATTCACACTGAAATACCATTTCCCTAATAACTACTTTAGTTGTTATATTTGTTTGCCCTAGAAATACTAATGATGTTTATAATAAGAAAGCATACTTAAATTTTCCACTAAATTTAGAATTTTAGTAATTAAAACACAGATGCCATGGCTTTGACAGGAAATTAATTTGCTGTTAAGTATCTTGCTAGTGTTAGATATGCATAGTTACTCAGCATGGACATATTACTTGTATCAATGGTAATATAACACAACATGATACACATGCACAGAAACCCAGAAATAAAACTGAAAACCTAAGATGAATGAGGGCTGATGAAAATGGAAATAATTTGAATTATATAAAATATTAACTCATTTTATTACCTGTTAGTATAATATTCCTCAATTTTTCTATATTTTTCAATAATCCTATAATATTTACCATGCTAGCAAATATCAAGTAAACATACTGTATTTTTACCAATATGCCTTTACTCTTTAAATGTTTTCACTGTAGATGAAAGAGGAAGAAAACATGGGTTGCAATCTCAGTTTTTCTTTATTTTACAGAACCTTAAATGTTGCTTTTCTCTTAAATGACTTCCTTCATTCCTTTCTTCTTCCTTCTTTCTTCCTTCCTTCTTCCTCCCTTTCCTTCCTCCTTTCCTTTCCTTTCCTTTCCTTTCCTTTCCTTTCCTTTCCTTTCCTTTCCTTCTTGCATCTTTCTTCAAAAAATACGTATTTGGAATCTGGTATAATCTAGGCATTACACCATGTATTGGAAAGCCAAATAAATGTCTACTGAGATAGATTTGTGCCCTCATAAGAGTTTATAGACTAGCAGTAAAACAAGTGTTAATAAATCACTTCACTGGGGTAACTATTTTCAAGAAAAATGAAAGATGATCCAGAATCAAGAGAAGTCATTGGCATAGTCTGATGGATTCAATATTTCAGAGAAGTCCCTCCTGACGAAGGGCTGAGATCTGAGGGAAAAGCAAATTAGAATATGTATTAATGAGGATAAGCTCTCCAGCAATAGCAAACAACTCCTAAATCTTATTGGCTTAACAATTTTATTTTATTGTTTTTAAAGTTTGTGTGTATGTATTTCATTTTACATATACTATGCAATATAGAGGAGTGAGGTGTTAAGTTCCATTTAGTTTCTGCAGACTTAGGCTAATGAAAGTTCTACCATCTTATAGCTCAGGCCAGTTTCCCCTCTAGAGGATATTTGCAGTGTCAGACTAATTTTTATTGTCATAACTGGAGAGAATGATGTTAGGAGCTAATGAGTATAAGCTAAGGATACTACTGAACATCCTACAATGTACAGGACCGACTCCTGTACCCCACACTGAGAATTACCTGGTCAAAACGTCCACAGAATTAATGCTAAGAACTCTCCTACCCCACACACCTTATATCTGCATTATCAGCACATTCTTGGATCTCACAGCAGAAAAAAAAGACTGCTCTTCAGTGCTTCATCCTGAAAATAATACACATTCCTTTTGTCCACAGAATGATATAAGTATGGTAACAGTAAGATGTCATATGTCCCTGATTAAGGGCTGGGAGGTTGGGCAATGTAGTGAAGCAAATGACAAATTTCCTAAGCACTGGGGGAACTTCCATGGTCTAAAGTGGGATTATGCTGTAAATATCTTGACTCATTGGAGTCACATTGAAGTTACAGTATTAGAACGGTGGGCATTGGGGATGAGTATGGCTGACATCTGTCCGGGTGTGAGAGGTTAAATGTGACTCTGCCACCAAGTTCAGACTGAAATCTGCTTGCATATTGAGGTATTCACTGAAACCCAGCAAAAGGCAACATATTAACTTTCCATTGTAATTTTCTCAGATATGTGTGAAAATGGAATTCATTATACTTGAGAATTGAATATTAAGGATAATTAACGAATTTGGCAGGTCTTTTATTCTCAGCATTAGTTGAGAAATTTCCAGGTATTCAAGAAATGAAGCAACTTTTCTAGTTTTCAAGTCATTTCTTCAAGTGAAAGAAGTGCCTGGGAAATTATCTGCATTTTTTTTTAATTCTAGAAAATTTTTTAACTTCTGAAATATGAGAATAAAATAATTTTGGAACACATCAGAATAGAATAAAATTCAATATTCAAGTATCTTCTTTCTCTAAGTAGATATTTCCTCAAAATTAATATCTTAATGATTACACTGCATGATTTTTTTTTAACATTAGAATAAGTTCTGAAGAGAACAAGTTTTAAAGCCTCTAGCCTAGAGTAGAGTTCTGGCTCTGCATGTCCCTTGAACTTAGGTTCCTTATCTGTAAAATGACTACTCACTTCAAAAGAGAAATTTGAGGATGATTTATTTCATAATGGATCTTGACATATTCTTCACAGGTAATAAACACTCACTGCAGGTTATTACCATCATTAATACAACTATTGTTATTATTTTAATACAGGTTATACTCATTCATCCCCTGGCTTTTGATTCAGAATTTGAAGGATTGCTTCATTTAGGCCTTACGTATGCTGCTGGGAACGTTGGGGCCAAAGGTAAGAGATTTGCAACCTATTTTTCATTTGTTTTGTTGTTGTTGTTGTTTATTTTATTGAGTTCATGTACCAATCACAGTCCAAAAAGGAGATAAAAACCATGCCTGTAATTCAAATGGTATGATGAATTTAATAGATGACTATTAATGGTTAAAAAAGGCGCTTCAGTGGTCCAGAAATTTCAACTGCAGAAAGCAACAAATATGTCTAGGCTAAAGGAAAGTGAACCAGAGAAAAACTAAGGATGAGATGTAATTCTTGCTGAAGAGTGTGGCAGCCGCAGAAACACCAACTGTCAGTAATAATGAAATGTCGCATAGTGAACGGGCCAGAGCCGATTCATAGGAAGCACTTACCAAGTGGCTGAGCAACTTTCTATCATGGTTGCTTATCTTTTCTTTAATAATCCATTGCCTCCTTTGCTGAAAGGGAGAATGGTGGAACCACTGAGGGAAGCCTGGTCTTTCTGCTCTGGTCTGCCAGTGCCCTTTTTGCAGAGCCAAGTGATGAAGGAGAAATGTTTGTAGGGTGCAGTTCCAGTCTCATTAAGAGGGAACCGAAAGACAATAAAAAAAAATAACTGGTACAGCCACTGATGTGCTGGAGCCAGCTGCATCAGCTTAAGAGAGCTGATTGTCTGCATCTCTCCACATTCTATGACTTCACATAGAAGTGGAAAGAACACAAAAATCAGCAAATAGTGCAATTCAATGCTTGTTGTTGTCATTATTATTGGAGAGCCAGTTTATCAGTATACTACTGGACACAGCCACTTTACAGAGAACATACTATAAAAGACAGAATTCAATTTAAAAAACTCATTGAAATGCATAAATAAACAATATAGTACGCTTTCAAAAGAGATCAACTCTGCAGTCTGGCAACGTCGATTCCATTGTCTACCGTTTCTTATCTGTGTGACAAGGAGTATAATCTCTCTAAACTAAGTATCCTCATCTGCAAAAAAGAGAAAATAATAAGACCTCTCTCAGAATTGTTCTGAAAATTGAACAAGATAAACTACATAAAGGGACAGGTACAGAATAAGCCCTAAGTGTGAGTGATGATGAGAATTAACACCACGTAACATCCCAAGGAAATTTGCTCAGTGTTTTAATATTAAAACTCAGCTAAATGTATCATGCATAGACTGACAGAGATACTAATTACAGTCTTCGAAAAGTTTGCATTACAATTCATTAAAATATGTTTAAAATAGTCTAAAAAGGTTATTAGTCATTTGAAAGTTAATTTTCATAGATTAAAAATCTTTTAAAATATTTATATTACTTAAGCCAATAGTTCAATTTCTGAAAAGTATCATAAGGAACCAACAAAAACATGGAGGAAAACATTTTTTGCCCAAAAATATATACTGTCTTATTTATAATGGTGAAAAATCACAAAGTAGAAAGTTGGTTGAGTAAATTATGGAATAGCAGGAAATACTTGGAATGTTGTGCAATGTTTTGAAATACATTTATTAAGTACTGGTATTAATATAGAAAATGCAATTAATAATACAAAGAAAGAGAAATATTATATGTATCATGACTACAACTGTGGGAAATATGACTTTTAAATGCTTAAAGAAATTGCTTTTTGAAATGATGGTGATAAATGCATTTTTCAGCATGAAATAAGAGAAATTATGTTAATTTTGTGCTAATAAAATACTGTTACCAAACGACTAAATAGTAGGTACTAAATAGACCCAGAAGCAAAGATCAGGGAAAATAAGTCCATATATGGATATCCATACTATTTATATCTATATCCACCTCTCTTTATATCTTTATTTTTTCTTTTCTTTTGTTTTCTTTCTTTCTTTCTTTCTTTCTTTCTTTCTTTCTTTCTTCTTCTCTCTATTTTTTTCTCTCTCTCCTTCCTTCCTTTTTTTTCCTTATCCTGTTTTTCTTCCTTTTCTTTCTTTCTTAGATGCAGCATAAGCCTTTATTGATGTCACATGAATTTCTTTGTGCTTCCAGAAATGTCATAGGGAAAATGGAGATAAAATTATCTTGAGATTCTTTCCTATGTATGTGCATTGAGTATTCACATTATAAGAGAAGCACATTGAGGGTTAAGAATTTAGTAATCTTTCAGTCCCATCTTTGAGCCCTGACCCTTTGTAACCTCCCTTCATAAAACAATTACTTATTTAATTTAATATATCCAGTAACATTGACCTTATTACTCACAGAAAGCCTATCCTGTTCAGGGCTTTCTCTTTCATGGAAGCTGTTGGTAGAAGTGTTATTTTCCTGTTCTTTCTAATCTAGACCAGTATCCTCCATTCTTTGTAGAATCCCTCACTCAGCATGGATTTCATATCCATTATATATTTTAATATTTTCTCTTGCTTACACTCCAGGTTGCCAGTGTTTATTGTATAATTTGTTAACAAGCATTAAACTAGAACTGTGGAAGTAAAGTGTAGACATGGTTACATATCCAGTTTTGGCAAGGAGAAACACATTCTAGCTCAGCTGTTTCAATCACATGAATATTCACATCCAATTCCATTCATATTTCTCCCTGTTAGTTCATGCTTTCAAGACATGAGATAAGGTAAGGAAAAATGGATACAGGTAGGAAAATTAGTCTTGGACCTTGTATATTGGGGATAATGTGCTTCCCCAGAACATATTAAGAGACATGGTGATTGATAATTGAAAGAAATAATGGAAAACATCTAGTGACATCTCAAAATGACCCTGGTAAATCTTTAATTCTTTGCTTATATGTAATGTTCACTGTCATTTTTGAGTCTCTAGGCAGTAAGGTTTATGGACTAAAGTGTGTGTGTTTTGTTGTTGTTTAGTGTTTAACATTCATACCCATTATGAGCACTGTGCTCTTATGATTTTAGAACTTTTCAAACCCATTACCTAAGTGCAAGGGAAATTTGTACAGTCAAAAAGCATGGATTAAATGCAGGATGAAATAATTCTGGCTCTTTAATATAAGACCACAGAAATAAGGATGTCTATTTGATTTATATATCCTAGTCTCATCTCAACCTTTAGTGCCTCTTTATCATGACTTTTCATGATCTAACCCCTGGCTACCCTTAGAAATGTTTTTTTCTGTAATTTGTCTTTGCTCATTTTGATTCAGCTGTACCAGCTTTCCCAGTGTTCTTTGATAACACCATGCATACCCCTACCTGATTGTCAATGTCACCTTCTCAGTGAGTTCTCTGAACCATTCTCCATAAATTGCATGAGTCATCACTTGTGATTGCCTTTGTCTCTTCCTTGTCTCATAGTACTCTCACTACCTAATATTTTAGAATGTATTTGTAAGTCTTTCTGCCTCACTGGAATAGTAGGCAAATATATACACATATACATAAATCACCATACACCACCATGCCTGAAACACAATAGGTACTGAGTAAATATTGAATGAGTGAGTGAGTGAATGAAAGAATGAATATAAAATGCAGAGAGGTAGGTATTAGCACTAGGATTTCAGAATTACAGACTTTAGTTCTAGAGTGGTTAAATATTTTCTAAACATAATAAAACAAGAAAGTGACTGATCTAATTTATTGAGATGATTAGCTGTTCAAGATGTACTATTGTGACCTGTTCTTGATGCCCATTAAAATTTGACTTTTAGGGCAAAATCACAGATTCAAATGTGATTGAATGTATGAAAATTTCTGGTATGAAAACCAGAGTCCAAATTCCTCCTCCTATTAATAATTTGACAATTTTAAAATCTCCCTGTGATTTCTTAAATTAGTCCCCGACCAAATCAGGTAGAAATCTCAATCTCACTAGACAAAGTGATGGTAAAGTGTGACATTGCCCTGATATATCTATAGTTTAATGTAGTGACCTTAAGGAGAATGGGTTTGATTTTGCCTGGGTTTCTCTTCTTGTGTTCTACTGATTATTTTACCTCATTCACAAACCTTCAAATACCATTTGAGTTGCATCAGGATTGATCACTTTTTTCAGAATTCTTATTAGTAATTTAAGTTTATTCATAGTTTTTGATAAGTGTAAGTCTCTGTTTTATGTTCCTTTCTAGGCATTTATTTATTTATTTATTTATTTAGGTCAAAGAATTTTTATAAAACATTTTCCCGGGGCGCCTGGGTGGCTCAGTTGGTTGAGCGGCCGACTTTGGCTCAGGTCATGATCTTGCAGTTTGTGAGTTCAAGCCCCACATCGGGCTCTGTACTGATAGTTCAGAGCCTGGAGCCTGTTTCAGATTCTGTGTCTCCCTCTTTCTGACCCTCCCCCGTTCATGCTCTGTCTCTCTCTGTCTCAAAAATAAATAAACATTAAAAAAAAAATCGTAAAAAAAAAAAAACAAAAAAACATTTTCCCTCTCACATGCTCTGTAAAATCGTTCTTTTATTTATTTATAAAACTTTAGAGTCTATCAACTTCATAATATTCTTTTTTTTAACTTTTTTAAAGTTTACTTTTGAGAGAGAGAGAGAGAGAGAGAGAGAGAGACGGACAATGAGTGGGGGAGGGGCAGAGAGAGAGGAAGACACAGAATCCAAAGCTGGCTCCAGGCTCTGAGCTGTCACCACAGAGCCTGGCATGAGGCTCTAACTCACAAACTGTGAGATCATGACCTCAGCTGAAGTCAGACACTTAACTGACTGAACAACTCAAGTGCCTCCAACTTCAGCATTTTCTACACTATAATTCTTTATTGTGGTTTCCTAATGGAAGAAAGAGTTCTCCAGCCTCCCTCTCATCCTTCCTCTCTCTTGCCCAAGATGGGTTTTTTCTTGGTCAAGAAGAAGATGTCGGTAGAGTAGAAGGACCCTAGTCTTGTCTTTTCCCATGATCACAACTAGATAACTGTTAGCATATCTTAAATACCCCATAAATTGACCTGAAGACTGAGAGAACAAACTCCACAACTAAAGGGATATAGGAGGTGACATCAAAGAAAGTAGGAAGAACAGAGACATGGTTTAGGGGTGAAACAGGTAACAGGTGCTTTGGAGGGGAGGGAGCCATGATCATGGAGAAGGGTAAGAAATAGAGAGGGGAGCACACAGGGTAACACAAAGGAGAACATTTCCCCCAAAGCCATTGGCTTATAAAAGTGAGAGGGGCTGAATTTTGTAAGTTCTTAAAACCAGTGAGGCTTAAAGTCTTGAGCTTAAAGGTCACCAAACTTGGCTGGTATAGAGACCAGAGGGCCCTGTCCTACTCCTGGAGAGAATACAGGCAAAAAACCTGGGGGCAAACTGTGGAAACGGAAATCTTAAGAACACTGAGGCTGGAGGGGGGCACATGGCAGAGAGATTATTCACTGATCTCAGAGCTCATCTCTAAGAGGCAGCATTCATGAAGATTCCTCTCTGGGAACAAAAGAGTTGGCTGTTGCCATTTCCCTCCCTCGCCCCTCAGCATAAACATAGAGCTACCTGCAGGAAACAGTGCAGCACCAACACTGGCTGCCTAACTTGCTTATACCAAGCCCCACTCCCCTATGCTCTAGTGGGATTACCATCTTAGTCAAGCTTCCCTCACATCTGGTATAGTGGGCCCCTCCCCCAGAAAATCAGCACAGTCCCCAGCCCACAACATGTCTCCTGACCAGAGAGTTCTGCAGGGCCTCAGTTCTGGTGGAAGTGGTATCAGGTCTTATTTCACAAGCAAACCAAAGTACATCTTGTTAAAATGTGCCACATTCAGACCATGGATGAAACACTGCCCACAGCAGTCAAGGAGAACCTCTTCAGATGATTGGTCTTAAGTACAGAACAGCCAAAACACAACAGCAGAGCACACAAAGCACACAATGGAAACACTTCCTGAAGGGTCACGCCCTGGGCACTACATGACCTTTTCTTCATAAGGCCATTACTTTCAGGGGCAGGAGACATAACTGACTTTTATAACACAGAGAAGAAGGCAGAGACATAGACAAAATGCTGAGAGAGGAAATTATCCCAAACAAAAGAACAAAATAAGGCCATGGTCAAAGATCTAAGCAAAAGGATTATAAGTAACGTGCCTTATGGAGAATTTAAAGCAAGAATCGTAAGGATACTCATTGGGATTGAGAAAATAATATAAGACATCAGTGAGACCCTTACCACAGAGATAAAAGAGCTAATAAAGTATTCATCAGAGATGAGAATTCATTAAATGAAACTGGAAACAGGCTTGATGCAATGGACATCAGCCTGGAAGATGCTGAGGAATGAATTAGTGACCTAGAAGATAAAAGAATGAAATATAATGAAGCTGAACAAAAGAGAGAAAAATGTGAGAATCGACTTAGGGAACTCAGTGACTCTATCAAGCATAATAATCAAACATTTGTATTATAGGAATTTGAGAAGAAAAGAGAGAGGGTGGTGGAGCAGAACATTATTTGAAGAATTAATAGCTGAAAACTTCCCTAGTCTGGGAAAGGAAAAAGACATCCAGATCCTGGAGGCACAGAGCTCCCATCAAAATCAACAAAAGCAAGGCAAAACCAAGACACATTGTAATTAAATTTCCAAAATATAGTGATAAAGAAAAAAATCTTCAAAGTAACCATACAAAAGAAGTCCTTAACTTAAAAGGGAAAACCCATAAGGCTAGGTAGAGATTTCTCAACAGGAACTTGGCAAGCCAGAAGGGAGTGGCATGATCTATTCAGAGTGCTGAATGGGAAAAATCTGCAGCCAAGAATCCTCTATCAAGCAAGGCCGTCATTCAGAATAGAAGAAGAGATAAAAAGTTTCCCAGACAAACGAAATCTAGAATTTGTGACCACTAAACCAGCCCTGCAAGAAATATTAAAGGGAGACCAAAAGTAACAAAGATAAGGAAGGATCAGAGAAAATGTCCAGAAACAATGACAAAACAAGTAATGGCACTAATTCCTTTGAATTTAAATGAACTAAATGCTCTAATCAAAAAATGTAGGGTGTCAGAATGGAAAAAAACCAAAACCCATGTATATTCTGCCTACAAGAGACTCATATTTTAGACCTAAAGACACCTGCAGTTTGAAAGTGAGGGGGTGGAGAAACATTTATCATGCAAATGGATGTCAAAAGAAAGCCAGGATAGCAATGCTTATATTGGACAAACTAGTCTTTAAAACAGACTATCACAACAAAAAAGGGTACTATATTGTAATAAAAGGAACAATCCACCAAGAAGATATAATAATTTTAAGTATTTATGCACCCAATATAGAAGCATCCAAATATATAAAACAATTTATAACCAACATAAAGGAACTAGTTCATAATAATACAATGATAGTAAGGAACTTTAACTCCCCACTTAAATCAATGGACAGATAATCTAAACAGAAAATACACAAGGAAACAATGTCTTTGAATGACACACTGGACCAGATAGACTTAACATATATTCAGAACATTCCATCCTAAAATATCAGAATACACATTCTTTTCAAGTGCACATGGGACATTGCCCAGAATAGATCACAAATTAGGTCATAAATCACACTTAACAAATAAAAAATATTGAAGTAATACCATGCACATTTTCTGACCACAATGCTATGAAACTGGAAGTCAACCACAAGAAAAAATATAGAAAGGCCACAAATACATGGAGGTTAAACCAAATGCTACCAAACAATGAATGGCTCAACCAGGAAATCAAATAAGAAATTAAAACTACATGTAAGCAAATGAAAATTAAAACACAGTGGTCCAAAACCTCTGGGATGCAGCAAAAGCCATTCTAAGAGGGAAGAATATAGCAATACAAGCCCACTGTAAACAGTAAGGAAAATCTCAGAAAAACAACCTAAAGCAGTAGAAAAAGAACAACAAACAAAGCCTAAAGCCAGCAGAAGGAAGGACACAATAAAGATTAGAGCAGAAATAAATGATGTAGAAACTTAAAAAAGACATAGAACAGATCACTGAAACCAGAATATAGTTCTTTGAAAAAATAAATAAAACTGACAAACTACTAGCTAGAATTATCAAAAATAAAAGAGAAAGGAACCAAACAATAAAATCATTAATGGAAGAGGAGAAATAACAACACCACAGAAATAGAAACGATTATAAGAGACTATTATGAAAAACTACATGCCAACAAATTGGACAATGTGGGAGAAATGGGTAAATTGCTAGAAATGAATAAATTACTAACACTGAAACTGGAAGAAATAGTAAACTTGATAAGACTGATAAACAAAGAAAATTCAGCAAAGAAGCTGAATCAATAATTTAAAAAATTCTAGCAAATAAAAGTCCAGCACCAGATGGCTTCACAGGTTAATTCTACCAAATCTTTAAAGAAGAGTTAATACCCATTCATCTCAATCTACTTTAAAAAAATACAAGAGGAAGGGAAACTTCCAAATTTATTCTGAAGCCAGAATTACACTGATACAAAAACTAGATAAAGATTCCACTAAAAAAGATAAATATAGGCCAATATCACTAATGAACATGGATGCAAAAATTCCAATAATATACTAGCAAACCAAATCCAATAATACATTAAAAATTATTCATCATGATCAGTGGGATTAATTCCTGGTTTGCAAATGTTGTTCATTATTCACAATTGTACAATGTGATACACCACACTAATAAAAGAAAGTTTGAGAACTATCTGATCCTTTCAATAGATGCATAAAAAGCATTTGACAAAGTACAGCATCCATTCTTGATAAAAAACAAAACAAAACAAAACTGGGTTTAGAGAGAACATATCTCTCTAAAATCCATATATATAAAATCCATATACAAAAAATCCACAGCTAATACTATTCTCAATGGAGTGAAACTGAGCACTTTTCCTCCATGGTCAGGAACAAGACAGGCATTCCACTCTCACCACTGGTATTTAATATAGTACTGGAAGTGCTAGCCTCAGCATTCAAACAAAAAGAAATAAAAGGCATCCAAATCATCAAGGAAGAAGTAAAATATTCACTATTTGCACATGGCATGATACTCTCTCTATAAAACCCAAAAGACTCCACCAAAAATACTACTAGAACTGATACACAAATTCAGCAATGTCGCAGGATACAAAACCAGTGTACAGAAATCTGTTACCTTTCTATATACCAATAATGAAGCTGCTGAAAGAAATAGTAAGGAATCACTTTCATTTACAGTTGCACCAAAAACAATAACTAGGAATAAACCTAACTAAAGAGGTGAAAAACCTGCGCTCTTTAAAAAATTTTAAAACATTGATGAAAGAAATCGAACATGACCCAAAGAAATAGAAGGACATTCCATGCTCATGGTTTGGAAGAAGAATATTGTGAAAGTGGTATATTACCCAAAGCAATCTACACATTTAATGTAATTCTATCACAATACCGCAGTAGCATTTTTCATAGAGCTAATGCAATTATAAAATTTGTATTTAACCACAAAAGATCTTGAATAGTCAAAGCAACCTTGAAAAAGCAAAGCAAAGCTGAAGGCATCATAATTTTGGACTTCAAATTATGTTACAAAGCTGTAGTGATCAAACCAGTATGGTATTGGCACAAAAATAGATGCATAATGAAATGGAATAGAAAACCCAGAAGTGAACCCACAACTGTAGAGTCAATTAATATTTAAAAAAGCTGGAAAGAATATCCAAAGGGAGAAAGACAGTCTCTTTAGCAAATGGTGTTGGGAGAACTGGACAGCCACATCAAAAGAATGAAACTGGATCACTTTCTTATACCATACACAAAAATAAATTTAAAATGAATTGAAGACCTAAATATGAGACCTGAAACCACAAAAATCCTAGAGGAAAACACGGGCAGTAATGTCTTTAACTTCTACCATAGCAACTTCTTTCTAGATAGGTTTCCTGAAACAAAGGAAACAAAAATAACTATTGGGATTATAAAAGAGCTTTTGCGCAGCAAAGGAAACAGTACATTTAAAAGGCAATCTACGGAATGGGAGAAGATATTTGCAAATGACATATCCAATAAAGGGTTATATCTAAAATATAGAGAGAACTTATAAAACTCAGCACCCCAAAAATAAATAATTCAATTAAAAATAGGCAGAAGACATGAATAGACATTTTTCCAAAGACATACAGATGGCCAACAGACACATGAAATGATGCTCCGCATCACTCATCATCAGGGAACACAGTGAGATATTACATTACACTTGTCATAATGGCTAAAATCAACAACACAAGAAACAACAGGTTTTGGCAAGACTTTGTATAAAGGGTAATACTGTTGCATTGTTGGTGGGAATGCAAACTGATGCAGCCACTTGAAAAAAGTATGGAGGTTTTTCACAAAGTTTAAAATAGAAGTACACTATGACTTAGCAATTGCACTACTAAGTATTTACCCAAAGAATACAAAAATACTAATTTAAAGGTATACAGGCACCTTGATGTTTATAGCAACATTACCTACAATAGCCAGATTGTGGAAACAGCCAAGCATCCATTGACTGATGAATGGATAAAGAAGAAGTCGTGTGTGTGTGTGTGTGTGCGTGTGTGTGTGTGTGTGTGTGTGTGTGTGTGTGTGATGGATATATTTATATGGATATAAATCTTTGGACGTATTTATCCATATCTATAGGTAGATATATACATACAATGGAATATTTTTCAGCCATAAAGAAGAATGAAATCTTGCCATTTGCAATAGCATGGATAGAGCTGGAGGTATAATGCTAAGCGAAGAGATCAGTCAGAGAAAGACAAATACCATATGATTTCACTCATGTGGAAATTATGAAATGAAACAAAAGAGCAAAGGGGAAAAAAGAGAGAAAAAGGCAAACCAAGAAACAGACTCTTAACTAAAGAACAAACTAATAGTTTCCAGAGTGAATGGAGGTGGGGGGATGGGTGGAATATGTGATGAGGATTAAAGAGTGCACTTGTGATGAGCGCAGGGTGTTGTATGGAATTGTTGAATCACTATATTGTGTACATCTGAAACTAATATTACACTGTAACGTTACTTGGAATTTAAACAAAATCTTTAAAAAAAGATGAATTTCTTATAGTCAAAAAAAAAAGGTATGTTCCATCATTATCAAAATGAGGTAATTTCATTATTTAAAAAAGCATCTTATACACCTGAATATTTTAATTACAAAGCTTCTATTAGAATTTTCCAGATGATCTTGTTAATGCCATACTCCCTTTATAAAAGGTCAATACATGTTATAATAGAATATTTGCTTTGGAAAACTTGAACCATGTGTTTATTCCCATTCTGGGGACAAAATGCTTAAAATTTCTCACCCTCAGGCTCTTTATTCTAAGAACGCAGAAATATTTATCTCAAAGATTCTTACACAGCTTCTGTGAGATGAAGTAAACACCATTGCCTGGCAGAAGTGTTTTATGAACATTACTGAGTTTTTGCTTTAATGTGTCCCTGTTTGGAATTCTGGCTTACTTGTTCCACTTCCAATCTATTGTTTTACTTTTCCTCTTCTTTATAACATTAGTATTGATCATAATAAAACAGCCTATTTCTTGCATACATTGGAGGAAAAAGATACTACAGATAGCTATTAAATAATGGATAAATATCACCTTTCAAGCGCAAATGTATAACAATACCATAGTCTTTTTCATGCAAGTATCAAAATGGTATCAGTAAAGCACAAGTTGACTAAATCAATATTATTAATGAGGCAGAGTGGAAAACACAGAAAATAACAAGGAGTGAATCTATAACTAAAAACATTATGTCTCTATATTTTATTAATAATTCTCATGAAAACTGCATTTTTTCTTATATATTTGAAATTGCCCTAATGGATCCAATTTTTATAGAACATTTTTGCATCAAACAGAAAGATAAAACAAAGTAAACATCTTAGTTATTTGTTGTCTCTATATAAATTAAAAATTTTGAAATATGATCATCATTAGGCTACCATTTGACTTCACTTCCTTTCTGAACCTCCAATTGACTTTTGATTAGAAGGTAAGCCCCTAGAAGTCAGTGGTCATATCTTGTTCACTATTGTATCAAATGCACTTAAATGCACTCTGGCATATTGTAAATGTTAAAAAAAATATGGCTAACCAATACTTGGTAGTACTAAAGATCACTTCAAACTCTACTACTAAATCACTATTTTGTGTTATTTATTTACCAACTTTGAAATAAATTGAAAATATATGGTTATGCAGCATTCACAATATTTGATCCAATTTTAGCTACACTAAGTACAAATTAAGTACATTTGATGTTTCTTCTAACAGTTCTGGAATATTTTTCAAACATTAATTAGCCAACAAAGGAGGAAGCGGTTTCATAAGTGGTGCAGGAAAGGGGCAATACATGAATCATATAGAAATGGATCCACTTTCTAATGACAGAATTTGTTCAGAGAATGAAAAAGGCCAGAGGACTACATACTTGAATTATTCAGTTACTGCAAATCATGACTGGCTGACTATTTTAGGAATGATAATTTCTTTATTACCTTTTGCAAATTACAAATCTGTTTCACATTCACTGCCTCATTTGGTCCTTACCACTATCCAGAATTGTTGGAGGGACAGATATATTTTACTGATTTTAAAATTGCTCAGAATGGATATTAAATGCTTGGTTGTTCAGTATCTTCAATTAAAGGAAGAACCAATGTGATGTCTTCCTTCACTTCTTTGTGACTTCCTCTGTACCAAGCACCTATTGATAGAGCAGTAAGATAAAATCATGGCATCCTTGGTTTTAGCAGTGGAGTGGATTGGAAATATTTCACAATTAAATTCCCTAATAGTTGGCTTTTTCTTAAAGCCTGCAGCAAATTAGAGTGTTTTAAATGTGATTTCTGGTTTTATCATAAAACTCTAATCAGCAGAATTGGAAAACCATCACAGTAGGAATACATTAAGTGTATGAGGAATATTGCAACGACTGACGTATGACTGTGGATTCAACTAACCAACTTTGTCTATCAGATTCTGCATATTCCTCAAATGTTTATTTTATTTTGTCCTGTACATTAAAAGGGAACTCTGAACCATTTGGAAGAAAATACATATTTATTCATGAAGTATGTACTTCAAATCCAAGGAAGTTTGTCAAATCATTTTACTAGGAGAGCATAGGGTGCATTAGCAACTTTATAGTCCTGCCATATTTAAACCGCCATATTTATGGTGCACCTGCAGTTATGACATGAAGAAAAATAATAAGGAAGGAAATATATATTCCAATAATAATGCCATCACTTTAACAAATATAAGAACTCTACGTTTACATGTGTCCTCTCAGACTGTGTCAATACATGTGCATGATTTGAACACTGGTACACTCTTTGCATGAATGCAATTCTGTATTCTGATTTCTTTCTTTCTTTCTTTCTTTCTTTCTTTCTTTCTTTCTTTCTGTCTGTCTCTTTTTCTTTTTTTCTTTTTCTTTTTCTTTCTTTTTCTTTTGCCTAGCATGACCTAAGACTAAGACACATTTTTCAGTTACTACTTATCCTGCAAAATTCTACTTTTAATAGATGAAAATTTGTATTTTTTTTCTTTTCAATGCATTGACAATAAAGCAAGTGTCAAGCCTCAAGACCTAGAGATAAATTTTAGGCCTGAGTGGCTCAAGTCTTTTAAGTATCCAACTCTTGATTTTGGTTCAGGTCATGATCTCACAGTTTGTGAGTTCAAGCCCTGAGTCCACCTCTGTGCTGACAGTACAGTACCTGCTTATGATTCTCTCTCCCCCTTTCTCTGCCCTTCCCCAACCTCTCAAAAAAATAATAAACTTTAAAAAATGAGGCATTTGTCTTTGAAAACAAAACAAAACAAAACAAAACCTTTAAGCTTCTACATCAAATATAAGAAATGGTTATCACAGTCTGTAATGTGATTTCAAATTTTATTCCCCTACTCCCTCAAACTCATTTGTAGTTTTAATTTTTTTTTTCTCTTCATATTCCACTTTTGTCACTTTATCCACTTTTTCCCTGTCTTTCAATTTTCCAAGTTGAGATGGTAAAACCAAACTGCAGTAAACTATACTACAGGAACATTTTTTCATGGGAGAGGGGAAGGGAGGAATGAAGAATACAGATCAGCCAAAGAAATCTGTAGAGGTAAAGGGATATCTTTGCAATGGTGCCTTGTCTATCCATCTTCACTGTGTCACAAGGAGCTGCTTTTTTCCTAAGTAGTTCTGTGCATCTTTGGGACAAATAGCAACTTTCTTCTGTTATCCTCCTTGCAGGGAATCAAATATTTGCTATGCTTACCTAAAATGGCTCTTGACAGACTATCCCTGATTGTTTCTGAATTCTTAATTATTTTTGTATCTATTTACTTCATAATTTTCTATCCAAATAACCTCTTGCTTTAGAGTAGTTTCTTATACTTCATTTTAATTTTAAAAAGATAATCCTTTCCTTCCTGTTTCAGGTTTCATTATGTAAAAACCACTAATTCAGTTAGATCACAAAATGGCTTTTTCAGTGCCTGGGAAAAACTGGAAGTGATGGAAACTTCAGATAAAATCTTTGTTCTCTGACTAACTAGCAAAGTGGTCTTATGTTGATCTACTGTCATGGATCTTAGCTTCTTGGTAAAATGTCTTCTTAATCACTGTTGATAGGAGTAAACACCTGAAGTGTTTAGCACAGTCTGACACTCATTGAGCATTCAGTAGATGTCATTTTTGTTCAGTTTTGCCTGTATTTATTGAACATCAACTTTGTATCATTTCAGCATGCCCCAGATAACTCATAGTGAATAAAATAATACAACATGCATATCCTAGAGAAGCTTCCATTTTAAGATTATAATTTATGGGTGGAAATTGGACATTAAATTAATGTACTTTTATTTGATTGAATAAGGTCAGGTATTAAAAGTGAGAGGGTAAAAGGACAGTATTCCATTTACAAATTGCACAAAAATAATTTTTGACGTACTTGTGGAGACTATTTTTTGTTTTGTTTTGTTTTCATCTAAAGTGTCTGGATAATCCTGACAGATGTTCATCCATGTGATGCATGCAGACTCAATACTTTCATTGCTGAGAGAGTTTGACCATTGCCAATCCACTCTTCTCCAATTAGACCTCCTTTACCTTCAATAACAGAAAGAACCAGGACTCAGCCACACCTTGGCAGAAACAGGTGCCAGTGCCATCATCAAGTAGCTCAATGTCAGTATATAGGAGAATGAACTCTGTAACACAGGAATGATGCTATTTTCCTTGTGCCATGTTTTGGAATACGTTTTCTATCAATTGTATGCTTTATTTGAAATCAAAATTGCCCATCACAACCTTACTCCTTTGCGTGCACATACTACTCACTCACATTCATTATACACAGTAACTAGAAAGAAAAGCCATTAAAAAAATCACCTCCATTTTGACAATAGCTTAAACCTCTTGTACTACTATCAACCACCTTCTGTAAATCCCTGACCCTTGTATTTGTACCCTGCTTTGAATCCTGTTTCTGTCTTCTTGGACTTATCACCAGATTATAATTTCCTTGAGACCACTCATCTCTTTCAGAGGATTTTGTTCAACTCATCTCCGTAGATTCTCTTCTTTGTGGATGCCAAGATTGAAGCCTGTGCAGCCTCTTCAAGCTAACTCCAGCCTTACAAGGCTTATCCTGATTTATTTCCATGGTTGAGTTTCACATGACTGAATTAGTTCCTAGGTACAAGCTGTTACTCTCTGCGGAAGTGAAATGTTAAGCAGATTTAAGCAGTGTTTATATACGCCTTAACATGTGATAAAATGTCATACTCACATACACACAACAATACATATAAAAAATGGCTGAAATCCAAGTAAGTTCTATAGTCTAGTTAATAGTATTATGACAGTGTTAATCTCTTGGTTTTGATAACATATTATAGTTACAAAACACATTAGCCATGGAAGTGGGGGCACCTGGGTGGCTCATTCAGTTAAGCATCTGACTCTTGATCTTGGCTTAGGTCATAATCTCATGGTTTGTGAATTTGAGCTTCATGTTGGGCTCTGCACTGACAGCATGGAGCCTGCTTTGGATTCTGTCTCTCCCTCTCTATGCATCCTCACTCTCTCAAAAACAAATAAATAAATAAACTTAAAAAAAAAAGACATTAGCCAGGGGAGAATTTGGAAAGTTTAAGCAAACCACCACGTAATCATTAATAAAAAAAGATTATGATCAGATTACAAGCAGGATTCAAACCCAGCTCCACAATTTTAATAGTGATATAAACTTGAATGAGCTCTTGTATGTTCTGAAATCTGAGGTCCTCCCTTCTAAAACTAGGGTAAAAATTGGGGCGCCTGGGTGGCGCAGTCGGTTAAGCGTCCGACTTCAGCCAGGTCACGATCTCGCGGTCCGTGAGTTCGAGCCCCGCGTCAGGCTCTGGGCTGATGGCTCGGAGCCTGGAGCCTGTTTCCGATTCTGTGTCTCCCTCTCTCTCTGCCCCTCCCCGGTTCATGCTCTGTCTCTCTCTGTCCCAAAAATAAATAAAAAAACGTTGAAAAAAAAATTAAAAAAAAAAAATAAAACTAGGGTAAAAATAATGCCTACCTCTCAGGAAATCTGTGATAATTGGAAGAAATAGTGAATGCAAAGAATATAGAGTACCCCTGGCACAGGGATCGAGCCCAAATAATCTTTTCTCAGATTGTTTAGTATAATGATGATACTGGAAATAAAAGTCAACTAACATATTCCCTGCAGATTTATTTGCAAAATTCAGCCAATACACACTATTTCAACTGAATCTCCAGATTATTTTTCAGAAAAAGTTACACAGACTCTGTGCTCTTTGAAATGACTTATGGGTGTTTGGTGTTATGATGCAGTAGTGAGAACAGAGTTAAAATTATGGCATAAAGCTATCTGCCTGATTTATAGAGAAAAGTGGTTAGTGTCTTAATGCCTCTAAATAGTTCTTATTGGACTATTCCCATTGTTCTCTTGTACATATGGGCCCTGGTTTCATACTAGTACCCAAAGATAATTTTAATTTGATCTTCTGAGAATGATGAGGGAGGTCAGGTTCAAACTTTAAAACAAAGGCATCCAGTTCTCAAAAAACTTCTTGTACTTTGATTGGCATTCCATTCCTTACAAGGAAAAGTGACCTCATTTGGTAATGGCCATGTGAAATGTTACAA
This sequence comes from Panthera onca, assembly GCF_046562875.1. Lineage (NCBI taxonomy): Eukaryota > Metazoa > Chordata > Mammalia > Carnivora > Felidae > Panthera > Panthera onca. The sequence continues at coordinate 38,733,310 of NC_138353.1, read as the reverse complement.
AGGCTGTATGATAAAGCTTCAGCACATTTAATATACTTCACAGGGAATAGGTGGTTGTCACACTATTTCTATTTATAATCTTGCCTGTCTCCTGACAGACTTGGAGGAAAACAAATTCAGGTCTCCAGAAAACATGACAAAAGAGTTGCTAAGGCAATTTCCTAGATGATTCCGTTAAAAGTGGGTTTGAGACTCACATGAAACTATGGAGACCTGGTTTAAGAATGCCACTTAGAGAAGCTCAGACATCAATGCCCTTTTAAAAACAATCAAATAATGTTACGAATATCTAGTGAAAAGTAGATTATGTGCTACTTCATGAATATTACATTGTATATGTAGGGAAAAATGTGTGCCTTCAATCTTTGGGATAGCCGATTTTCAGTATTCTTTCTTGTTGTTTTTCTAAGTCTCATATGCTTCCAAAGACAAGCTTCACAACTGAGGTAGAAAAATACCAGTAAAACCAAAAGAATAATTACACAGTGAGTGAGAAAGTCAAATAACATTTCCATATGGTTGAATTATTATTTAGCAATTTAACTATAATGTTATGGACGTATTTAATTGTGGTATAATACCAAAGAAAAATGACAGAAACGTTTAGGGGAAGGGGGGTGTGGTTGAGAATTATTTTAACTTTTTAGAGAAAAAGTAGATAGAAAGGGACATTATAAGTATGTTGAAAATGCTAATATTAGCTCCTAAGTGTTGAAGTTTTGGGAATTTGGGGGCTTTTCATATGTTTCTCAAGTCTTAACAATTTCATAGAAGGAGTACACATTGCATTGAAGATATGCACATACATATACACACATCCATCTATATGACATTTTAAATCAAAAAGGGTAGCTGTGCTATTGAAGAATTGCTGAAGATCAAGGAAAGGGAAATCAGTTCTTCCACATCCTACAAAATCTTTCTACCTGGACCAGCTACATAATTTGTAAAGCCCGGTGAAACATGAAAATGTGAGGTTTCTTGTTCAAAATGTATTAAGAATTTCAGGGTGGTGATGAGAGAACATTAAGCCATGCATGAAGCCCTGGGTGGCTCTCCAAGTCACATGCCCATTAACATTGGTCTCTTCCTACCTGTCATATTCATGTTTACATCTTTCCAGGTGTAGGACCTTTTTTGGCTAAAGATTCCTTTATTTTCAAACCAACCACCAAAACTTTCTAAGCCTTTGACCCTTTTTGTGCCTTTGATTACTCACCACCTTTCACTTGGAAATGACTTTCATATCTTTGGCTTTTAGCAAACTTCTTTTCAAACTCCGCTTTGCCATTTCAGTATGATACAGAGCTCTGTTTTTCTTGTTTTGTTTTGTTTGTGTTGGAGGTGATGTGGGTAGGGCTGGTGTATGGCACAATACACATTTATAGCCTGCCTCCAATATACCAAGTACTGAATCCTATATATCAGGTAGAAAACCATGAATAGATTATGGCCCCTGCCTTGAAGAGCCTATAAAACCAGGAGGAGACAGAGAACAAAACAGAAAATTTCAGTAGTAAGACATTCTCCTTTTCAGGATACGGGGAGGGCTGGAGGAAAGATAGTGGGTCCGGGTAGGGAAGAAAGGAGATCATCCTATACTGTTAGTGAGTACCCACTTTTCATCAAAAGCGGACTGTTGCCTATTAGAAATCTTGCAGTCTATCTCCACTTGCAACACTTCTGCTTCCTGATTACACAGGGCCTTCATGTTTCTCACATACTCGATTACCACCTCTTTCCATAATAGATGGGACACTAGAGTTCTCTGTAAGGCACCCCTAACAAGGAGAGCAGTCAGCAAACAGGGGCATGTCACACTGAGAATAGCTCATGCCATGAGTATTACCTTGTGGATTTTATATTTTATTGTGTAGTGCTTCTGGCTAAGCAAAACTTGCAAATCACTTCAAATTATTTAGGAATTAATGTTTCTCTTTAGAGTAAACTTGCCATAGGCAATAGGAACAATAAAATTCTTCATAACAGGAGAGTGCAATTAAACACCAAGCCTTTAACTAGAGTCAGCGGAAATAAACTGCCCATCATAAAATAAGTGAGGTATTAGCAGAACTCAAATGTATATACAGCCCAAAGAGAATACCTGAATTTTTTTTTTTTGTTAGTAAATACCGGGTCTCAATGTACCCCTTCCTTCAAGATGTGCTGAAATATAAGGATATATTGTCTTCCACATACTAATATTATATAACTTTATTAATAGAGTGATTGATGCTTCCATTGTCCTAGATGAATAGGTTTTTCATGTTTGAGTTTTTAATTAATTTCTTCTAAAGGCATTAATATGCTTTGACTTACATGGGGCTGTTATACTATTTGACATATAAAGTTTAAATATTGTTGTATTTTATTTTATTGTGAACTGCTTGTCGATATAAAATGGAAAAAGGGTGGGAGAGGGTGAGGTTGACTGTAATGGGACGTGATGTTGTCGGGAATGTTCTAAATTTTAGCTTGAGTGGTGGTTATATGGAAGTATTCAATTGCCAAAACTCATCAAATTATACTTAGAATCTATGTACTTTATTGTATACAGATTATGCCTCAATAAAAAAATCATAAAATAGGAACTAAAGTAGACTCTTAGTTTTAAAAAAAATTATAAATAAATAAATAAATAAATAAATGTTAATAAAGTGCAACCATTTAGAAATTTAAAACATTTTAAAACAATTTCAAAATTCCTTACCAAAGTAGAAAATAATAATCAATGGATGTCTATTGTCAAATATGAAGGATATTTTATGCTTAAATATTAAAGATATTTTATACTCAAAGTAGCCTTTTCAGGGAACAATGAATTGTTTGCTGTCTTACAGACTAGTTCTAGAAATTCATGTGAATTTCTTTATAACCTGCAGCAAATGAAAATGAATCATTTTAAACAAAAAATATACTGCAATAACTAGGAGGGTTCAGACATTTTTCCAAAGTAAGTTTGAGCACTAACTCTGATTCATTTAGGACCAGGTTATTTAATTTGATCCCTGAATTATTAAAGAAACACTTTCCCTGACCTGTCAGTGTCCAAATATGGACTTGTTGTCCACAAAACTATGGCCCGGGAAAGCCATCATGGCTTATACATCATAGAATCGAACCGCATGCCTGAACATTTTAAGTTTGAATATTTTCAAGGGGCCCAGAAATTTGTGGCTCATCTTTCACATTCAATATGTTATAAAATCTGACTGAACATATTCTATTCCTCCTGGAGCTTCCCAATTTACTCCTTGCCCGTTCCCATGTGCACAGTTGTAATTACCTCCTAACGGCTGCTCTGCCTTCGACCTCGTCGCCTCCTCACAAGTGAGGAATCCATCCTGCTCACAGGTCAGTAACGTTCCTTCTCAAGCATGGATCTGAGTACACTGTTACCCAGTTTCTGACCACACATAGTCATCTTGGATAAAAGTGCAGTGTCTACCTACAGACGGATTTTGCTATCATACATTTTCTGATTCAAAAATCAGATCAGGGGCGCCTGGGTGGCTCAGTCGCTTGAACATCCGACTTTGGCTCAGGTCATGATCTCGCAGTTTGTGAGTTCGAGCCCCGCGTTGGGCTCTGTGCTGACAGCTCAGAGCCCGGAGCTGCTTGGGATTCTGTGTCTCCGTCTCTCTCTGACTCTCCCCCACTCAAACTCTGTCTCTGTCTGCCTCTTTCTCAAGAATAAACAAACATAAAAAAAAAATTAAAAAAAAATTAGATCATATGTAGTTATACACAAATCAAGGGTCAGACTCTGCTTCCCTTCTTTCTTATTAGATATTTAGGTGGGCAGGTAGGTAGATAGGCATATATAATATGAAAGTATGGTTTTGAACTGGAAACCCCCTTTCTCTGATTTTCTAGCTTCAGAACTATATTTTTGACAAGAATTCCCAGAGGAGATGTCTAGTATAGGAACAATTTGTAATTTTTTTTAAATAAAGGATTAGAATATTAGGTGAATTTCTTTTGCACTGAAAAACACAGACTGTCTTGGATCTTTGTGTCTTTGTGTGTGCCTGTGTGTGTGTGTGTGTGTGTACAAATACACAACCTGCTTTTACTTCCTACAATCCATATGTATTTTACATTACAATTCTGTACTTTTGCGTGTGATACCCTTGTTTTAGAATGGCAGTTCCCAACCTTGCCTCTGAATTTGAGTATCCTAGAGACTTTTTAAAACTGATACCTGCATCCCACCTTCATAGAGTTTTATTTAATTGTTTTGGGTTGTGGCTTTGATGCTAGGAATTTTATAGTCTTTTCAGGTGGCATGATTATCTGGCTAAGTTTGAGAACCACTATTTCAGGGTTTCGCTTTTTGAAATACTTGAAATAAAGCGTGTAACTTTCTTGTAGATATTTACGTTGGCCTGCATTTCCTTATTCATTATTCATTAATAGTAAAAGTCATGACCAAGACGCCTCTAGATCCCAAAGTCAACTCTGGTGGATTGCATAAAGCAGATGAAGGTGCTACCCACAGGCTCTCTCCACAGTCTGTTTGCTTAATGGCATGCTCAGTTTTGCAGTGAAACCAACAGAGATTACATAAAGGGGAGGGAATCACTTTGGTGTCCTCAGGCATCTGAGAAGACTAAGTGAGGAAACCTACGTAAAATACCCTACAGAATAAATGCAGAAGAAATGTCAGTTCCTATCTTATCTTGTACCTCTAAAGCAGTGAATTCTACAAATTGTATACATTAAACATATGTATTATATATATGTATACAAATTGTATACATTAAATATGTGTTTTATATATGTGTGTGTGTATATATACATATATATATACATATATATATATATATACATATACATACATATGTATATATACACACACACACACACATATAAATTATACTTCAATAAAGCTGTTTAAAAAGTTAAAAAGCATAGGCAATGTGTCTCCTCTAGAAGTGTCCTTTTGGGTCTCACAAATGGATTTTCCTAAAACAGCGATTAGCAAACTAAAGCCCAGGGGCCAAACCTGACACACCACTTGTTTTAGGATAGCCCGTGAGCTAAGGATGATTTTTATATTTTTTAAATTTGTGTAAAGAAAAGACGGTTAACTACATGAAAATCAGATTCCAATGTTCATAAATAAATGTAATTGGAATGAAATCATTCCCACTTATTACCATCTTGTCTATGGCTCCCTGAGTATTACAGTGACAGTGTCGAGTTTAGTACTATGACCAGACAATGTGGCCCTTAGAGCCTAAAATATTTCTGATATGGTCTTCAAAGGAAAACTGGGGCAACCCTGATCTAAAAGCAGTCGGGAAATAACAGGTTTATACCTTGGAAGTCAGCATCTAAGACATTTAGCCCATCTTGCCCTCCCTGTACCAAGAAGAAATCAAGCAATTAGAGGGTAGCAAATGCCACTCTCAATTTGTAAAAAGTAAAGTTGATGAACTAATAAGGACATTTCAAAGACAAAAAATCAGTGTAGCCTGACTTTCGAAATGAAACAAACAAAGCAAGCAAAGAAATGTAAAACCGAGGAGCAGTTACCATCCCTGTTCAGATACAAGCAGCAGACTTCGGGTGTTAAGAGTTTCTGCTGGAAAACATACCGCTGTTTGGTGGTAGAGACAGAAACTATCTGGAAAAACAAACTACAGTATAAAATAGCTGAGGTAGCAGCGCTTATCTATCATACCAATGAAGAAAACAAGTTTCTTTTAAAAAAATCTTTATTTGTTATCACTGGACTTAGGTGTATACTGCTTTATTGCAGAGAAACATAATGGATTATCTAAATAAAAATCTAATGTCTAGAACTTATTTCACACTTTCCTCTCAGATAAATCTGTGACTAGGAGAGAGGTTTGGATGGTTAAATTCTGTATGTCAATATGGCTAGGCCATGGTGCTTGCTGGTGGGTCCAATATTACTCTAATGATTGCTGTGGAGGTTTTTTGTAGATATGATTTGCATCTATATCACTTGACTTAAGTAAGGGAGATTAACCTCCGTCTGTGGGTGGGCCTTGCCCAACCAGTTGAAGAATTTTGGAGCAAAACTGAAGTTTTTTGGAGAAGAAAGAATTCTGCCTCAGGACTAATGTAGAGATTGTGCCTGAGATTCCTGCCTGCCAGACTGCTCTACCCATTTCCAGCTCCCACAATCACATGAACCCATTAAAAAAACAAATCTAAATAGATAGACTGATCTATAGATTAAATAAATAAATCTAAGTGGATAGATAGATTGAGTCTATTGGTTCTATTTTTCTGGAGAACTCTGGCTAATACAGTATTTTTTTTCCACTGGCTCTGGTTCTTTTGCAGGATCAGTATAAGCACTGGCATGTCTCCTTTGTCTTCTCAGCTTCAGTTACGTAGCCTGCTGCACCCTCTTCTCAGTATGTGCTGTTATAATTACCACTTCCCCTCTTTGCCCTTTCTGTGCTGCTGGTGGTAACAGAACCCCTTTTTTCTACACCGGGAATATTGTGCTACATCTTTTGGCTTCCCTCTTTCTTAAGCACACATTTGAAGACAGTACCTTGATTTATCTCTCCTCAAATTACCCTAATTTAAGCATCCTGAGTATTTTCTCCTTAGACCCTAACTGATAGAATACTTGCAGAACTATCAGAATCAAATAAAATCTTTGCTGGAAGTGATGCCTGCCCTGTATTAAAGTCTTCGGTAAAATGTTAGCCATCATGAACCTGATTGTTCTAGTTTAATCTTCACTGTAGTGGCTTCTAAACATTCAGTTTCTACACTGATAAATATTTCTCAACATTTTAAAAATTTCTCCTCATCTTTTCAAGGTCCTGCTAAGTCTCTCTCTAGGGGACTTCAGACATGTCTTGACAGTTATTCAAAGGCTGCAGCAGCCTCAAGGTCAAAGATCCCGCCTCTCCTGAGGCCAGGGTCACTTCACCTGTTCAAACAGGGCCAGTTCCCTCCAGGCCTTATGGAAAAAAAACATCTTTCTAGAAGCAGAAATGAGGAAGAAATCTTCTAATTTAATTGGAATGGGAATGGAGGTGATATATAAGGATCCACTCCTTTTGATTTAACAAACAAAATTGAGTGGCATTATTTTGGAGAAGATGATCAAATCGCTTTTTTAAAAAATATGTGCTTATGTTTTACAGAGTGCAAGTGGGGAAGGAACTGAGAGAGGGAGACAGGGGATGGGTGTGAAGCAGGCTCCACGTTGACAGCAGAGGGCCCAGTGTGGGGCTCGAACCCACAAACCGTAAAATCATGACCTGAGCTGCAGTCAAACACTCAACCGACTGAGCCACCCAGGAGCCCCTCATATCACATTTTTAATTGCCCCCCCAAATTATTTTGCACTTAAACATGACAATAAAAATGTAAACACTTTAGAAGTATCTGTAGAAGGAACATCCTTTTATCCTTCCTCCTCATCCCTGATCCTATCACAACTACACCACTGTCCCACCCATCTTCCCAGGCTCTGGTAACCATTTTCCATGGTGAACCTACATCATCTTCCTAAAACAAATATACCATCACGTTTCTCCCCAGTGTAATGTGTGTTACTTGGTCTTTTGTTGTTTACACGATAAAATAGAAGTTCCTCAGCATGACCTCCAAATACATTTCTAGCCTTATGTTCCATTCATCTCCACCCCTTGGAGTTCCCTAAGCATCTGGATATGCTTTATACTCTTACTCTGTGAGATATTTATTTATTTCTGTTTGCTTCTTCCTTATCTTGGCACACTGTCCCCACATCCATCCCTTGTTTATCTAGCAGCTTCTGTTCTTTCAAGTTTCAGCTCAGTCAGGAGGTAGTCTTGTCTGTCCCCCATATCTAAGTAGATACCTGTTTCTGTGTGTGTGTGTGTGTGTGTGTGTGTGTGTGTGTGTGTGTGACCATAGCTTTCTGCAAAGACCTATCCCTGGCACTACAATGGCATCCTGAGTGTATCTTCTTGCAATGTGCCCATTCATCCCTCATTTTTTTTGGCAGAGAGCAAGCACTGGATAAAGCCTTAGAAAGTTAATGCACAAATAAATGGATGAACACACTGATGAGCCAAGAGATACAAACCCACATTGGCCCTTGCTGTTGTCATTATAATTAGTATTAAGGTTTTTCTCTCAAGAGCTGTTCATGAATAATGTTTTTCTGGTAGCCTTTGTCTCAGCCTACTAACTTATCCAGCCCACCTCCCATCTTTCAATAAATATTTTACTCCTGGCCAGAGTACTCGGAATTCAACCAACACTTGTTAAAAGCCCTCATTTTTGTATCTTTGTTCATGATCTTCTTTTACCTAAACCTTTTTAACATTGAACTGCGCCTTTCAAAGTCTGGGTCAAATCAATTGATCATGAGCTTTTACCGTATTCTCTGGTCACTCTAAAGTTTCTTATCCTATTATGTGGATATCCTATATTATCATATAATATCCTATTATATGATATGTATGATATATATTATATCATATAATATCATATAGTATCCTATTATTATGTGGTTACTATTTAAGAGAGGGCATATCATCTAAGGATAACTAGATTTGAGTGACGGCTCAAGAACTTTGAAACTTTAACCTGGGAAAGCAGTGTCTCCCCTCTGAACCTTTGTAATTTCATCTGAAATGCGGTTGATTGCAATCCAGTTATTTTGACTATGGGTTATTAGAACTACAAGCAAGTAGTTGTGTGAGAACAACTAGTACAGCCTTGGCATGTTGTGGAGGGTATTTATTGACATATACTCCTTGAAATCAAATGATTCTAGGAATTCATTTGTCAATCTATCATGACTTAAATTTTCAAAAGTATGCTTTTCATTTAAAAGAAAGTTCTTTATTTTATTTTTTAAAGTGCTTTGCATTATAAATAAACTTTACATTCATAATTCTTTTATAATGTGTTTTCTTTATAAGCAATGATGTGTAAATGCATTTTCTTTAAAAACAACAACATAGTAATGTGTTGGCATCCCTTTATTTTGGAAGTACTAGTCTCTTTGAAATGCAATCACCATCTGTTTGCTGTTCACACTGGATTCCCGCTTGCTGCTTGACCTCTTTTAAATTGGCACATCCATTTTTATCTTCAGATTTATTCAGTTTATTCATTGGCTGCATTAGCAATGTGTCTGACCAGTGGGAAGTGCTCATGACTGAGATAAGCCAAACCAGGAAATAGTGGTTCAGCATCTTCAGGACCCTGATGGTGGGAAAAGGAAACAGAAAGATAGAAAAACAAAGAGTTGCTGGAAATAGGCCCTCAGCCAAGTCCACAAAGAAGAGATTGGACCAATTTGTCATGAAGCTGATCAAGTTGCAAAACCTTTAACTCTGAGAGCATATTCAGGGCAGAGTTTGATGCAAAATGACAAATTACTTTGCAAGCAAAAGCAACAGCTGTTGACAGGTTTTTTGTGGGTATTTCCCAGCCATCTTAATTAATGCAACATAAAATGATTGAACTACCAACTGTAATTTTTCTTTTTTTGACTTAACTTCTTCTTTTTTTTTGGATTCTAGTGAATGTGAACATCAGGAATCAAGTTCCCTTTCCATCTTTTGACTAACTACCTGGAATTTCAATAGGCCCAACAATAAAACCTTGCTTTTGCAGTTTTGGTAACAGAATGAAGGAAGCAGGGCTCTTCCTGGAAAAAAAAAAAAAAAACACAAAAACACAAAACTAAACAAAAAATGCAAACAAACAAACAAAAAAACCCAAAGGAAATCTGGTTGAAAATAAATCTATTCTGTATTTCTATGAATGACAAGCTAAAAATGGTGATTGGGCAATTATCTGGTAAATAGAATTTGTAAAGAAAATTTATTGATTGTCCTCCAAATATTTTATTTTGGTCTAAGGTATTCTGAAAGATGGCCTGCATTAATCAAATTAATAAGGCAATTTCTAAAACCTGTATTTTTTTGAAACTTATATATTCCTGAAATTATCAAAGCTGTTTTGTTTTTGCATTTCAGGTCAATATTGGCATATTATGTTCAATAGCAGGAAACTTTTTTGGAAAAAAAAATCTTGTGTAAAACCTAAAGGTAAAAAAAAAAAAGAAAAGAAAGAAAACCCTCTTGCAGTCAGAGCTATTTTAAATAAAATGCAACGGGGACCTTGGATTGCATCTATTTTGAAAATGATTGAAATTCTGTTTTCTTTCTTTCTGAGAAGAGAACCTTAACCATGAAATTCTATATGATTCTACACATTTGTTAAGCAATAGAGCAAATGTAGAAGCTTCAAACTTGGGGTTTAACGATCTACCCAAATGTGTTCAAAGGGAAGTTCCTAGAGCACATCCATCAGACTCACCCATAACACGTGATAAACATATGCTAGAGTATCTGGAGGCACATCTTAGATTTACCGCTGAATCAAAATCATTTGGAGTAGGGCCCGGGATTTTGTATTTTATTAACTCCCTATATTCTTTTTAATAAACATTAAAAATAGGAAGTCTTGCTCTTTGTACTCCACAGAGTCTTCTTTAACTGTATTTTGTAGACATTGCCTTAAACTTGCTCTTGTCCACTTACTCATTTATTTCACAATTTTTAAAGTGCTTATTGTGTACTGGGTATTATACCAGGTACTGGCCCTATAATGTTAAGCAGAACATTCAAGGTCTCTTCCCTCATGTAGCATAAAATAAAGTGAACATTAATGAAGCTACTCAAACAATTTAACAGACAGCCAATAGGGTTCTTTGCAATATTGCTTCTCTGATAAAGGGACAGTTAGGACCAGTGTGATGAAATGAAGCATTTCCTTGATGGTGGTCCCCCTTCCCTAGATTTTCCCAAGATAATTGGCAGCCTTTTACATGGTGGTTCCTAAAAATGGCTCTGCATTTAAAGTAATTTTCATTGATTATTTTTTCCTTGTTTCTTCCCCTTTTTTTTTTTTTTGTTTTTTTTCCCCCTTTTTTGCCACCGGGAACTTCTGTCTCTTGGTAGCAGTGGCACTACATGAGTTACCATGGTAACAATGCATTTTGGGGGATAACAAAAGTAAATATGCATGTACTATGTCAGCATATCAGTTGCTAATTCCTGGTGGAGGTCTGAAATTGTGTATGGCAGGCTTTTGCTTTGAAAATGATCCAAGTTTTTGTTTTTAAATCTATTTTGTTAATTGAATAGTTGTAGCTTATTAATTAGAGTCAAGTAAGACAGTTTTTAACATTAATTTAAGAAGGGTCAGATAGAGAAGAAACAAGTATCCTTTAAAGACAAAAAATTGTTTAATGAATTTAATAGAAGGAGCTAAAATATGCATGGTAGAAAGATCAAAATGACATATAATTTTAAGTCATGGACTCAAAAGTCATATACTCAAAGCTTTTGCATTAATCTTTTAGATTCAAGGAGCAAAGAAGAAATACAGTAAATACTTGCCAAACAATAGCATTCTATATCAGAACAGTAGAGAATATGGGAGCAAAATGGATCAGAGAGAGCCATGTAGGTCCATTTAACACGGTGAGTCAGTGACAAAGCCCTAGCTTGTGCTATTCCTTCTCACTCTAAGTCTATAATTTACCCCATGAGTGTTGGAGTGGTAAACTTTAGCCATTAGGGCATGATGATCAGTGGTCTCATTCTTTATCTGTTCCTTATTCTGCTGCCGTGGCCATGACCTCATCGCCTATTACCTCTAATGTTTCAATATGCTCTCAATTCTTTGCCCAGCCTTCTTGCTTGACCTCCTCGATCTATTTCCACACTTCCAGAGGAAAATGTTAGCTTCTCAAAACATGTGACACGGTCCAAGCTGCTTGCTTTGGTGTTTAAGGTCTTTCCTGAGGTGGACCCAGCCTTACTTTGTAGAATGATCTCCCACAGTATCTCTGCATAGCCTCTTGCCCCATAGCTACCAAATCACTTGCTGTCCAGTGGATATTCCAGTTCTTTTTCATGTTTCTGTACTTTTGCTTAATCAAGCCATGATTTGGTGCATGCCACTTTTGCCTTGCTAGGAACACTAAGTATTATTTAGCACCGTGTCCAGAGAACGCTGTCCTTTTGGTATCTCTCCTGAATTAATCCAAAGTGCCAACATGGATAGCTGTTTTTGTTTTTCAAATGACAGGGCACTTTGTACACATCTCTCTTAAGTTTTCACCATGTTGCATTTATGGGGTTACAACTCTGTGTTCAGGAAGAAGTCCCATGTCTGATGCACTTTTATGTATCCAGAGACAAGGATGTGATGCAGAACAAAAGATGGTGAATGGCTAAATGAATAGTCAAATCTTCTGAGGTGTAAAGTGATTTATTTTTACACCGACCAAGCAGGAATTGTACACAAATACAAACAAAAATTCTTTTATCCTCTCCCTTGCTATAGACCTCCAGAGAGTATGCTGATGAGGAGAAAATAAACATTCCTTCATCTCCTTCCTTATCAATTGCTTGTTTGTAATAGATCTATTCTCTCAAGGTCAAAATTACTCTAGACCTGAATGAAATACATTCATAAAAGGAATGACTGACTGTTCCCTGTATAATTTGCATTACTAGACAACTGCATTGGTAAAGCCCTTTTCATACCTAGGTCTAACATTCTACTCTTTATGACTGTAAGTCCAAATTCTGCCATTTGGAACCATAAAATTTAAATTTCCTGTCTTTTCCACATGAGGGCCTTTACATGTTTGCTTATATTAATTACATGTAATGTCAAGACTACACACTCTTCGTCCCATTAGTTTTTTATCTTTGGGCACAACAGCTACTTCCTTCACCATCCAGACTGCATCACCTATAAACAGTACCTTTGACAGAGTCTTCAGTAATCAGTTTTAGCTGACATGATAAATCCTGGAAATAGTTGGTTTTATGAAAGAGAGATGCAAAAGTATTATTATAATTTTTGTTGGCAATATTATTAAATAATGATTTCCACTTACTGATTTTCCCCCATAAACCAAGGACTGTTCTCATCACTTTACATATATTGTCTCATTCAAACTTTAAACAAAATAAACAACAAACTGAAGGAGATATGATAACCCTAATTTAAGAAATGAGAAAACTGAGCGTAATATTGAAATGTCTTGCCCAAGGCTATTACATCCTGATATCTCTAACTCTAAACGTTGTGCTGTCTTCACAAAAAATCAAAATCAACTCCTAGACCTTTCTTATTCTCTTTGTTCTACTTTAAAAAAGCTACAAAAGTGAAGTCAAACCTTATATGAAAATAATTAAATTACTACACTAATTCCATTGCATAGATTTGGACGTCCATTGGAATTCACTAAGGGCATGGACATATAGGAATACAAGGAAGACAAATATTATAAAACACCCAGAAAAATGAGTTCTGTTTCTCAGTAGAATTTTGACTAACAGAAGTTTGCACAATACAGTTTGTATATGGTGTTGTCTTCTGTGGCAAAGTCTGTTTCACAAGGCATATTAAAAAAAATTATCATTTTGATTGTACTGCAAATACATTTTTCATCTACAGTGTACTATGTTTCAATGAAGACCAACGTATGAAAACTATTCTTGGAAGTCTGATTATTTTTTCAGATGAAACAGCTGAAAGATAATTTTGCAAACTGTAACTGCCATGGAATTTTAAAAGTTTTGAATCAACTTTGCCTTCCTAAGGTATTTCACACTGAAAGGCAAGAAAATGGTATCTATTAAAAATTTATCCTTCACTCAGACCCCACAACTTCCTTCATCTCATAAAAATAAAGCACATTACAAGTTTTTGTCCACTGAAAATATATAATTTCCTTTTGAAACTCCACCCTTTCACTGGGCAAGAAATGTGACTGAAGACAATAATAATAATAATAATAATAATATAAATAAATAAACCAAAAGTATTAAAAAGCCTAGAAAACAATCACATATGCAGAAACTTCTGTGGTAAGGTAAAATAAGAGAGATATTTAAGACTGCTGCCTTCCAGTGGAAACCTTTTTAGTAAGAAAGTTGTGGAAAATGGGTAAATTAGTGAAGGAAGGAAAAAAAAAAGCAGAGTACTAAAATAAACTGAGTGTTCTCCATTAGTCTCATTGAAACTAACGCCTAGGGAAAATTTCATAGATGTACTTGAACGCTGGTATACATGCAAAGTTTACATTCCATTTCAGCAGATTCACTGATTTTTCTAAGCTTTCCTATGTATTTTATGGAGTGTTTGCATACCTGCATGTGCTCCAAGCTATTTTTTGCAGTAAAATAGAAGTTTTATCTATTATTTTCCATATAAGGAAATTAAATGTCAGAAATGTTTCTTATACCCAAGGTCATCTAATCAATAGAATTGGAGATTTAAATTCCAGACTGTCTGAGGTGACTGCATGCCCCTCCATATATGATACTTTTATCTTGATTCTTGTAGACCTGGGTATGTTTGTGTGGTGTATTTGTGCACACACATGTGCATACATGTGTGTGTATGAAATGAGAAAAAGACGTGATACATGGTTGGCAAAGTTTTTGTATTTTACTATTTTCAAAACACAAGTGAAAGGCCATCTTGCCACCAAAAAGATGGTAAGGTGTTAATTTTAAAATAAAAGTAGTTACAAGGGGCGCCTGAGTGGCTCAGTCAGTTTAGCATTGGGCTCTCGGTTTCTGCTCAGGTCATGATCTCACCGTTTGAGTTCAAGCCCTGCATTGGGCACCATGTTGGCAGTGCAGAGCCTGCTTGGCATTCTCTCTCTCTCTCTCTCTCTCTCTCTCTCTCTCTCTCTCTCATATAAATAATACAAAAAATTCAAATAAAAGTAGTTACTTAAGTTGAATAATGATATGTATTCATTATGACATTATAGTGGACACCTGTTTCATAGCAATTCATATTTCCATGGTGCCATCTCTTGCCCCAGTCACTGCTGTGGCAACCATCATGCACTAGCATCTCCCTGGCGTCTTTGTCTCCATCTCTTGTGTCCTGTTTCAGGGCTTCTCTGACACCACAGCATAGGAAGAAGTACAAACTCACTCGGCACTCAAGTCTGCCCAACCTGGAATCTTGGGGATTTTGAGTAAGGCCTGGAGCAACAAGGAGCTCTCCAGCAGGTCAGGATGGTGGTGCCAGCTGTGCTGCCACATGAGCCAGCACATTCAGTCATATACAGTTATCTAGGCTGGGAAGAGTGGTGTACGAAAAGCGCTAGGAAGGGAATCTCTGTTCAGATTCCTAGGGCCTAGAGAAAGCCATGCCTTCTATGGCAGAAAACTCCTTGGGATCTAAAAGGAAGCTCTTGCCATGCTACTGGGCACTTGTACAGATTGAAAGCCTGCAGTGTCCATATGTCCAGAGCTGCCCTTCAGGACTTCTTAAGAGGTCAGACTGGTGCAACAGAAATCCACCAGGGCAGGCAATGGGAATATTATGTCCAGAATGGGGCTGAGCTGGTTAAGAATATAAATCACGTGTACCTGTAGATTAGTCTTCACATCACCTATCTCTGTCTCATTATTGCCTTTCCCTCAACTCAAACTGCCTTAACAAACACAGTTTTGTTTGACAACCAACTGATGGGGAGGGAAACATGTGGGTCTTGTTCACAAATGAGCCAGTGTGATAAGTTGGTACAAGCCCCAAATGGACTGCTGCCTTACCAAGATCCATCCAGGGTATTTCCAAAGAAGAGTGGTGGAAATACTCCCAGTATGGTATGCCTGGTCATCAAAGTTTTGTGAAGGGGTAAGAAGCCTGAGGTGGTGGATATACAAGGAACCCTGGGAGAATGCCTGGTCTATTAATGGAAGACTCAGAAGGAGCAAGACTGAATGATTAGAACAAGGAGATCTGGGAAGGAGGTGCCTAACAAGACTCAGAGGAGACATGCAACTAATAAATGGATGTCTGATCTTGTTGATATAAGTTAGCATTGTTCTTCAGCCCAACCAGTGTTACATGAATGGAATGGCCATTGTGGCAATTATGAAGTCAAAAATGGGCCAAATAAAATGGGGTACTTTTCAAAAAGTATGACCTTGCCACTGTGAATACTCAGTGGCTACCTAACCCACAAGCAACAGAACCCAAGACTGTGTGCTCAAAAAGGATCTATCTCTTAAATGGCCCAGCAGTCACTTGATTGTAGAGCAGATCCATTGGAAATCTTCTATCCTGAAGATGCAGTGATTTTTCACATAAAAGTGCTTTTTTTTTTGCTTTCAGTGCCTATGGAACCACTACCATCCAATTCCTTGCAGAATTCCTTAGCTGTTTCCATCATACTCTGTACAATAATTCCTCAGACCGAAGGACTAATTTTTTGGCAGCAAATGTACAATAAACCTGTGACTATGACCTATTGGTCTTGCCATTGCCTTCATGATGTAAAAGTAAATAATCTCAAAGAATAGTGGAGTAGTCCACTAAAGGTTCAGCCACAGCACCAATTCAGAGATGAGTCTCTGCAGGATGTAGATGGTATACTCTCATATGTTAGATATTTGCTGAATTGACCACTCTGTATGGTGCTATGCCTACAGCAGTTACAATACATAAAAGTTCAGGAACTAGATTGTGGAATCAGTAACAATTCTTTTCATAATTATTCTATGTGACTTAATTTTACCTAACTGTATTAATTGTATCTAATTAGGGGAAATATCAAAGTATGCTTTCCATTCCCATGACCATAGGCAAACCTATTTTAATGGCTACTACTTTGGGCTGAGAGAGGGGATCGCTTCCACTAGAGAAAATCACTTCCACCAAAGCTAGTGGTACCAACTTGGAATCCTGCCACTGGCCCAGTAGACAAACAAGAGTTGCTATGCTAGCAGAGGTAATTGCCCCTGGTTAGGATGAAACCCAGTCATATTATTGGGTTGTCTTTTGGTGCTTCCATATCTCATCATATTGTTCAAAAGGGAATTATAGCTTATATCACTTATATCAATAAGGGGACAATCATCAAGGGCTCACATCCTCCTTGGGGATAAAAACTCTAAATCACCCAGCCCTAGACAACCATCCTAAAGCAGTAAAAGTGCTGACCAAAGGTGAGGGAAATATAAAATGAGTGTTGGAGTATAGGAGTCCCTCTTTATCCATGGGTGATACATTTCAAGATCCATCCATGGGGATGGATGCTTGAAACCACAGATAGAACCAAATCCTATACATACTGTTTTCTTCCTATGCATATGCATCTATGATAAAGTTCAATTTTTAAATTAAGCACAATTAGAGATTAGCAATATCTAATGATAAAATATAAAACTTATGCAAATGTGGTTTCTCTTTCAAAATACCTTATTGTACTGTATGCACTCTTCTTGTGATGATGTGAGATGATAAGATGCCTATGTGATGAGGTATGGGGGATGAATGATGGAGGCACTGGAACATGGTCTTAGGCAACTGCTGAACTTCAGATGATCTGGTCTGTCAGAGGGTCATCTACTTCCAAACTGTGGTTCGCTCTGGGTAAGTGAAACTGTAAAAGGCAAAACCACAGATGAGCAATTACTGTATACAAATGATGGATTTCAGTTACTATTTCTGCACTAAGCATAGCAGTGGGTTTTTTCTCTTGTCCTACTAACTCTCTATAGTCAGATTTGCAAAGACTGCCAACTCTGAAGGGTATTCTCTGAGATGCTGAACTTAAATGATGCAAGCCAATCTGAGTGTTGAAATGAGAGCTGTAATGGACACTTCTTACTCTGGCCACTGTTGAGGTAACTGATTCCATGCAAGCTCCATGAGGTTTACCCAGGTACAACATTATTTTAGACCAATGGAAGAAAATTTTTCTTCCTGTCCAGGGCTTTCTTTGGACCACATGAGATGCTCAAGGAAACTCTATCGACATTCATGCAGGTGCAACCAAGAAGTGTATGGGAGGTAAAGCCTTGGAACTCCTTTGAGCAGTGCAGCATAAAAATTCATGGATAAATGCCTTTCATTTTGGTGCCAAGTAGTCAGTTTTGTGATTAATTGTACCAGGCTCCTCAGAAGTCAAGACCAAGCAGTAGTGGCACAGAGCAACAACCAGTAATGCACTTTATTGGTTTTCCTTCTTTCTTAATTGTATTCTTAGGTTAATCACTCGTGGTCTCTGAAATGAATTCCCAAATAAATTACCAGTGTTCACAGCTTTTATATCAGGTTGTGGTTTCAGGGAACTTAGGTAAAACAAAAATTCAGGGGTTTCTTTTTTAAATGATATATGCATATATCAAAGTATGCTTTCCATTCCCAAAATAATGTATGTATTATTTTCATTTTCCTGCTGTCAGTGGAAACTCTACCATAGACTCCATTCTCTTGTACTCCTGGGCTAGATCAGGGTATTTCCACCAAGGACATGGCATTTGATATGGTTTGTGAAAATGTTTTGGCTTTCAGTAGGGTTTTGGAATTCTCCCCTCTTAAAGATTACATCATCTTTGAATGATATTCTCTGTCTTGCCTTAGATGGTACACAAAAATTTGTGGCTAATGAAGATTAAGCTTTGGGCAAAAGATGTTAGTTACTGTGGACTCAAGAAGGATTGTGTGGGTATAGTCACTAAAAGAATTGCATCAGAATCTATTTCATTAACTAATACTTGGGATCCTACCATGTACTTTGTGAGTGTGAATTCTGTCTCTCTTCAGCTTTGCAATACTTTGGGTTAGTCGTTATAATTGACATATCCAAGGTATACATTCAATTGCAGAATTGGGATTTGAACCCAGCCCTTTGGACTCCATAGACTACATTTATCTTAATATAATACACTCTATTACTCTGTAATACTTTCTATTACCAGGGAAGAGTCTAGCTATGAGGTGTATTCAGGGATTTAGAGAAGGTCGCAGTCATGCCTAAAGGGTATAAAAAAGGCTCGTGAATCAGAAAAATTACATCACATTTCATTTGAATACCTTGCAGGTCGATATTTTATAGAGTATATAAAATGACAATAAAAGATAATGGAGAAAATAAAGATAATTCATTTTCTCAGAGGCATTGATCATCAGGAGAGGTCTATTTTCTTTCTCTCTTTTGTACCAAATAGGGAATTTGTTCAATATTCTTAATTTACATAAAATATACAACACAGTTCGACACTTTAAGTGCTCCTCGCATTTAGCTCATGACTATAAAATCGTTTCCAGAAAAAAGAAAGTTTTTGGTGTGTTTTATTTACATTTTTCCAAGTCCAACTTTGAAGCCATTAAATGAATAATTCATCAGGCTTGATGTTTAACGACTTCGTACAGCGCTTTTATTTCAACTTCTCACTTGGTGCACACATTTGCCATAGACTTGTCAACAGTCACTTGAGGATTCACCTCCTTTTCTCCATAAAGCAAAAGTTGAAGCTCAGAAGAGTTTTCCCTCATTACACACAGGCATTAGCCATCTCATGTCGTATTGAACGGACAACTAGTCACATTTGCCACCTTCCTTTAATATTTACCGTGGAAGTCAATTAAGTTTGAGTCACAATGATACTGCACCTGTAATCCACACAGAAGCAGCTCAGTGGAGTGGAACAGCACACGCAGACAGGCAAGAATGCTTAAATAATGGATTTAATAGAGAAGGGACTGAGAAAGTACAAGGATGTTTCAGAAAGGGGTGGCTCTGTGCTGTGTACAAGTGTTTAAACTGGGCGTGGCTCTGAGTTCCCAAATAATAGTCCAGTTGGACTCAACTTCAGATGACATTCAAGTAGACGATACTGTATTTCAGAAATGTAAATATATACCAGATAGGGTCCTACAGAAAAGTATAATATAAAAATGTCTTTAGGTTTGGATAGAATCACATCCATTTGTAACACGAGGAGGCCACCTGCTATGGTAGGGAAAAGCCTGGACCAACCTCTACTCTACACTTTCTACTCAATAGCTCTGTGACTATAGAAAAGTATGTTGACATCTCTAATTATTTTCCTCATCCACAACACAGAGGCCATGAAGAATAATGTACTGAGTTCCTGTGTAAATACAATGACATATCTATGCAAAACACATAGGTAGTGCTTAAAAATAATAGCTATAAATCTATAACTGTTATGTATTGTTTTTGTCAATAAGGTTTAAGGTAGGAAACTAACTTGGGAAAGAATTTGAGGAACACTGAATGAGCCCTCCTTTTAATTAGTTCTAGCAACTAGTGAAAATATGTCCACTTGCTGGCCACTTCTCTTTCAGAGCTACTGTGTTATGGAGTTTTAAGGTCATTTTTACAATTCTGGTAGTATCCTAGTTCTACAAAGAAATTGTCTAGAGTACTTTTAAAGATCATAGGTGTCCAAATTCCTTCTGCAGATACAGAGATCAAGTGGATTCCAGGAAAAGGCATAGGCATCTGAATTTGTACAAAAGCATTAAAGTAATTTTGACATGTACCCAGGGTTGAGAAAAGCAGATATAGTCAATAATAATAATTACTAGGGGTGCCTGGGTGGCTCAGGATGTGGTGTGTCAGACTCAGCTCAGGTCATGATCTCCCAGTTCACAAGTTAGGGCCCATGTTGGGCTCTGTGCTGTCAGCTCAGAGCCTGGAGCCTGTTTCAGGTTCTGTGTCACCCTCTCTCTCTGCCCCTCGCCTGCTTGTGTTTGTCTGTCTGTCTCTCTCAAGAATAAATAAACATTAACTTTTTAAAATAAATAAAATTTAAAAAATTATTATTAGCATAGTAATGCATATTATTTATTGACTGTAACATGCTAGAAATCACACAAAGAATTTTAAGTATGTTTTCTCATTGAAACTTTAAATGTTGCTTTCCACTTATAATCATCACTTTGTAAGTGGAGAAACTGAAACTCAGAAAGTTGAATGATTTGTTCCAGCCTTCAGAGCCAGTGAATGATGGTATTCCAACCCAAGTTTACTAAGTCCATAGATGATAGCCATTCCTAGTGAACACATCATGGCCCTGTTCCAAGCTGGGATTTATCCTGACAATAGAGTTATTTTCAAGCTCTCTAGCCTTGAGTACTGGGAATTAACACTATATCTTGTGCTTGAGCTCTGGCAGGTCAAATACACATTTTTATACCTAATGTGTGCTTTTCTCATTCAAAGTCATGGCCTGGGGGGTGCGGAGGAGCTAGAACAAAACTGCAGGAAGTCCTGCCCATCATGTCTTCTTAGTCCTTGAATCTGGAGCTCTTGAGTGAAACTGATTTATAAATAATATTTTTAAAAGCCTTTAAACATGTTAGTATCTCTTTTCTCAAAACAAAAACACAACATTCTATTAGCTCCTGCCTTATTATTTTCTATATTTCAAAACTCAGTTCACTAATTACCTTCTCCAACTAGTCTTTCCTAGGCCCCCAAACAACAGAGGTCTCCCATATTTTCAGTGTATCCTACACACAACTCGGTGTGTGTAGGCAACATAATTGACTATTTCCCATGAGAATTTTGAATAGTTGATTCCTAGATACTTGAACAAGGAAATTTTTGGAAGGAAGGAAGGAAGGAAGGAAGGAAGGAAGGAAGGAAGGAAGGAAGGCAGGCTGGTTGTCAGGAAGGAAGGGAGGAAAGGAGTGAGGGAGGGAGCATGGGAGGGTAGGAATAGAATCATGAGATAGTAAAAAAACATACTATTTCAAAGAAAGACCTGTAAGTCTTAAGGATGATAGTTTCTAAGCAACTTTGGAGATCAGGGTTTGAAGATGGAATATATCATATATTAAAATACCAATGGATAATGATGGAGTTTTGGTATCTTTCTAATTTTATTTTGAGGTGATTTCTTGGAAACATTCATCTCCACGCATTCCACATACTTGTGACAATATGCTAGATGCTACTAGAACAAGTTGTGAACGTGTATAAGTCAATCAAATTTCCTTCAGAAGCCAACGGTCTTTGCAGAACAGTCACATAAGCAACTAAGCAGGACCTCTGACAGAATTAAATGGAAGCATTACATACATTACATAGTCCTGTTTAGAAGATCATAGATGCTCAGGCATAGAAGGGAACTGAAGGGGAATACTGCAGTGTTCTCTAGGAGCAGGAAGTAAAACAGGCCCTCAGAATGGAAAAGGTAATGATTTTGGAATAAGACTCACATCAAGGGGTGCCTGGGTGGCTCAGTTAGTTGAGCGTCCAACTTCGGCTCAGGTCATTGTCTCGTGGTTCGTGAGTTCAAGCCCCAAGCTGGGCTCTGTGCTGACAGCTCGGAGCCTGGAACCTGCTTCAGATTCTGTGTCTCCCTCTCTTTGCCCTTCCCCTGCTTGCTCTCTCTCTCTCAAAATAAATAAATAAACATTAAAAAATTAAAAAAAAAAAGAGACCAGCTTGGTCTCAACTTTATAAATCTCAAAAGTCTATAAATCTCAAAAGTTATAAATCTCAACTTTTCTTCTTTATAAGCCATATGACTTCTAGAATGTTCCCTAATTTCTTTTGGCTACAGTTTGTCTTGCTGAAAATTAAGGGCAATAAAACAACCCAAAAAACTTTTGTGAGGACTTTAGATCATATTTGTGAAGTGTCAGCCACTTAGTAGACCATTAGTAAATGATGTCATTCTCTGTTAGTTGCTATATTAAATAATATTATCAGTCGACCTCAGATGGTATCCACTGTTCCCCCTCCCCAATAATGGGTGTGTGTATATGGAGAGAGAGAGAAAGAATGAGAATGAGTTGGTCTAGTGTGTTTCTAACTGCATTCATATTTAATGATAGTTCCATTTCATTTTCTCTGCCTAACTGCTACATATTTTGAGAAAGAGAGAGAGTGAGTGTGTGTGCCTGTGTGTGTGTTATGTGTAAACTAAATGAGACTGATAGAGAAGATGGATTCCTGAATCATTGCTAATGGTCTAGACATTTCACTGTTTTGTCAACAAAGCTCTATTGTTGAGAGCAATGTTTTCTCACTATGTCAATATTTCTGCCATGTTGTGTTGATATTAATGGAACTGCCAGGAAAGAGATTTAATTAATCACTTCCCAGAATAACTACTGTCAGCATTCATTTCCCAGCTGAAGGCATTTGGGCCAGCAGGGAGGTTCTCCCAGCACACATCTAGGCACCTTAGTTACGTAGTGAAAGCATTTTTGTGTAAGTCTTGCTGATATGCTGAGATGGATGTTTGGTCTCACTTACCAATGAACAGATTATGGTTTGTTCCCAAACCAGCTATTCAGAGTAATTCATTGTGCTTCTACTTTGCAGGAAAAGTACTTTGTAGCACCAGTTCTGTTCTGTAATGAACCAGAGAATAATTACTTAAATCTAATACAAGTACAGTATTTAATAGAACCCTGTTTCTCTAACTAAAATAAACAAAACAAACAACAGAAACAAAAACAGAAAACAATATGGTGCTTGAATCTTTGGTATATTTTATATTTGGGGGTTTCAAATAGGGGGCTTAATGAGAAGTGTGGCATTAAAATCCATCACTTCCCCCATTTATTCTTAAATTTTTCCAAGAGAAACTGACTGACTTCCTTTCTAGAGTCCTGGTTGGTCCACATTTATTACTGAGTCTTGCTCTCCCTTTAGTGAGATAGGCAAATAACTAAAAAAAAAAAAAAAGAACAGAGTCTGCTTTGTTTGGGTCAGGGCCCTTTGCATTCCATTTCTGGGCATTCTCTTTGGTCTTTTGTTCCTGGAACAAACCAGAAGCTGTCTGTATCCAAAGTTTTAAAATAGAGCTTAGGGAGACTAGGTTTTCTTTAGGGCTGAGATTACGTAAAGAACCACATGCCCCAGCTCAGTCTACCAGAGCTCTGTATGAAGGCTTTGGGCAGAAGCCCACCTAATAACAAAGCAGCATGCCGATTTGATATTTTCCTTCTGTGTTTCTTCCCCAGAATGTCATGTGAAGGGTGACTAGGCTAAGACTAAGTTAGAGTTTCCTAAATCTACTGAATTCCATTGACTAGCATCCCCAAACTTACTTTGCTGCTCAAAAGGAGCCAAAAGAACTAACTCTTTAAGTGATTGCTTCCTCCCCCATGCTAGGAGATATTTCTTTCTGATTAAAGGTTATTTTGTCTTAGTGTACGTTTCTTTATAAACTAAGCCCTTCATAAAACCCAAACATATTTCCCAGAAGAAGACTATTTGTTACATGCAAAGAGATTTATTAATTTTTGAGGGAACACTGAGAACTCTACTTTTATTGTTTTTCATTTAAATCATTAAATATGGTCACAGTTTAGTCATCCAGTGACTAGCACTAGGATGTAACAGGAAAATTTCCTATGCCATCGGTGAAAATAAATGCAAACCCAGGTCCCACAATAAATATATGTGTCTTTGACTATAACTAAAATATACCCTATAAAAATAGATAAATGAGAGTAACAATTGTTTCTGTGGTCACTGTTTCACCAAAGCTATGTTAATTTTTCTCTGTTTTCAGATATTCTGAAATAATAATAATAATAACTAATTCTCTGAGGAACCAAATTCCATATGTTCCTGCCAGAGCTAAACTCTTCATGGAGATGATATGAAAGCTTGCCATTATATGTTAGAATTTACTTAGTACGAGGAGGAAAAGAAAGATGGAAACGTCCGTTTAGTGTTGCTAATTATCTGTGGAGCTGAAGTTTGAAGTTTGTAGGAAAAAAATAGGTACCGGGCACAAGAAGGCAGACACTGGATGAGAGAAATTTGTAGTAAATCAACTTCATCTTCATTTAAGTCAACTTTAAAGCTAGTATGGAGCTCTCTCTGCAGGAATTGACTTATATGTGATCTCATTGTAGGAAAATTATTGACTACGTTCACTGAAGGAAATAACTTCCTTGAATTGTTGTGGTTCCACACAAAGCTTTGGTGGGAAACATGGGACACCACTGATGGGGTAGTACCGGTACACACCAGAGGCCTTTGTCACCAACATATTAGGTAGCCATCCCTATAGTCACACCACAAAAAAAGGAACATCCAGGCAATGATTTGAGCATACCACCCAAATAAATACTTATTCTTCATGTGTTCGTACGTGGGGAAGAATTTTTTTTAACTTGTATTGTCTATCCATGCAATACTTCTTAAAAACCAAAAGTCACACTCAAATTTAAAACTAAAGTTATGCCTACAAACTTGGGCCACTCAACTTTTGTAGCCACTTTATAACTCTACTTTTGCCGATTCTGCATCCAGTAGTAAGAACCAGCATTAGAGATCATGCTTAATGAGTTTAGTAGGCATTATCCCAGATAATGACTATACCTTGATGAATGAAGCATTGTCCTTGATCTCTCAGAGTTGTTAATCCAATGAAAGAAGCAAACAATGAACAAATAGCCCCCAAATACACATAGAATTACAATTTAGGTTACATGCTAAAAAGGAGATGCATAGGATGCAGTGAAGGAGAAAAATGGTGAGTGGCAAAAGGAGAATATGGTTGCAATGACAGAAAATGATTCTCTGAAGAGGTGTCTTTTAGACTGAAGGTTCATTGGGGAATGACTGAGGGGTCAATAGGTGCCCAGCCTATGAAAGAAGTAAAAGAAAGCCGAGGTAGGGAAGAATGACATGAAGTGAAAATTGACATCAGGATCTGGATCTTGCAGGATATGATAGACCCTCATAGGTAGTCTGTTTTGTATTGTAAATGCAATGGGAAGTAAATAAAGGAGTGACATGATTAAATAGATATTTTAGTAACAAAGGGAAGGAAGGAAAGAGAAGTGAGGGGAAGGATGGAAGGAGGGAAAGAGGGAGGGAGGGAAGGAGGGAGGGAAGGATGGAAGCTGGGAGAAAGAAGTCACTCCCAACTGTTTTATGGGAAATAGTTTGAACAATGCTAAAACAGATTCAGGGCACAGACAGAACGTATTGAAGACTTTCGTATAAGTTGTGATGCTGGGTTAAACAAGGACAGGGAGAAGGGAATGGGTGCCTTTGAGATGTATTTTGGAGATGAAAATGGATGGACTTGTGATTGGGATAGGCACGGATATAAATGGAGAGTTGCAAGAAAGAATTGATTTGTTCAAAAGCAATTGATTGGGGCTCTTAAGCATTTCTGATTAACATTTATTAAGTCCCTTATTATGACAAACACTGCCAAAGCAAGTTTACTTACTGGTAGAACCAAAACTCTTCTAGGATTATATATTATCAGTGTGTCTAATTTACAAGTTAGAAGGTGGCTGGGCTCATCTAAGACTTCAAAGATAGCATGTGGGAGACACAGATTGGATTCTAGGTTGGTGTTTCAGCAACTTCAGTGATTTTTCTCCTACTAAATTTACTGTGGAACTAAATCTTTATTCCTAAATGTCTCTCTGACCCCTCACTCATTTACCCATCCATTCATTCCTCTAGTTCCATGCCAGGGAATTTCATAAATATTGTTTTCTCAGTATGTGACAATGGGCAAATATGCTATATTTCCATTATGTCTCTTATTATAGCTTGATCACTTGGCTAAGCCAATAGCAAGTACAAATTTATATATGGCTATGATAAACCTATGGTAACATAAGAAACATATGATAAAACACTCTTCTTCTTTGGAATTCAGAGTCCTTATTGGCAAAATGGGTAGGTTGAACTTAGATACATTTCCATGTAACTTGAGACTTTAGGATTATATATGAATATACATATATTTATATATATGTATATTTCCATATTTCCATTGTCAGACTCTTCTGGGAATAACTGAAAAAATTCTAGAATATTATAAACGTACACTGGACCTTGAATCATGGAAATAATTGGAATGGATGAAGCTAAGAAAAAGGAGCATTTCCATCCTAGAAATGTTCCATGTAAAAGGCAGAATTGAAATACTTTTCTGGAGGCACCTGGGTGGCTCAGTTGGTTAAGCGTCTGACTTCAGCTCAGGTCATGACCTCACGGTCTGTGAGTTCAAGCCCTGCTTTGGGTTCTGTGCTGACAGCTCAGAGCCTGGAGCCTGCTTCAGATTCTCTGTCTCCCTCTCTCTCTGACCCTCACCTGCTCACACTCTGTCTCTCAAAAATGAATAAATGTTTAAAAAAATTAAAAAAAATACTTTTCTGAATATGGAATTAAAATGTGTGTTTAAAGTACAACTCTAAAACTTACTTCTTATAGTTATCTTTCATATTTGTATGATTTACCACCTAGAAAGCACTTTGCTGTTGATCTCATTTCATATTTGTTACAGTCTGAGGAAGTGGCTATTAGTTTCCCCATTCTGTAAATGCAGATCATAGAATTAGGTCACTTGCAAAGTATGGCTTGAACATAGCAGAAATATGACCCAGAGCTGAGCCTCTTGATGGCAAATGCAGTGCGCTATTGTTTGCAACATAATGCTTTGTACCTGGAAATATCTTGTGACCTACAATTCTTTCTAAGGTGCTTTTAAAATCAGTCCAATACACATATGTAACACATACTCATTCTACATGAGTAACTTCATGGAAGGAAATATAAAATCTTGGTGCATAACAGGTGTACCTCACACTATAGCCAACCTTGTATCCCATAATATATTCTCATCAGGAAAAGCAACACCTGCAATGTTATATTTGCATACATAATTTTATTCTTGCTCACTATGTATCAAATCCATCTACAGAGCTCATCAATATGCCAATTTAAATTATAGACTACTCTAGTCTTTGTTTTTACAGAAGCATTTCCCTGAACATAACTATCAGGCAAAAGTTAATTTAAGGCCCAAATTCATTTTTAAAAGGCACAGCCAGCATATGATTTTACTGAATATCTTTTTATGATGAGTCTGGATATACTATGTAGGAATGATTTATAAATAAAAATAAGGATGAATTACACAGACACACGTCAATATGTAAACCAAATTGCAATGAGCATATATACATTTCTATTATTGGCACTTGAAGAATTTTTCATTTTTCATTTCATTTTAATAGAACTTGTTCTCAGAGCTGGAGGCCAAAAATCACTGGTGTTTTATAAGCAAGATGAATATATTCACTATTTTACAGAAGTTTTATAAAAGAAGGCAATTTATTAACTACGTTTTTTGATGATCAATGCTTCCTTAATTCTTTTAATATTGTAATCATGAGAAACGTTACCTCTGAGTACTAAAATATTTGGTGAGTTTGAAATTAAGTGTGAAGCAAAGTGGAGAACAAAAACTAAAAATGACATATTAGTCTTTACTCATAATACTTATATTCAAAGGCCCATGTATGTACACACACTTTTATGTTTTTTTTCCTTTCTTGTAGTTTGCTATTTCATGAAACTACTATTCTTGTGGATTAAAAAAACAGAAAACAAAAAAACACTGGGGGGCACCTTGTTGGCTCGATTGGTTAAGTGTCTGACTTCAGCTCAGGTCATGATCTCACAGTTCATGAGTTCAGTCCCTGCATTGGGCTCTCTGCTGTCAGCATAGAGCCTGGTTCAGATCCTCTGTCCCCCTTTCTTCCCCTCCCTGCCTCAAAAATAAATAAATACTAAAAAAAAAAAAAAAAGACAGAAAAGCCTTTCCAAGGTAGCATCTTGTCCTTACCTTATTGTACCTACACTGTAGTATAATTGTCTATTTACCCTACAAGGTTCAGCACAGCACCCCAAAAAAGATTACATACTTATTGAGGATAAAGACCAGACTTATTTGGAGTGTCTGGGTGGCTCAGTACGTCAAGCCTCTGGCTCTTGATTTCGGCTCAAGTCATGATCTCACAGTTTGTGAGTTCAAGTACTGAGTCAGGCTCTGCACTGACACTGCAGAGCCTGTGTGGGATTCTCTCTCTCCCTCTGCCTCTCTTTCTCTCAAAATAAATAAATAAATAAACTTAAATAAAAACTTTATATATAAGAAAACACCAGACCTGTTCATCCATTTATCATCAACACTGTTAGACTGCCTGACACACAATTAACATTTAATCAACAAATTTGTGTTGAGTGAAGAAAAAAACAAACTATGCGAAATGGTATGAGGGTGATTTATGGCATGGACAAAAATATATTAACTTTAGAGTTAGACAGACCTGGATTTTGTACGGAACCCTTATTTAACAGTCTCTGTGTTATCGAAATGTATAAATAAGTAACTTAATGATCAGAGTATGTAGCTTCAAGTACATATCATTGCACAGAAATACTGAAAAACAGTCTCTGTTAGAAGCAAATTTGTCAGAATTCTGAAAAACAGTCAAATGTTTACAACAACCAGAGGATTCTGGATTTTAAAAAATGCTGGGTGACTAGATGGCCCAGTGGGTTTAGTTACCAACTCTTGATTTTGGCTCAGGTCATGATCTGACGGTGGTGAGATCTGAGATCTAGCCCTGTTTTGGGTTCCCCACTGAGCCTAAAGCCTGCTTGGGATTCTCTGTCTGCCCCTCTCCCACTTGCACTCTGTCTTTCTCAAAATAAATAAACATCTGTTCAAAAAATGCAACTTAAATGTAGTAAAAGCCTTTGGGCATTTTTACTTGCCCTTGCCCCACCCCCTCCTCTTATCAGCTTCAGTCTTAAAGACTATAGCCTCTGTCCCCAGTGTGGGACTCTGGTCCATTTTTTCAGAGAAAGCAGAACAGACTTACATGCAAATTGTTGTCTGTGTAAATTATAGTCTGTCTAGAGTTTTCCTGAAGGAGTAATGTAAAATGCTGGTCTCTGTTTGCCTTACCCAGAACTCACTCAGAGTGGAAAATAGTAGGCATTGCTCAAAAAACATTGCAAGGCACATGAAATAGCCAAAGCTTTCTGGGGTGAAAGATTATGGTTGAGGCATACAGTAGACCTCCTAAAGGCTGGAGGAAAAGTTGGGGAGAGAGTTTCTTTGGGTTTTAGGGAACTCAAAAATGTCTGTATATAATGAGGAATTTAGAAAACCATATACATGCCCAGGACAGGACACATGCTTAGGAATAATCTGAGAAGATATGAAGCTTTCACTTGTGTCTGACTTTTAGGTTTACTACAAGCAGGGAGAGAAGGCTGATGCAGATTTTTAAGTGGTATGGTTAAGTGTTAAAGGGGTATTCCAGCATAATGCCCCCTCTGTAGACCCTGGAAAGGTTGCTTTTGTCATTTGTTGTTTTATTTCATTTTCTTAGACCTTAGCATTCTAGGAGGTCTACATGAAAACACTAGTTGAACATGAGCTAAAAGAAAAGAGATTTTAACAACCACCCATGACAAAAATACAGCTGTTGCAAAAGTATTGGAAAATCACTAAACACATGAGCAACTATAGCCTTCAGCAATCAAAACAGCAAAACCTAGAGAGGGCAGAGAATCTGATTTCCAGAGTAACCACATTCTAATATTTGAACATCCTGTTTTCAACCCAAACCCACAAATTATACAATGAAATGAGAAAGTAAGGACCCTCTGGAGGAAAGAATGAATTGATAGAAACCATCCCTGAGAAAGTCAAGACATTGGATTTAATAGACAAAGCTGAACCATCTGTCTTAAATATGTCAAAAGGGCCAAAACCATAGACAAAGATATAAATGAAACAAGAACAACTATGTATGAATAAAATGAGAGTATCAAAAATAACAAAATCATAAAAAGGAACCAAAGAGAAATCCTACAGCTGAAAAGGTAAGGGGTAGAATGAAAATTCACTAAAAGGATTCAACAGTAGGTTAGAATAGGCAGAAGAAAGGATTGGTGAACTTTAGGATGTGGCAATTTAAACTGTCCAGTCTAGGAGTCAGAAGTTTGAATGAGAGAGACAGAGAATGAGCAGAAAGGAGGGGCAGAGAAAGAGGGAGAGAGAAAATCCCAATTAGGCTCTGGGCTGACAGCCCGATGCAGGGCTCAATCCTATGAACCATGAGATCATGACCTGAGCTCAAATCAAGAGTCACTCAACCAACTGAGCCACCCATGTGTCCCAAATAGGAGAAAATATTTACAAATCCTATATCTAGTAGGAGTCTACTGTGCAGATTATGTAAAAACGACTCCAGGGTCAGTTAACAAATAGGCAAAGAACTTGAAGAGACGCTTATCCAAAGGAGATAGACAAATGGCTACCAAACACACGAAATATCCTGTTTCATTTATCACTAAGGAAATGTAAATAAAAAGTATAATGATGGCTATGATTGAAAAAAATTGTCAATTAATGAGGATGTTGTTTGTTTATTGATTTATTTTCTGGCTAGACCATTATAGGAAAGAGATTCATTGTCACTTAACACTTTTATATACAGGATAAAGAGGCCAACGAATGCTGTGTTGCCCTCTTTACTTTCTTATTTATTACCCAAAATATGAAGTTTAGGAATGAATGACACATCATTTTTATTGCCTTCTTTACTTCAGGAGGCCATGCTGACACTCGATTTCTAGGGCTACACTTCTTTTATATATAGTTTCCTGATTCTTACATACTCTGTAACAGGAAGAAACCATAAAGCTATAATGAAATAATTTCTGGTGGGCATTTTTGCGTTTGCCCGGGCAGAATCAATCATGATACACTTACAAGCGGCAGTCAGTCTAGGGCATATACAGCATTGTTCATTTCTCACTCATATGTCCCAATGTTCACTGTTCATTGAGGGAACCATATTTGCCACCGTACTTGTAATACTGTAGGAGCATCGTGTCTCTAATCCCTGAATTGGCTTTTGGAGACGGTTTTTGTGAATTCTATCAATTGTACTTTTTTCATGAGGTCCTATTTCAATTTTTTTGAAACTTTTTATAATGCTCATTTAACATGAACTATGCCAGCAGAACACTTTGCTTTGCATTTTCACATTATAAGAATTTTGTACATTATTTATGCTTTTACTTCAGCTTAAAGAACTTGTATTTACATGTATGTGCATGTTTAATTGTATTAATATATTTATGTATGCAGACCTGCATGTAGTTATATTAGTTAATTAATGTATATGCATGGATACACATCCTTTTTCAAGTATAGACTATTTTAAGTATCCAGGAATACAAATAATAATGTAACAGATGGCCATTACACAAATGATTTAACAAACAATCCCATTTCATGTATTTATTTCACTTTTTTAAAAAGTTAGTTACATGCTACAAATAGAATTTAATGCCCTTCCATGTACACCTCATTTTCCTTTCTCACTAAATGTAATTAATATCAACAAAATTACTATGTGTACTTCCATCCATATCTTCATGCTTTTAATACATATTCATGATATGTACTATATGTTTCCATAAAAAATATGTATTTCAGTGTATGTTTTTATGAATTATATCAGTGGTATCTTACAGAGTTTATCTTGTTAGTACTTTTATGTTTCACTCAATGTTATATTTTAAAGACCCAGCAATGTTTAGACATGCATGAAGCTAATTCATGCATCTTTGTTGCTGTATCACATAGTATTGTATGCGTATGCTTCAATTTATTTATTCTCCCTATGTATGAATTATATTTTCGTTATTGCAAGCTACCAATAATACTGTAGAAGCAGACAGGTTTTACCCTAATAACCACTTCATGACTTATTGATTCAATATCCTGGGGATAGAATTTGTCTCCATTGTACATAAATAAGAATATTATCTCATTGTTCTCTAGTTGAAATTCAGATTAATATCTTCTGTATTTTGAATGCTACAAAACCCAACAACTGAAATAATTACTTACCTGGAAAATCATGTGTATGGTTACTCTAAGATAGCAAATCAATCAGCATTTTCTGTATCCAATCAAAGGCCCAGAGGTGTATTAGGAACTTGGGATATGGATTGAAGAGGGAAGAAAAAAAAAACATATCTCCATTTTCTAGGAACTCATTGTCTGCTTGATATGGCTAATACAAGGAACAACGAAAACAGGAGGGATTAAACGTGGGTGTACAAAATTTGTAACCGGTAGAAGTTAGCATGTGATGGAGTAGTTCCAAGAAGGCTTTGTAGAAATAGTTTTTCCTGTGTTTTGTAGGAATCAGGAAACTATCTGATAGCACTCTCTCTGTGAGAGGCACTGAAAATAAAATTGAATGACAAGGGAATGAGAAATAAGAAAATCCTATGGAAAGAATAGATTAATATGTGTATTTTCTTAAAAATCATTTGATTATATGTATTTTCTCCTATATGGTACATATTGAACTCTAAGGATTCAGTTATGACACCTGACACTCAACTTCTTTCACAGCCACAAGTAGAAGGCCTAAAATGTTGTAGGTATTCTCTAAACAGCTGGTGAGTAAATAAAAGATGAAACATCATCGTTTTCATCATCATCATCATCACAAAACTGAAATAAATACAAGGAAAAACAAGTGAGTGGAAAAAAGCCTGGAGGGCACTACTTTTCAAAAGCCATTTTCCAACTTCCCCTATTCAGTTCATATAACAGGAGACATAGCTGTGTTCACAAAATGTTGATTAATCCTGATGAAGGAAAAATAATGCTTTCTTGTGGATATTTAAGATGATCACGCATTCATCAAGAAACATAGAAGGTGGGGGGAAAAAACATCTTAGAAAAAGTTAGTAGTAAAGATGCACTTTTAAAAACCTACAAACTATCAAAAATAAAATAATCCCCAAAAAGAACATCAAAATTATAAGGCCCTTCCAAATTTGGCCTCGGTGCTCTATTTCAAAGTGAGATTGAAAGGAATTGGTGAAAAAATGCTCACCTTGCAGCATGATAATAAAATCAACTGATACACACAATTGTCTCAAAAGAAAAAAACTGACCATAATTGCATTTTAACTGACATATTTTAACAGCATAGAGAATATCTGCAAGTTTCAGCGAATAAAACCAGCATTCATGGATATGTACTTATTACTATAATTTCATCATGTTTTCTACTACCTCAGTAATCTGAAATGACTTCCTTTGCCTGTACTTCAAGTTCCAACCTTTATTCTAGGTTTTTGACATTGTTCATGACTTGATCATGGTCAGCCTTTCTGACTTTCTTTTAGGTGTGATTCCTCCACTCCACTTCATTTCACAGGAATACCCTAATTTTCATGGGTTCGTATTGTATATGCCGATGCTATTTTCAACCTGCCCTCTTTCTCTAGCCAGTGAGAACCTAGCTGCTTTCTACAGGCCTCTAAGATCAAAGTCACCTCCTGCATGGGGCCTTCCTTAATCCCATTCCCTTATGCTCATTGCAATCCAAATTAACTCCCCTCTTCCCTGTGTGCTTTTGAAGCATTTGACATAGATCCCTAATGATGAATTGTATGCATCAGTCTCAGATCCAATAGACAAAATAATTTCCTGAATATGGGGAAGCACTGAAATATTATATAAGTCTAAGCCATTATGTTAAAAAAAAAAAAAACAAAAGAAAAATTGCATAAAATGTACACTTAGAAAAAGTTGCAAAAATTGTACAGATAAATCCTATACAACCTTCACCTAAGCTTCCTCTAATATTAACACTTTATATAACCACAGAACAATCGTCAAAATTAAGGAAGTAACTTTGGCATGATACTATTAACTGAAATAATTTGTTTGGATTTCACCAATTTTTTTTACAAAAAAAAATTTTTTTTCTGTTCCAGTATCTGATTTAGGGCCCCATGCTGCTGCATTTGATTGTCAGGTCTCTTTTGTTTCCTCCAATCTGTGATATTTTCTCACTTTTTCCTTGTCTCCTAAGATCTTGACACTTATGACAAATACTAGTCACTTACCTTATGCATGTCTCTCAGATTGAGTTTGATGTTTTCTTATGATTAGACTGAGTTTATACATTTGTCTCAAAAACACCAAAGAGGCAATGATGTATCATCATATGGGGCGCTTGATGTTTATACGGATTGCTGATAATGTTAAACTTGATTATTTGAGTAAGGTATTCTCTGGCAGGAGACTTTATGTAAAATTACTTTCTACCTCTCTGATTACTAAATATTCTCTGGGAGAAATTTTGAGAATATGAAGATATACCAATTTTGCTTACAACCCTGCCCACTCATTTTAGTATTCATCACTATATCTCACCTGTAGAGTTTATTACAGTGGTATAGTTTTATGAAATTACTTTTTAAATAAAAATTGTTAAGTTTTATTACATGATGCTACTATGATTTTATATTTTCTTCATTTTTTAAAAAAATTATCAGTTATAAATCTTCCACGAGAAGAGTTATTTTTCTTTTCCTCCATTTATTTTACTTAGTTATTTAGTTACTTATGTCAGTATGGATTCATTAGTGTTTATTTTATTCCCTGGCTAATAATGCAATATTAGTATTACTTATTTCTTTGGCCATTCTTGTAATCCCGCCTTGGCCATTGGGAACACCTTCAGTAGACTTCTGTGTTTTTCAGGCATGTCATGACCACTCCGTTTTCTGTAGCGCTTATTTGCCATCACCCACCACAAAATGCTCTGGTGTCACTGTGTTTTGAACAATGGCAAGAGCACAATTTGGGAACAGGTACATCAAAGTTAAAATATGGCTTCTTCTAACTCACTGTTCTTCCATATATTATCTTTTTTTTTTCTGAGCTCCAATTTTCATATTTGTGAAATGGGCCTGAATGCACTGAGAAAAATGACAGTTGTCAGTAAATTGTCCATTGTATGTATTTGATAATTTGCATTTTATTAAATGCTCAATATTGAAAAGCTGACCTCTGAGATCATTGAAAATGAAACACGAAACATAAAAACTCCACAGACCTGCTGCCCAATGAAACAACATAACTAGTGAAAATTATTTTAAAAAATAAAGGAAGAATCTGGGAATTGTTCTAAGAGCATACAGCACATGAAGAAACTGTTATTCAAGAAATATATTAGTATCTCATTCATCTTTAATTTTTTTAATGTTTATTTCTGAGAGAGAGTGAGACAGAACATGAGCAGGGGAGGGGCAGAGAGAGAGGAAGACACAGAATCCAAAGCAGCTCCAGGCTCTGAGCTGTCAGCACAGAGCCTGACATGCGGTTTGAACCCATGGACCATGAGATCATGACCTGACCTGAAGTGAAATGCTCAACTGACTGAGCCACCCAGGCGCCCCAGCGTCTCATTCATCTTGTAAGAGTAGTGAGAATCTGTGTCATTGAGACAAACCCACTCTCCCACTTCACAGCTCAGCTTGACTGTAGCTCCAGTCTGTGTGGATACAGTCAAGAAGACAGGGATCCCTCTTTGCTCAGCCCTTAATCAAGGTTTATCATATCTTACTTGGAGGGGCAATTTCCAGCATTTCTTATTCACCCAATCTGTAAGTTGAAGAGGCTAAGTTACCAGTAGGTACACCCAAGAAGCCAGGAACTCCCTTCCTCTACCTATTCCTACCTATAAGTGAGCAGACTGGCACCCCAATCATCCTTTTCCTATCTTGTTACTATCGTCCAGTTCCCTATATGGTTCTAAACTGGCAGTCCCCAGCCAAAAAAATATAGATGCTGTCATCTTAACCCAGAGCCCACAGTAGTGGCTTAGGGAATTTGCCTCTGGTTAGAGGTAGTTCATAAGAAAAGGGAGCTCTGAGCTCTCCCCAAAAATATGGACATTATTTAAGCAAATTGAAGCAAATTGTGGGTGAATTTCAAGCTAGGAGTGCTCTTAAAAACAGTACCTCCTCTTAATTAAGAGCAACAAGTTAAACTGTAGTCCAATTAATTCACCAAAGAGAACAAGAAAAATAGAGAGCCAGGAAGAACACTACTGGGATCAGAACTAAGCACAAAGATTGACCCCAAAATTTATCCTTGCCTTAATTTAATTGTATCGGAACACTCAGCAATTTATGTCCCAGGTCATTGTAACAAACAGTAGAACAGTCTGTCCATAATTAGTGGAGCCCAACAGGCTGAGTGTACTGTCAAATTATATGGTTTAACAGAGAAATCAGGCCAAGAGAGCAAAACAGAGACTACCATCTTAACTTGACTGTGCATATGTCTAAAATGGTACCTTTGAAACGCGAAATCAGAGGCTTCAGGCCACAAGCTATGGAGGAAATACACATTACTAAAATAGTCTACGCAAGTCACACACACACACATACCAAAACCACTAAGCAAACAATAACACGCTGGAAGGAAGGTAGGAGTGCCAGTATCCAGAGTTGCTAAAATATAATACTTAAAATATCCACCTTTCACCAAAAAAAGAAAAATACAAAACGAGATCTGTAAGAAACTTGAACATGTGAACTATGCACAGGGTAAAAGTAGGCAACAGAAGCTGCTGAGAAAAACCAAATGTCAGATTTAAGAGACTCCAAAGTAGACCCTATAAATATGTTCAAAAAACTACAGCAAATCAAGGCTAAAGATGTAAGGAAAGCATGAAAGCAATATTACATCATATAGAGAATATCAATAAAGAGATAGAAATTATGCAAAAGAACCATGAAATATGTGGGAATGGAATGACCAACAAACAAGATGAAGAGGATCTACATAAAACTTGATCTGGCAGAAGAACAAATTGGTGAGATAGAAGGCAGGTCAATAGACATTATGCAATCTGGAAAACAGATTTTAAAATAAAGGAAATTCATCAGAGCCTGAGCAATGTTTTACACTTTTAAGCCCACTAACATATGCAGAATGGGAGTAATAGAAGGGGAAGAGGGAAAAAAATAGAAGAAAAAATGATATTTGAAGAAATAATGACTGAAAACTTCCCCAAATTACTAAAAGTGTGAATATTCACATCCAGGTTCAACTAACTTTAAGTTAATGCAAAGAGATCCTTTCTGAGAGAAATAATAGTAAAAATGTTGAAAGATAAAGAAAAGAGAAAATCTTGAAAGCAGCAAGAGAAAAAAGACTAGTCATGTATAAAGGATCCTTTGATAAGATTAACAGTTGACTTCTCTTTAGAAACAATGGAATCTAGAGGTAATGGGATAGAATATTCAAAGGGCTCAGGAGGATGGGGAGACTGTCAACCAAGACTCCTATATCCAACAAAGCTAACTTTAGGAAATGAAGGTGGATTACATACATCCTTAGAATAAAACAAACAAGTAAAATAATTTATTGCAAAGCAACTCCCGTTACAAGAAGTGGTAAAGGAAGTTCTTCATACTTAAATCAAGTAAACCCAGATAGAAATATAAGTCCACATGAAAAACAACAATAAAGGTAATTATGTAATTATAAAAGACAGTATAACTACATATTTTTTCTTAACTTCTTTAAAACTGAATTGTATAAAACAATATGTATATAATTGTATTGTTGGGCTTATACAGAAATGACACAAAGGAGGTGAGGGAGAGCAGAGTTGTATTGGAGTAAAGAAATGACTCCTTAAATTGAACCCAATGAACAAATGAAGAGAATCAGAAATAGTAAGTAAGAATATAAATATAAACTCTATAAATGTATTTCGGTTCTCCTTTCTTTTCTCAGTTGTTTAATAGATATAAACTGTGTAAACACTACTTATAATGGTGCCACATATGTGTGTGTGTGTGTGTATGTGTGTGTGTATAACAACAATAGCCTAAAAAGGGTAGAGAATTCCAGAATTCTCACTGGAATTAATTCATGATAAATTTAAAGCATATTCTGGTAAGTTAGATATATATAAGTTCCAGAGCAACAACTAAGAAAATAAAAACAACAACAGCAACAGCAAAAACAACAAAAATAGTGAAAAAAGTAGGTAAAGGAATTTAAATGTTAAACTAGAAAAACATTACTTACTGCAAAGGAAAACATTAAACAGAAAACCAGGAACAAAAAGAGCTTATGTAAATAAGAAACAAAAATTAAAATGGCAAAAGTAAACCCAGCTACACCAATAAAAATTAAATATGAATGGATTAAAAAATCAAGTCAAAAAGTGGGGGTCTACAAGATGATGTGGCCACTTTGGAAAATTGTTTGTCAGTTCCTTAAATGGCTAAGCATAGTTACCATATGATTTGGCAGTCTCATATCTACAAATACAACCAAGAGAAATGAAAAAAACTACGTACACACAATAAATTTGTTTATGGGTATTCAGAGCAGCATTATTCATAATAGCCAAAACTGGATGCAAGTCAAATATCCATCAACTGAAAGAGGGACAAATAAAGTTTAATATATCCATACAACGTAATATCATTCTGCAATAAAAAGAAATGACATAGTGATACTTTTTGTAGCATGGATGAGACTTGAAGACATTATGCTGCCTGAAACAAGTCAGTAACAAAGGACCACATATTGTATGATTCCTTTATATGAAATGTTCACACTAAGCAAGTCTAGAGACAGAAAGAAGATTAATGGTTCCTGTGGGCTGGGGAGGGTCAGGGAGGGGGGCTTGGAAAATAATGACTAAATGGTACAGGGTTTCTTTTTAGGGTAATTAAAATATAAAAATTGTGGTTATAGATGCAAGCTCTGTGAATATACTACTGTATTCATTAAGTGTATGAGTTGTACATTATGTGAATTATATCTTAATAAAATTAAAAATTATTTTTAAAATAACTTTGAAATACATAAGTACCTATTTTAATATAAAAGTTGATTATTTATGAAAGTTATTTTTTTCTGACTTGTACTCAGTGCCCATATAAGGCTACAAGATGCTGAAAGACTCAGCTAACTATTGATAGTATTAATAAGGCTATTTGAAAAATTGAAGGATTGGCTGCAAGAGTGTAAATGTTAATTCCCTGATTATGTTTATAAAATAAAAATAAAAAGGTGCATAACACTGAGAATGGATTCCTGAACAAAAAATGGATTCAGAGTGTTTTTAGAAGAAATTGAAGGTTGTAAGGAAATTTTAGGTCCTCCCTTTTTTCTTCCTTTTCGCAAGTTATTTGATTATTTAAGTGATAATTTTCAGGAAAAAGAATATTTGCACCATTTCTATAAAAGATACCTTGCAAACTAAGGAAAAAATACTCTTACAACAAATACTGAAAAGACAAATGACAACATATGGCATAGGAAACTGAACATAATAGGACTTAACATTAGGTTCCTGAATGATCTTTAAAGACTTTAAAAAGTCTTTTCTTGACCTTGATATTTATATAATTTTTAGGGACAAAGTGTACAGTTGATGCAACTTAAAACATAGCTAAAAATAATTACAAACATTACTGACAAACTTTTATGAATGATCAAACCTATTTAAAGGAATATAAATGATAAGAACATGGATTCTTATACTGATAATAATACTGAGATTTGAATCCGACTTTATACCTGATTATTGGCAATATTGAACTTGTCAGAGCTTCAATTTCCTTACCTGTATAGTGGGAAATAATGGGGAAAACAACCTGCCTCCCTGGAATGCTATGATCTTAAATGAGATAATGCGTATGAGGCATTTAATAGTGTTAATGGCCATTATTCTTTTGATAGATACTATTTGAAGTGTAGACTACTTTCATAGACTCTTTTACATGTTTTGATCCAATTCATTCAGGAGAAACATCTTAATTAATCTTATTTATCCCTTGAAACATACCTATTATTTAATTGAAATAACCTTTAAAAATTGATGTGTATATGTATGTATGATGTGCATGTGTGTGTATTTTTGTGTGTGATGTGTATGTGTGTGCTGTGTGTGATGTTTGGGTGGTTGGATGAGTGTGTGTGTGTAAGTAAATATTATCAGCTAATCATGTATGAGTCAATCAAGAAGTCACAGACCTCTCAGATATCATGGAACCAATGTTGTCATGGTATTATTTTACTGTTCATCATATTGATCTTTCAGGTAGGAAACAATAATAGATGGTTCTGCCATACAGATATCTATAGATGTCTATAGATATAGATATAGATATAGATATAGATATAGATATAGACATAGATATAGGTATAGAGAAAGACATTCATACCCATTTGAGATCTCTCCTTGAATTCCTACTGTGCTACTTATGAGCTGAATTATATCATAAAAATATAGTCATTGAAACTGTCTGCACTCACCTTCCTCATATTTGATTTTATGGTAATGTAGTGATTTATGCAGTGATTTAGTACAAGAATTGAATGAGGCAATATAAATAAGTATAGTGCTTTGCCCAGTATATAAGTGACATTAAACAAAAGTCCCATTTGCCATTCCCCAATCCCTCTCTTTCTATGACAAAATACTATCACACCAGGTATACAAGGAAATGAAGCTAGGCTGTCAGAATTTGTTCTTGGTTGAACTAATGCTGTTTCCTAGAAACCATTGATTCCTTTTCTAGGTCATTATATATTATACTCTAAATAGGCACTGCTCAGATTTTTCTCTCGATGATTTGAAGTATGTGGATGTTAAAATTTACCTTCTCTTCAGCCCAAAAGAACCCACTAACATGTCTCTGTGATCCTCAAAACTGGCAGGTAAATTGTCACAGTAGCTTGAGTTGTGTTTTCCAAAACCAAGAAATCTAACTTATATCCCTGATGCCTCCTTATCTATCCACAGTTAATTCTAAGGAAACATGTCAATCCTTTACCATTCTGAGTACCATTTAGGGCAGGAGAAATGAAAATCCAACGAAGTTATGTAGGTATGGTTATTATGCCTTTTTCTTTTCTTAACATTTGAATTTCCAAATCCATTTCAGGGCAATAGCAGCTTCCATTGTGTATAATGGTGTAACGTGTATTGATTTCTAACGTCATGGAGTTCACTTAAGTAGTGAGAAGAAGCAGGTGTAAGCAGT
Source organism: Panthera onca (assembly GCF_046562875.1). NCBI lineage: Eukaryota > Metazoa > Chordata > Mammalia > Carnivora > Felidae > Panthera > Panthera onca. The sequence goes on along the minus strand of NC_138353.1, from coordinate 38,691,786 downwards.
TATAATAGAACATAATGAGAACAATGATTGATAAGCCCTTGGTCCAACTGTGGTATAAAAGCTTGGAGGTTGGGAAACTTTAGAAACACTGCCTTTGAGACATGTATCAAAGAAATGATTTTAAATTTTCCAGATGGACAGAAAGAGGAGGGTACTTCTGGCAGAGCAGTGGCTTGTGCAAGAAAAGACATTGAGGAATATGGTACATTTAAAGAACCACAGATAGTTCAGTATGAATGAGAAGTTAGGACCATTTTGGAAGAAGCCTGCAAATCTTAACAGTCATCCATGTATACAGGCTAGCAATATACATTTAGTTTGGACAACATAACTCAGAATTACTTTGAAACACAGAAAAGGAAGGAAATCACAGAATATAGAGAGACACAAATAGTACGTTCTCCCTTCATCAACCATGATTAGTCAGGGAATAGTCAATCAGTGATATCAAGCAGATGGTCTTTGTAGTCAATACAGTATGTACAATATGTGCTTGGTACCAAAATGCTGTAATTTCTGGCTCCTGTAAATTGAAAGGCTGCCCTAAACATCTGTGATCTGTCACTTGAAAGGTACAGTGTATCCAAAGGTTTGACTCATTTTTTCTCTGATATTCAATGACTTGTTTAGCAACCAGCATAGGATCTACTTGAGCTAAGAAGCTTTCTCTCTTGTTTGACCCCTGATTCAGCAAACCAACAGCTTATACAGAGTGGAGTAAAGATTGCTCTTAAGATACGAAAGGTTTTTTTTTTAATGTTTATTTATTTTTTGAGAGACAGAGAGAGAGACTGGGGGAGCGGCAGAGAGAGAGGGAGACACAGAATCTGAAGTAGGCTTCAGGCTCTGAGCTGTCAGCACAGAGCCTGACATGGGGCTCAAACTCGAGAACTGTGAGAACATGACCTGAGCCAAAGTCAGAGGCTTAGCTGACTGAGCCACCCAGGTCCCCAAGATATGAAAATCTTTTAAAAACAATCTATGTAATAAACATATGCTTTCCATGATTATAAACTTGTGGATGGGCTATAATTGATCAATAAAGTTAAAATGTGGTTGGCTTCTGAGAAATAGAAAATTCTTTCTCAACACAAATGACTCCATCCAAACTTCTACGCTAAGAGATCTGACCACACTCTAGTATGGTTTCTCTCAGACCAATACCACGATCCCTAGGATGATCCTATGTTTTTGTTTTTTTTTTTTTTAAATGCCCGAGAAAGCTCAATGCTACTGAAAGAATTTACTGTTTTGTTTTGGTTTTGTTTTTGTTTTTTTTCAGCCCAAACCTAACTCTAGGATCCTGACCTTTCTTTTCTTAGGTCGTTTATTTCAGACAGCTTACAATTATGAATACTTTATCTGCCAATTTAAGATATAAATCTCCTACCACTCTGAAATGTCTCCCCTGGGACCTGGGAGCTATGTCTTAGAAATGCAAACAAGCAGGGCTATAGCTCTTGATGAGCCCTTGATCATTTCCCTTCCTATGGGAAGGTAAGAGATTAATTTTGATGGATACCTTGCTTCAATTTGGAAAACTACCTGCTGTCCTAAAGGTAGGAAAATTTGTTTCTCTCCCATATAAGGGCAATTAACAAACTCACATGGCCTAATCTCATTGACTGACAACTCTTAACGCCTTTCAACACTGTGCCTTTGGCACATCCCAGCATTTAAAAAAGTTACAGTGGAGTGGAGTTGAGTTCTGTGGTAGTCTGAATAAAATCTCTCTGGAGGCAGAATAATGCTGGTTTTCTCCAATTATCATCTAGGGTTTAAAGGAACCATCTCTTAAAATAGGGGTTAAGGCTTGTAAGTGCCTCAGAAGTCCTTTATAAAATTATCTATTTTGTTATTCTTTTAATTTTACGTTTATTTATTTTGAGAGAGAGAAACAAAAAGCAAGTAGGGGAGAGACAAATAGAGAGGGAAAGAGACAATCCCAAGCAGGCTTCACACTGTCAGCACAGAGCCCCAGGTAGGGCTGATCCCACAAACCGGGAGATCAGGACCAGAGCTGAAACCAAGAGTCCGACACTTAACCGACTGAGCCACCCAGGTGCCCTCAGTAGTTCTTTATAGATTTTGGTAGAGAATGTTTCAGATTTCTGGTCACTTGGTGGCAGTGATAGCATTCATGCTTCTCAGGGTTCTGGGACTTCCCTATGTAGCATTGTGTCTCCCTGATGTCTTTGTCTCCAGCAGAGAAAAGCAAAGCAGAGAACTTCAGTTTGGAGTAAGATTGAAATTGACTTTGTGTGTGACCTTTGGCAAGTCATTCAACCTGGCTAAGCCATTATTTGTTTCTATGGTAAATAAGAGCAATAATAATACTTTCCTCACAGAATAAAATAATATTGTAAAGTGATTATCCTAGTACCTGCAAAATTGAGGATACACAGTAAATAAATACCACTCCCTCCAAGTGGCCAAAAACTTTTGGTTATGAAAAGCAGGTTTTAAGTGAGGAAGCTTAGAAAAGACAAAAAGAGGGGAAGAGGGATGGTGTCACATTTGGAGCATTAGCTATAAAATGCAAGGGTAAATGAAATGCCCAACAAGCACTTAAAAATTTTTGTTTGCTCAGGAATGCATTCCTCCATGATGCAGATCTTGGAGAGAGGATTAAGTCTGGACTGGGCCAGTGACTAAGAAGCCCAGTCACATTCTGTCTTAAATAGAACCGGGTTGACATTACCACAGATGAGAAAGTCAAGTTATAAATAGCAAGGCGGTGAAATAAAAACCTTCAAATTTAACTTCTAGCCATTAAGAGGTGACCTATGATTTGTTTCCCAGCCAAACGAGGACTTGTGAGAAGGATTATGAGATACTCATGGAACAGCAGAGGATTGAATGCCCTCAGGTCCCATGTGCACTTCTCACATGTTCTTCTTTAACTTGATAGTAAACTGAGAGGAACATAAAAAAAAAAAAAAAAAAAAAACCCAAAAAAAAAACAGCTCTCTCTTCCCATCACTACAGCTGCATAGCTCAGCTACAGAGGCTTTCTAAAAGGAGCTGATGTCCCTAGAACCTGGGCACATTGGTAATCATAATAAGGAGATTGTGAAATGATATCTAGTGGTTCCATAAAATCTTGGTTTCTCGAGACACAGAATGGTGTAATCATTCCTGCCCTACTTCGACAATAACATGCAATACTATTACATTGTAAGGTGCAATATGACTTATAGAACAGAGGTCTGTATTTTATATATTTTTTTATTAAACCAGCTAAGATGGTCAGCAAAAAGTATTTTCTGTGCACCTGTGTGCTTGTGTATGAAGGGGATCTCCTTCTCCATGCACAGTCATAGAGGTCAAAATAGCCTGATATGATTCACCATTTTTAATGATGATGATATTAAAAAATGGCCAACAAAAGCAGATTACTTTTTTTAAATATATCATTTGTGTATTTCAAAGGAATATTAATCTGAGTTTTGAAATCTCTTGAGGATATTTTAGAATGAAAACCTGGGTACTATTTGCATAATCCAAATGCTTCTGGAACTGATAATAATGGTCCATTGTTGTTAGTCTGTGTATGAGAAAAAAAATAGTTATTTAGTGTAATAGACATGGTTTCCAATGTTTTTTCTACAAGAACCTAATCCTTAGAGATACACTAGGGGGAAAAGATCAATAACTTTGTGATCAAATGTATCATAGTCTATTGCCTATTAATGGGAAGACCATAGTACAAGTTCTAGAAGTTCTAAAATAAAGTACCTCTATAATATTTTTAGCCCAGATTGTCCCTAACACATTAGTTTACAATATTTTTTAATAAGAATAATAAAAGAGACATTCAAAAAATAATTTGAATATTAGTTTTCTGGAAATCCTCCCTCAATATATTTATTATCATTAAACTGTACTGATCACTTTTTACTGCTGCAAGTTTAGTAACTAAGTGATTATGCTCTCATGCACTAAAATACGTTATAAACGACACTAACGAAATTGGTAATGATGCAAGCATATACACATGCAAGGATCATTACAGAAAGCACTGGCAATTGCTTTTTAAATAAATTTATAGTCAAAATTGAGCATGATATAGAAAACAAAATAAAGGATAGGAAAAATTCTATGTATCATTGTAGGGTAATTAATTACTTATTAAAAATAATTAGTGTTATGTTTATTTCATACCACTATACCAAATACAGGTTCAACTAACTTGGTAATTACATTTAATCACAAATAGAAAAAAAAATGCTTAATTATTTCTCTTTTGGGGAAATCGTTGATCATTCTGAATCTATACATATTATTATCTTCTCTGGAACTTTTCTAGTAGTGGAATTATTAGTTGAAAGGTTGCAACAATATTTTATATTTTAAATGTGATTTATCATTTATATAAGGATGTTCATTTTATACCATCCTTTGGCATCCTTTTTGTCACCAAGAAAATGTTCCAAATATTTGCTATCTTGTAAATTCAACTATCATGCATCCATTCTTATATTCACTCATTCATGCACGCATTTTTCCACTTAGGTCAGTATTGCAATAATTATTGTGATGCTGCTGTTTCATGATAGTCATGTACATGGACTTTGGAAACAAATTATCTGGGATCAAGTTTATTCTACCGCATGATTTATCTGTGGGCAAGCCACTTATGCTCTCTAAGCCTCATATTTAAATGGAGGAATGAAGATAGTACCTACATGGAATTTTGGAGGATGTATTATCTTTATCCATTAAAAGGACTAAGGACAAAATGTGTTACACAGTGAGCACTCAGTTAATCCTATGTTCAATAATAATTATAAGGACTGATATCTATTGAGCCCTTGGTACGAGTCAAACTTTATGTTAAAAGGTTTGCATAACTTAACTCATGAACTTCTATATCTAAGCAAAGCTTATTTATGTATTATTTGACAAGTTTTACATATAAATACACACACAACTTTGATTTTCGCAGTGATTTTACAGATGATAAAATAGGGAATCTGAGGATTTAAGTAAATTATTTAAAGCCATGTATTCAGAAGATGATCAGACCATAATTAAAACCACACAATTTAAATCCAAAGCATGTACTTTCTGTGGTTTCAGTCTACTTCCTGATTTGGATTTGGTAATCAGATTCACCGAATTTAAAAATATTTGTAGGTATGAATATATATCACATTCATGGGAATCTATTAGAAGAAATTGTTGATAGAAACATTTCTATTCCTTTTACATATTCTTTCCATAAACAGTTCAAAACAAGTTAAACATTGAAGTAAAGTGCAAGCATTTATTCAATCCTAACACTCATTTATTGCTGCTTATACTACAAAGCAACAGAGATTATCCCTTTAATATTTAATACACTAATAAATATGCTCCAGAAAATCTATCCCTTTTTGTGTCAGTATTCTTCCCCTATGGTTTACGGCTTTCCAGAAGTTTGTTATGTGAAAGTTCTATAAGAATAAATCATTGTTGAGCAAAAGAAAGAGCAGCCATGTATAATTGCAAAAGAACCAGATATAACATGGTATTGACCTTTGAGTGTCAACCTGAACCATTACTATTAACACATATCTATGGTGGGTCTACATTTCTCTACATTTCTTCAATCATTGTCTAATGCTGGCAAATTTTACCTTCATTGAGCACACAGACTACTGTGGAAGAGACAAACACTTTATACTACAACAGATATATATGATTGCTAAATCATGTGAGTCAGTGCTTTACTAGAAGGATGCATATGAGACTATAAACTTCATGAGCATACACATTTTGTTGTTGCTTCCCATAATGTGCCTCAGTACTTAGAATGGATGCTTGGCATATTACAGGTGCTCAAAAATTTTTGGCCAATGAATTCATAAGTTAATGGATGAATCAACAAAAATGGTGGAAGGATGTAGGGGGAATGACCCAGTTTGCTGTACAGGCTCAGGATGGACTTCAGAAAGGCTTGAGGTAGGTTTGGCTCTTACAGATGGAAAAAGAGGAGAAAAAAACAGTGCCACTTATGCCCATTTAATGCTGGTGGAAGCAATATCATTTTGTTAACGAAATCACTGTACCTCATTTTGATGTGTTCCCTGACGTTTTATAGAAGGAGACTTGGTGAATGCCATTATAAATCTTGAGTCATGAGTTTACCATGTCCCTTCCCAAGAGGTAGCAAGATGAAGCTGAAACACAGATGGACCTCAGGCATTTGATTTCTGTTTTTTTTAATCATATTTTGGTTCAGACCTCACTTATTTGTCAACCTCCTTATATCAATTGTCTACTAAAAGGAGCTATAAATATGTGTGTGTCTGTGTTTAATAAAACACACTCACTGTCCCCCTACCAAAAATCATTTATTTCCCATTGCTTTCAAGATGAAAGTTAACAGAATTATTGTATTTCTGAATAATTTGGTGTAAGCCCATCTTTCTAATCTCAGTTTGGCCCATCTCTTCTCACTACTGTCTGGCCACATTCACCTGTTCCTAGAACAGGGTGTCTTCAGTCTGGCTCCCTAGAAACAGAGGCTGAGATGGTTTTATTCTAGATTTATTGGGTATATGCTTACCAAAGAAAGATCTGAGGAAAGTAGCCAGGTCACAGGAGAAATGCTAAATAATAAGGTGGTCTCAGAAGAAGACTATCTTCTGAATAATCCTGCATGGAAATTCTGGACACAAATCGCACACCAGAGTTAGACCCCTCTCTGGGTAATGGTGCTAACTTTTGATACTTAGACATACATCTTTGCTCTTGGGTGAGAGAGAGAGAGATTTCCCAGATGACTTTGAGGGCTGTTTTCCAAAGAAAGGAACAATTGCGATCTGTTAGCAGTGAACAATCATAGCATCTTGGCTATGGATAGACCAGCCCCATAAAGAGGGTTTGAGTGGCATAACAATGTGTAATGTATAGGTTACTTCTTGTACTGCTCGTATCCACTTCTCTTATTAAGTTTATTCCACCCAGTCACAGCTTCTCCGGGCTTCCAGTTAGTTACAATCTGGGGAAATTTCCAAGAGGAGGGTTAGTGAGATGAGCTGCAGCCCTATGCTGCATTACTCTGGATGTCATTACTATGTGTGGCAATCCAGGACTTATCCTAGATCATTGTTCTCCTAGAATAGAATTTATGTAGGTTCGAATCTTCATCCCTAAGGAGTATGAGGTGCTGGTCACCATGTTCAAATCAGGTATGATTGCTGTGTTTATCCATTTTCCATTAAATGGGAGTATCAAGTGGTGTTCTAGTAGGGTCATTTAAATATCCATTGGGTCTCTTCTTTTGGCAAGGGTAATCATCTGAAGAAGGGGGAAACTGAATATTAGCAAATATCACAAAAGCTAGGGAATGGGTACACCAGCATGTGAAGGAGATCTGGGCAGGGCACTTAAAACATGCACACTAGGGGCGCCTGGGTGGCGCAGTCGGTTGAGCGTCCGACTTCAGCCAGGTCACGATCTCGCGGTCCGTGAGTTCGAGCCCCGCGTCAGGCTCTGGGCTGATGGCTCGGAGCCTGGAGCCTGTTTCCGATTCTGTGTCTCCCTCTCTCTGCCCCTCCCCCGTTCATGCTCTGTCTGTCTCTCTCTGTCCCCCAAAAAATAAATAAAAAAAACGTTGAAAAAAAAAAAAAAATTAAAAAAAAAAAAAAAAAAACATGCACACTAAACCCTTTACCACCTCAGAACCTTTACACTTCTGATCTTTTCATTTGGGACATTTGTCCTATTATTTGAACGGCCAATCTTATTCACTGAGAACTGCACATGCTTCTTCTTCATAGGTACCGTCACCCACATTGCCACCTAGGTGTCATTGTCCTTATTTTCCATATTCCTTATGGAAAATTTCCAGGTCTGTGTTTTCCTCTTTTCAATACTTAGCTAGATTTATATTAACATTTTTGTTTGACAACTTAGTCTTTTTTCTATCTTACTGTTAAAATATATGCTTAGTGAGGGGAAAAGTTAATTTGTTTTTTCAATTCTGTATCACTATCCCCTAGGATAGAGACAGAATTAGAGGAACAAAGTAGATGTACACAAAAATATTTGATGTGTGCTTATATTTGAATGCATCAATTGTGTGTAAAGGCCCTAATGGGCTACCACACTCACCTTTTGTAGGCACTATAAATATCTCCATTACACTAGTACCCAAGGATCACTTTATATTTACCTGCTTTACCCCCCCCCCCCAATATGATGTATGCCCTTTGTAACACCTTTCATGCCCTCCACAGAATCATCTACACCCTTAACTCCTCAGCCATGTGTTTTTTTTTTTTCTTTTTTTCTCTTTGGTTTGCAACCTCATAAAAGACACATTTAGTTGCAGTAGATTGACCTAGTCCTACCTGTCTTTTTTTCCTGAAAAAGTCAATCCACTTCTGATCATGATCCTGGAGCCCAGTGCATTAGGTCTAACTCTAGACCAAAAGATGGGTCTTAACCCTTGGCTCTCCAAAGATGTATCTGATTCCTTTTATCTATTGTGAGTATTGTATTTGATTTCTGTAGTTTCAGTATGTCTACTTATCTTTATAAATACATTCAAGAGACTTTTTATACTGTTTGTGATTAATTCTCAATTATTAGTTTTGGAAGCTAAATGTAAGATAACGTGAATCCCTTATTTTTAAAGTAGTGAAGTGTAAGAAAGTTTAGAAATGTCATAAATGAGACTTTAAGTATTGTGGTTTATTAATTCTGTGTAATAAGAAACCTACATAATTTATTTGGGGAGAAAAATTAGAGTTTTTTATATGCACGCATGTGTGTTTGTGTATGTGTGTGTACATATATATGTGTATTATTAACTCATAAATAAGATATGGTCTTTATTAGATGATAGAGTGATATACTTGGCTAAGATGTGATGTTGTTAATATCACATTCCCATCGGTGCTACCCTTTAATAATTTTTTCCTCTAATGAAAATACAAAAGTCAGCTCAAACTGTTTGCTTTCATATCCTTAGTGTAATCGATTTTGAACACTCCATATGCTGTTTTTTGTACCTTTGAAGATAAGATGTAATTATTGAAAGAAAATGGATCAATAAAATAAGAGATCTGGGTGCTTATTAGTTTATCTCACTCTGCCTCAAGCTCAATTTTCAAAGAAAACAAGCTGTTTGAATGTACTTTTCTTGGGAAAGAAAATTAACTGGTGTGAGTGTTCTGGGAAAATTCTTGAAATGCATTTTAAGAAATGTATAATCCCCAATGATCAAAATTGCTCTGAGAGTCACCCCTTGCATGAGTGAATCCTGAAGGAAATTTTGAGTAGAGCTGCCATTCTGTAACATCTTAGATGTAAGGGACATTTCCATAGATTCATCTTGGAATCTGTTGTAGGCATACCAATAATAAGATATGTAACAGAACTCATACTTGTCCAAACTTGACTGTGCTCATCTAGGCTTATTCTGTGTGGATATAATTCAGCTCATCAGTTATGTGGCAATCCATTCAATTTTTTCAAGTGACCAAGAGATCAACCTCCTTGTTGGGCAGTATGTATAGTCACATTTTATCTGCTCAGCTCTTACAGAAATAACAAAAGTGATGCTTCCTGTCAGACCCAGGCTTTGAGGCTTAAGATGTATTAATTTCAAACACGCATATTCATGAGTTTCCTTTCTTTTAGTTATCTGCCCCTGCCTTTACTTTCCTAAATCTAATTTTAGCGTGTGTACAATACTCCAATATTTTGAGTACACCCTTGGAAAAGACTAATGAATAAATTAACATAAATAATCCTTTAGATACAGTTGTATCCTAAGCCATCTGTCTATCTGAAATATGAAGGCCTCCATTTGATTGGTTAGAAAAATCCCATGATTTTGGATAATTCTAGACATGACCCAAGTGAAAACAAATAACAACTTGTAAGATAGAAAGTTAGAGTAGAAAAATATCCCTTGGGATTTTCTCAATAGCCTAGCATCACACACTCATGAAACTTTGAGAATAAGATCAAACAAAAGCGTACCTAAGGATTTTATGAACACTGACAGACTTCTTATCTATTCCTTGAACTCTTTACATCTCTGTTTTACGTCTTTATTTTATATTCTCTTATTTTCCATACATTCTATCAATGACTCACACCTCTGTACAAGGGAATCTAGGTGGTTTACATATTGCCAACATAAATGGGACCAGGGACACTAATCTTGCCCTATCAAGCACTTAATGCTTGAGTTCTTTTGTAAATGATTCCAACAAACATCTATCCTCTGTTATTTCCTGTATCATTGTGAATGGCAAAATTACTAGGAATAAAAATAATGATAGCTGATTAAAAGAATATTGTCATTTACACTTTATTTAGTGCTATGATGTTCTAGGCATACATATATAACCTCTGATACTTACATGTACTATCCAAAGAAGATGTTGTTGTTATTTTTTCAGATAAAGTAACTTAGATTTAAGGAAACAAAGTGACCTGCACACAGCCATACAAATAAGTTCTGGACTAGGTATCTGAGACCTGTCTGCATCCACTAAAGCACCTTCCTTGAACAACTACACTGATAAAGGCTCACCAAATGTTGAAGCCATCTTTTTCCCACTCTTAGTGGAAAAATATTTTCTTTGGAAAGGTCTTCTGTTTATATGAAGGTGAATTCAAAACTGCATTCTGCTAGGCAATTCATTACTAAGAGTGATCATAATCTGTTACACTTATTTTCATATTTTTAGTGTTCATACATATACATATATACATATATATAATAGATTATTCGTTAGCATGATGGTATTCTCAAGAATATTGCCATACATACACAGAATGGTATCATCAAGTTTAGAGGTTAACTGAGTACATTATAATATATACAAGTATTTCTCATTTATTCATTTAGCTTGGTAAAGATATCAGTTCACATAAAAATGAGTACTTGCAGGGCGCCTGGATGGCTCAGTCTGTTAAACGTCATACTTCAGCTCAGGTCATGATCTTGCAGTCCATGGGTTCAAGCCCTGCATCAGGCTTTGTGCTGACAGCTCAGAGCCTGGAGCCTGCTTCGGATTCTATGTCTCCCTCTCTCTCTCTGTCCCTCTCCCACTCACGCTTTGTCACTCTCGGTCTCTCAAAAATGAATAAATGTTTAAAAAATTTTTAAAAAAATGAGTACTTGCTCCAGCAGCTTTTTGTTTTTTAATTTAGTGTATAAAATGCAACCCAGTTAACTCAGCCAATGCCATGGCACAACAGCCAAAGCAGTATCAAGTTTTTATTCTGTTACTGTGAACACACAGATTAGTACATTAACTACCAGCAAACTCTAAGTAGTCATACCCTCTGAGCTCACATTTGTGAATTGTACAGAACTTATTAAGGCATGAAAAATTAGGAATCACATAAAAAATGCATGGCATAAAGGATAATTATTCTATTTCATTTACTTTAAGTTTTTATTCAGTATATATTATTGACACCTACTCTGATGACAGACTTAGTGCCAGAACCAGCAGGTGCACATGGAAATAATATGTAGTCCTGAGTCAGACAGTTTGTGGTCTAATGGGGAGAGAGATGGATTTGTCATAATGTACCTACCATGTACCAACGTACATGGGCTGGTGGAACCAAGAGGATATCAAAACAAGCTGGGTCTGATTTTGGAGAGGACATGACATTTGCACTTTGGTTTGAATTGAGATCAGGCAATACTGGGAAGAGAAGCAGGCACTGAGCTAGAGGCTGGCAAAGACGTTGTAAGTTTGTTATAAACCTTGCAAAGATGTAATTTTTTTTTCTAGGGAGAATAAGGATAATTCTAAAGAACTATAAGCAAAATGTCAATAATTATAATGATCATAATGTCACTATTAGTTTTTAACTATTCTGGAGATGATGTGGTGACTAGGTGGGAATTGGTTAAATCAGAGAGAACATTAAAAGATTCTATACAAAAAAAAATGATATGAACTAATTAAAGTAGTCATAGTAATAGAGGGGATACAATGGCTACTCAAGGGTTGGCATAGGAAAAGGACCCATTAACCAAGTTATTTGGACACTCCCTGTGCACCATTTCAAAATCCTGTTGGTGCAGACGATGCCTCATCTTGGCCTATGCTATAAACCTCTTCTTTCCTGATCTGAAGTTCTTCTGACCCTGTGGCAAGGGATACCCACACAGTGTGTTCTTTATAAATGTTATGTGCAGCTCAGAAGTGTGGGAAGTTAATGACCATAGAGCCATCAAGAGCCAGGGGACAGTGATGGATAAATGCTCCTTCCCTTCATCCCTAAAACAGTTAGTTCTGACACACATTCCATAAAGCAACTCAGAAGATCCCAGCTGATAGTGCATTCACTCACTCAGAGCAGTAACCAACATCATAGCACATATTTACATTGGCATTTCTTTCTTCTCTGTGTCACTTGCCTTGTCTCACACTCTGACTTTCTGTATGTTATTCCCCAAATAAGCAGTATGCATGTCAGCTGTCGTCTCGGGTTCTGCTATGAGGGTAAAGTAGGACAAGGTAGTGGTTGATCAGGAATATTGAGGGAGACATATCATGTTTAAAGGCTTCTTGTTTATATCCCTAATTCAGGGGAAACTCTACAAAGACCTTATGGCTCTCTGTCTATGGATTCGGCAAGTGAATGGTTTGACATTTCATAGTGAAGATGAGAGCAGCCACTTAATACGCTTACCAACACCCTAAGGTGTATTCTAGCATGCCAGAATTAGCTGGGCAAGTTTCTCTGTGAGATCTTACATGAGAAGAAAAAGCCACTAGAAGCCTGAACAGAAATGGAAGGGGTGGATAGAGAAAAGCCATTAAGCAGATCTGTTTAAGTATGAGTCTGCGAGCCAGTCATGAGGAAGTAGAAACCATGAGTAAATAGACGGCATAGAGTAGTAAAAAGATACACAAAATACAACAAAAGTATCAACTGGTAGTGTGAAAAGGGAGCAGGTGGCAGAGCCACAGGTGGTAAAAAAAAAGAACAGAATTTCCTTAGTTCCTAACTTACTTTCCATTTCTTGTTTCAGTTCTTCACCACAAATATTTCTTCCTAATTACAATGAATTTCACTTTTTGAAAGTGTTTTGTGCCATCATCTGAGTCTTAGGACTAGAAGAACAACAGTAAAACTTTGCCCATGCTGCTTTCTTTGGTTAATATACAGCAAAATCTTCCCACAGTCCAGAACAAAAGGAAGTTCTGCCCAGACCTCCCCCATACTTCTTTGAAAACCTCCCCTTTAATTTCAGCACGTTTTCATTAATTCTGGTATCAGGAGCAGAACCAGACTAAATCATCTAAGACTCATGACATTATGCAATAACTTGGAAATACCAAGCACTTTAATGTAATTATCTTGTCTAAAACAGTTTAGCAAACAGAAAGTCAAGCTTCTGATGGTTTATGCTAATAGGTCTCAGAAGCAATCACACTGGTTATTGTATTATTTTTCCTGCCCCTGTGTCTCTCTGTTAGTATATTTCACTTGGTACAAGGCTGAGACAGACAGACAGCATTTTTTCTTTGTTTCTTAAAAGTTGATGTTAAATCAATATTATTATGCAAAAGCACAATTAATAACAGGAATAATTTCAGTGCCTTGGACTTGGAAAAATTGAAGTGTCTGATGTATCATTTTAATTTGAATATAGAACCAGAGACATAAAAACTCATAGTAGAACAAAATAAAACAAAAATATAAGGTTAAACTGAAACCTTCAATCTTTGGATGTATTGGTAAACTCTGGGAAGGGCATCATCTACATCAGGGATTGAACAATTTTTCTGTAAAGGACCAGATAGTAGATATTTTTGGCTTCTGAGCCATATAGCTTCTGCCATAACTAATGTAATCAGCAGAGTAGTAGTGTTTGCCAAAAGAGAAGATAGACACATTTAAATTTAAAGTTGAAAGAAATCAAAGACACTGTGTCGCTAAGAACGTGGCCTATTTTGGGGGTAGTGATTTTGTGCAATAGAGAGGGGACATTGCAGATTGAGTTCCCTAGGAAGCAGAATGCAAAGTACAGATGATCATGCTGGATGTTGATAGGGGAGCACTCTTTGTGTTGACCACCTATGGAAGGAAAAAGAAGATACAAGGATCGGATAGAAGGAGATGCTAGACGGCAATGCAGTCCAAGACCTTAGACAATCCTATGAGGAGCTCTGAGGCTGGAAAGAGTCATCGTCCCAAGTTGAATCATGGGATGAAGCATTACTGTTTCCACATTGGTTAATCCTTAATTAAAGAATGTCTTGGAATGTCGCATGTCATTGAAGAAAACTTCCTGCAGCCAAAGTGAACCCACAAATGGGTGAGAGCAGAGGCCTAACAGCATCACTCCCAGATGCTTCTTCATTCCTGAAAGTAGCATATCCCAGTGTTCAGTATAGTCTACCCTTTACCTTGATCTTGTCTACTATAAATTTTATGTATATATATATATATATATATATATATATATATATATATATACATAAATATAATATATATATATTACTTTTTTTGAATAAAATTTTAGAAGCAAGTACTCTAGTGTTCCTAGGAAAAGCAACAGGAATTCTAAACCCCTCTGCAACAGCTGGTGTCCAAACTGTGACTGGTATTTTTTTTCTTTCTCCTCCATCCACATCCTAGATTTCTGACCTCAGCTAACTGGTTTAACTGGCTGACCTGGTGGCATGGCCCCGTTCTGTGTCTCTGGGAGATGTGAGCTCATGTTCACCATACCTTTCTCAGGCAGGGGTTACCGAGCTTGTGCAATTATAATAAAAGGTGGGCAAGGGGATCAAAGAGGCACTCAAGTGAATCTGTGTGTGTGCCAAATTCACTTATTCTCCCATTTGCACAATTGCCCTGATAACAACAGCCTCACCTCCTGCTGATGAAGAAGACTCATGACCCCTGTCAACACGATTGCTCTGCTTGTTGAGTGCTGGTCACTTTTCATGAACCCTGAAGTCCCAAAGGCAAAGTTCTAGCTTATATTTCAGTAGGACTCTAGTGTTCCCTAGTGGAAGTGTTCTCCCTGTGGAAATCAGGATCTTTGAATTCTGAGCCCAAAGTTGCAAGGATGTAAGAATAAATCAGAAATTGTGGTGTTTTGTTGGTTGGTTTGTTTGTTTGTTGTTTTACATTGAGTAGAATAATGCTAATTGGGACTATCCTGAGTTTTTGGACCTACACTTTAAAGTGAACACCATGAGCTAGATGGAAGATGACTGTCCGTCTTCTTATGGTATTGTCCTCAGGCTGGTGCCTTAAATTGGATATTCTACCCCTGTGTCTTTCTGGCAGCTTCTGGGCAGTGGGCTATATTATATGATCTGTGTGGAACCCATAACCAAGGGCCCATTTCTATCCCATTTTTGCTGTCACATAGGTCCCTTGGATTGAAGTGTTGTCAAGTGGGATTCCATGTTGGTGAATTACATACTCTGTAAGATAATGATGGTGACAGAAGTCCTATTGACACAGAGTGCAAACACATAACTAAAAATATTTTAAAAAAAGATTCTTCCTAATTGTTTTGTGTCTTTTCAGTGGTGGGTACTCTTTAGTGGGTATTAAAATATGATTTGGAGAGCTTTACACTTTATGTATACTCCTTTCTTCCTTTTATTTTTCCACATGTCTCTATGCTAAGTTTTCTTGTCCTTGACCTTCTAAACATTATTCATATTCATGCAAATTCTAACTGATGACTACTAATCTTTCCAAACAGTAAATGACACTTAGCCTGTAATCATTGATTTATCAATCACCATGTGTGTTGTCTGTTTCTAAAGCAATCAAGATTATCAATGATTACCCAGTTCTACTGTTCTTGTAGTTACTAGTTCTCACCTGCCTGATATGTGGAAGCAGCTAATACATTTGCTTAAGCCAGTGTAGTATCTCCGTTCATTATTGGTGAAAGGTTTGGAAATTGCACTGATACCTTGTGCCAGGAACAGTCTGTGCTCCACCTATCATCAGTGATGGGTCTCTTCTTGCCATCTGGGTGGCAAGTGATCCAGCTAAAATACCATTCTAGAATCTCCCTTCTCAAACTATTCCTGGCACCAAAAAAGTCAGAGTTCTCCAAAAAGCAAACTCTGATATGGAGATTCACGTGCCAGAGATTGATTAAGGAACCTTGGAGTACTATACCTATGAAATGGGAGGGAGGAAAGTAGGATTGACTAGAAGGAGAAGATGGGCTGTGATGCAAATGCAAAAGAAGACTGAAATATATTTCTAGTGAAGTCTGAAACAGAGTGGTCCCAAGAACTGGCGGGGGTCCCAAGAACTATTCATATTACCATGTTGACCAGTCATGGATAGAGTCTGCCCAGGGAAACTTGTTACATGAATAGTATTGTTAAAAAATTTAAAAAGAAGAATCGGTATATTATTAAGCAATATATATAATTAAGTTTTTTTTATAAAAGATAATTCTCTATCTCTGATTTATATGACCGTAAGTGTATTATAAAAACCATTGACTTCATCATTCTTTTAAAGATATATAACCACAGATATTTAACTACTAGATATGTGGCAGGTACCATGCTAGATGCTGAAGAAACAATATTGTACAAAATGTATGGGGACTACCCTCCCAGACCTACTGAAAAAGATTAGACAGTTTAGCATGTAACTTTTTTTTTCCCTAGAAAATTTGAAAACTCCCTTAGATCTTACTCTGTTCACTCTATGACAATATGGTTTCTTTGGATTTTAAGTTATATTGGTGGCTGTTTGGGGATAGCAAACAAACACAACTTTTAAAATATATTAATGAATGATAAAAAATCAGATGAGTTAGAATTTGTAGAGAATTACAAAATTGGCCTACATTAAGTGCTGCAAATAAAACAATTAACTATGGTAAGTAGTAAGGAGTTAAATAGAAAGCTGATAGGAACTGAGTAGAAGTGGCTTCTATTTAAGAGAAGATGGCCAAGGAAATGATTTAGGGGAAAGAGAATGGCATTTAGAAAAACTCTAAGAAAGCCAATGCTACTGCCTTTAAGGAATAACTGAATCTAAGATTCCTGGTTTTCTTTTAAACACTGTTTACACTTTCTGAGAATATTTGGTTCATACTAACATGTTATTCTTTGAAGACAAGCCCACACACAATTCTTTGTAGCTCCCATGGCATTTGGTGGGAGGTTAGTCACATCATTGGAATTCGTTGGGCTTTTGATTAAATCACTGTAAAAATTCACTAATTTTAAATACAAGAGAGTGGTTCTCTTTATAGTCGTTGAGAATATTATATAATCAAACTAGCATTATTCTTTTATTCAAATTTAAAATAAAGTAGATTGGGTACTTTTCATGTTGTTGTCTTTAAACAGCATGAACCCTGGCCCAAAGTACTGCAAGGAACTAATCTGAGTGGTTCTCCTCCATTTCCTAGTGAAATTCTAAATTTCAGCATTGATTAAAAAAAAAAAAAATGAAACCTCAAGATATTAATTAACCTGCTAAAAGTAACATGTAGGTAAATAGCAGAACTTAGAACCCTCTTAGAAAAATCTGACTTTCTCTAACCATAAAACATCAAAATGAAGGTAACAATAGTTTTCTGAGTCATTTTTTTTCTGAATCTTTAATACCCTATCACTGTTGGCAGGTGATAAATTGTTATTGATAATAATGAGATCATGTAGGGGAAGCCTCAGCTCTTTAAATAAAAAAAAAAATTCTTTGGGGATGCCAGGGTGGCTCAGTCAGTTGGGCGTCTGACTTCGGCTCAGGTCATGATCTCACAGTCTGTGAATTGGAGCCCCACATTGGGCTCTGCACTGACAAACTCAGAGCCTGGAGCCTGCTTTGGATTCTGTGTGCTCCTCCCCTGCTCATGCTCTGTCTTTCTCTGTCTCAAAAATAAATAAAAACATTTAAAAAATTAAAAAAAATTTCTTTGTATCTCCTTTTAAAAAAGGCTTGGTATCACATTTATTAGAACATATTACTGGTAAATTCTGATTTCTTTAGGTATTCTCTTACTCTATTTGATCATTATTCCTATGGGGGGAAAGCAGAACTTACCAGGAGGCTTTTGTTATTGTTTTACCATGAGTTATTTCTACCCAAAGCCAAATATCATTCAGAAGTATGCAGTTCTAAGTTTGTTTCTTCCTCTACTGGTAGTGGGTTGTGGTTTTTTCCCCCCAATCAGAGAATTCAGTTTCCCAACAGTAACGAGAGAGGTAGATAGATTAATCTTTGAGTCCTTTCTACTCTGTCTTCTGTATACACTAAAAGTCAACTGCATCTTCTTACATCTCCTTTCTATTTTAACCTATTGTTCAAAGTCAAATACGCCATATCCTATCAAATCAAGAAAGACAAAGGTAGCAAAGCTTTTTGATAGCCATCAGTGCAATCAAATGCCTCTAGCAGAAAATATTCCCGTTCTTTGATTCTGAGAAGCCAGATAATGCTGGACATGTTGTAGATGACAGAAATATGACTTCATGCTCATTTTATTACTTTCTTTGCACAGAAGATGACTGTACAAGGCATTGGGTATGTAAGGATGTGACACTGGATGGATGAATGAGCAGTTCAGGCCTGTTTGGACTTACGCATCAACAAATCCCCAGCCAGGGACAGACAAAAACATGGCTTGTTTTGCTTCCTAAACCAATAACCTCCCATGAATTCTCACATTAGAAGGCTTCCTCTTGGACCTCTTTCTCTCATCAAACAAAAATAGGTGCTCTAGGAGACTTATAGTGGTCCCCAAAGATGTCCTGCCCTAATCCCTGGAACTTGTATATAGTTTACTTTGTATGGCAAAAGCCACTTTACAGATATCATTAAAGTAGGGATCTTGATATAGGAAGGTTCTCCTGGATTAAAGAATATAATGTAATCACAAGGGACCTTATAAGAGAGGTATGAGGGTCAGAGTCATAACAGTAGATGGGATGATGGAAGTAGAAATCGCAGAGACAGAGAGATTTAAAGCTACCCTGCTGGCTTTGAGATGTCGAATAAACTGTAAGCCAAGGAGAGCATGAGGCCTCTTGAGGCTGGAAAAGTCAAGGAAGTGGATCCATCACCAGAACCTGTAGAGAGAGCACAGTTCTGCAAACCCATTTTAGTCTTCAACAGTTTGTGTTGTTTTAAGCTCCTAAGTTTGTGGTATTTTGTTAGAGTGGAAATAGAAGTTTCATGCAGGTCCCAACTTCCATCTCTCAAGAAAGAATATCCCTTCTTAAATTGGTCTAAGAGTGAATACAAGACAAAGATTCAGATTATCAACTCTCCATGGATTATAAAGATTAAATGTTATTAAAATAATACATTGAGGTTTATGTTTTGGTTGTCATAGTGATTATTAGTTCTGCACATAAGGTATTATTTTGAGCAACATGAGCCACTTTGTATAAAACAAAATAATATAATACATTCCTATGGTCCATTACATATATACAGCCATCTGAAATAGGCATTTCATAATCACTTTCAATATATAAATACACACTCATGTGCACACACACGCACACACACACAAAGTCCTGGGTCTGCACGAGTAAGTGTGTGTGTGCACGTGTCTGTGCGCGTGTGTGTGCGCGTGTGTGTGTTTCTAATACTATGTAGAAAGCACCATTCCCAAATTTCTCTCCTGTGGAAGTAATTCATATTTATTAATTCATATTGACATTTCTGAATATTTATGGCCTAATTTAACAAGATTCACAACCATAAAATATTTGGAAATGTTACTTGCCTTTCACTAGTGGGTGAGATATGGCTTAGGTTTTTCTAAACCTTTTCAATCTTTACTTCCCTTTATCCTTATTTCACAAAATATCACCCCTGTTATTCTTTATCTGCCTTTTCTCCCCTTCAAATGAACTCTTTCCTTAATACTGAGATTCCAGGAATTGGTGGAATTAAAAGTAATGCATTTCTCTGAG
Organism: Panthera onca; assembly: GCF_046562875.1. Classification (NCBI taxonomy): domain Eukaryota; kingdom Metazoa; phylum Chordata; class Mammalia; order Carnivora; family Felidae; genus Panthera; species Panthera onca. The sequence goes on along the minus strand of NC_138353.1, from coordinate 38,671,876 downwards.
AAATTTGCATTATCAAAGGTTTCAGAGTGTTACATTCTAAACATCAAGCTCTGTTGGTAGAATGTCTAATGTCTGTAATCTTTGGCATTTTTAACTTTCATTTATAATAACGTTTACAGTTTGCAAAATACTTTCCTTTGAGAAGAACACAAGGTTCAGAGTTATCAGTTAGGGTTCTGACACCAACTTTGCCACTTACAAGCAGTGTAAACAGAGGCAACCTACTTAATATTTTTAAGTCTCTGTTTTCTTATCCTAAGAAAACAAAAGTGGTATATTTATCTTCTATGTTTATTTTGAAGATCAAATTATATACTGATGCAATACACATAAAAAAAGGTTAAGCTATAAACCACCACGCAAAGAAAGGTAACAATTTCACATTATTACAATTGTAAGCATCTCTACAATAGTAACAATATTGCTGTTATTGCAGAGATTACATTGATGACTGAAAAATGATCTTTAAAGTTTATTTATTTATCTTGAGAGAGAGAAGAGAGTGTGTGCGTGTGTGTGCACGCATATACAAGTGAGGGAGGGGCAGAGAGCAAAGGAGACAGAGAACCCCAAGCAGGCTCCACACTGTCAGTGCAGAGACTGATGTCAGGCTTGAACTCACAAACCTGAACCATGAGAAAATTACCTGAGCTGAAATCAAGAGTCAGATACTTAAACGACTGAGCCACCTAGGCGCCCCTGAGTGAAAATTTATCTTAAGACATAGTGGCTTAAAATGATAAACATGTATAACCTCACAGTTTCTGGAAACCAGGAATCTGGGTGTGGCTTAGCTGGGTTCTCTGACTTCAAGTGTCTTAGAAGGCTGCCATCTCCACCCTCTGTTCCAGCAGATCCACTTCCCAGCTCATGCACATTGTCTCTGGCAGGATTCAGTTCCTTGAGGGCAGTTGGAATGGGATCAGTGCCTGCTAGCTGTTATCCCTGGGACCATCCTCAGTTCTTTGCCATGTGGATATCTCCATAGGGCAGCTTACAACATGGCAGCCGGCTTCCTTCAGAGCAAGGAAGCAAGTGTGCCAGAGAGGGTATCCAAGATAGAAGCCACAGCCTCTCCGTAACTTGATCTTGGAAATGGCATGCCATCATTTTTCTTGTATTCCATTCATTGGAAGCCTTCATTAAGCATGACCCACACTCCAGTAGAGGATATTGTATAAAGGTTGTGAATCCTGAGAAGTGGACATTGTCAGAGGCCATCTTGGAGACTGCCTCTCATAGTGGTCAATATGCAGTCCTTAAAACTGTCCTTCCCTAAAATCCAGCCCTTGGTCAAGACATTTTCCTTTAAAAGGAGTCTCAAACATTTGGCTGAAGGCAAAATAAACATTCAACTCCAGTTTTAAAGCTCCATTTCCTCATTTATTTGAGTGTGTATTTTCCTGACTGTATTAAAGTATAAGGAATATTTTATAACTTCACTCACATGAAGCTCTTATCTAGCACTGGGCCTGGGTAACGCAGTATGCCAAGTTACAAAGTTCTGCAGAACACTTGGTTGCCGAGGGAAAACAGATTAATGCTCTCTTAACTATGACTGCACTAGTAGGTACAGCATACAATCACAATTTTCAAAACAATTATTTTGAATGTAATAGCTCTCCAATTCCTTTTCTGGTGCTGTGACAAGACTACTGATTTAATGGTGCACCAAGCTGCTAGAAACCAGAGGTTAGAACCCATGGTGAAAAGATTCGGGTGAGTGGTATTGAAAACTATCACCACCACGTGGACAGTTCTCAGGCTCCAGGAAGGGAGGAAGGGGAGGGAGGTCTGGAGAAGGGGATAATGAGGAAAACAGAACAAAACAGGAAAAGCCAACAGGCAGCTGAGGGTTTCAAAGGCACTCAGATACTGCCAATTTTTCTTTTTCCTTTTCTTTTTCTTTCTTTCTTTCTTTTTTTTTTTCCCGTCACTCCAAATGTTCAATTGAGGTGATTATAAACCTCTTGTTTGTTTTGTTTTGCTTTCAGTTAAAAAGTGAAAATTAAAAGACTGTGGGAATAAAGTGTGGGGAGAGCTTTTGACAGCTCAAGGATGGAAAGCCCGTTACCGGTAATCATAATAATACAAACCCAGCTGGACAATGCTGAGGGAGGGAACCTCTCACAGGAGAGGAGCTGGAAATGACCCAGGCCTGGCAGGCCCTGGGGCCATCACAGGAATGAGATTGCAAAACCCCAGGGAGAAGCATTGAAGGCTGCCAACATGGCGGGGCCCTGAAAGCTTCACTCTGCCATGACAATGGGAGGCTGGAGAATTGACAGTGTGGTGGTTGGCAGTGGGTGGGAAAATGCAGGAATAGGCTGCCTGCCCAGAGGGCTAGAGACCTGTTAGGAGAGCGGTGTGAGGGGCAGACAGAGCTACAAAAGAAACCTGAATGCCAGAGAAAAATGTATCTAATCAGAAATCAGCTGATGGGAATGGATTGCAGCTTTAAATCCAGAGCACGAAATACAAAAAATGGGAGAGAGAAACAAAACAAACATTTCTCTAAAATAATAAAAATTAAAGAACTCTCTGTAAAGAACTCTCTATAAAGAAACAAAAGAAAACATTTCTCTATAATAATAAAAATTAAACTTCATTTTGCCTAAATGAGGGAGGGGGGACTATTTTATTTTTACAAATTTCCTTGGCCTACAGAGAAGAACAAATCATAATTTCATAGCTCATTGAATTTTCACATAGTAAAAACACCTTTTATTCAGCACCCCAAACTAAAAAAAAACAAACAAACAAAAGAAAGAGTTTTTACTTGTAGTCAGAAAGCTCTTTATACCCTCTTCTGTTTGCTAGTCACCCCATATCCTCAAGGATAATTACCCTACTGTCATCTAATAACATAGATTAATGTTTATGTTTGAGCTGCTTATGAATGAAGCCTTCTGGTATGCTCTTTTGTCTGGCCTCTTTTGCTCAACATTGTTTCTGAAACTCATCCACATTGTATGTCAAGGATTTTTCATTTTCTTCACTATATAGAATTCCAATATGCGAGTCTATCATAAACTATTTGTTCTGTCTCTGAAAGGTATGTGAGTAGTTTCTACTTGAGGGCTCTTACCAGTCATCTTGTGAACATTCTAGCGTTAGCTTTTGCTGTCATTTCTTTTGGCTTTATAGCTACAGAGGCAATTGAGAGTCATACAGGTTACAGTCATTCCACTCTCCTAGGTATTATCAAATGCTTTCCTAAAGTGATTGTACACTGTGTATTCCCGCCGGCCGTGTATAAGAGTTTCTTTTATTCTGTACACTTATCAGCATGTGGTATTGTTTATCCTTATGATAATACTTTAAAATATTAACTAATGTATGTTTCCTCCTCTCCTGAGTCTTAAAGTGCAAACACCATACCTTCACCTGGGCAACTAGCCATGTCCCACAACAACCACATAGTGACCTGAATGTGATGGTGGAGGTGGGTGGAGTAGAAGAGCCCCTTTGTCCAAGGAAGGACCACATGGGCTAAGTTGAGCTGGGACAATGGCAAGAGTGCCCTACCCCAGGAAAAGATTATCTCCAGTGGCAGCACTCCTTCCTTCCCCTCCCTGGATCCGTGGAGAACTCATCTTTCATTAAATACTAGAAATCAGTAAATAGTAGTATGGTGACAGGGTGGAGACAAATTAAAATACCTTAGGCATAGACTAGGAAACAGAAGTGAAACCCAGCTGTGGTGTAAAGAATTGAATGACATTTAGCAATTCACTGGACTTCTCTGAGCCCCAAATTTCTAATCTGTGAATTCCAGAAACTTCTTTATGATGTATAGCATACTCAACTGTCTCCCTAAAAGATTCCTTCTGTGCTTTTTATTTTTCATCCAGTGAAATATTTCAAAACCTGTTTTCTCTCTGGATGACATAATTCAGCTCAACTTTTATTCTCTAGCTTTCATTGTCAATTGGCCATCAGAGTTGGAATTTGGGTATTAGAGACATACAAATTGGGAAGAGTTAGAGTTTCAGATTTACACTTCTCTAATGAAAAGGAAATTTTAAAGTCTAAATGTTTTACATTCTTTATGTTTTTTAAAGAACATTTCAAGTTTTATGTGCAAAATGTAAAAAGTGATTCTAAAGTGAAAAACTCTTATGTTTCTTAATTATCTTTAAAATATTCTTCAAAATGTCCTTTAAAATGTTGATATACCATTGCATTTGAGGTGAAATATTAGCCAAATGTTCCATTAATTAACCTTCAGTATAATTAGAAAAAAAAGTGGTTAGGATTTTCTTTCAGCATTTCCCTGTTTTCTTCTCCAATTCATTTCAGATACACAGATAGCTGTGCTTAGATCACAACTATACAGTGCAGATATTGTATATTCATATTTGCTGAATTGTGAAAAACGAATGAATTGATTCCTCCTCAAAGAAAACCAGTTTGGTTTCCAAGCCATAGGTCTTATCTGGATCCATAAAACAAACAAACAAACACAAACAAAACCCACCAAAAAAGAGTTAACCAGAAAGAATCTCCAAGGGGAGAAAAAAGAAAACAACAACAAATTATCTCTAAGCCAGAGTCAGAGAAGAAGAAGCAAAGTTTGGTAATGTTGGTGTAAGAAAATACTCTTTCCAGAGATAGCTTATGAATGTGGTCTCTGCCCAAGCTCCCCTTCAGTAAGTCAGAAAATCAGGAAATGTTTTCATCTTTAGGGGTCAAAAGTTAACGTTGCACTGAGTGGAAGGCTGGTAAAATTCGTAAGTAAAAAATCGAGGTTTAGCAGTAATGGAAGTTACTAATAATTCTATTTTAGGGTCCATAAACAAATGGAAAGAATGAGTCTGATTCTTGAGTCATCGTCAGACTGACTTGTATCTCTGTTAAACACCTAAAGCAGGAATAAACCCAAAGGCAGAAAAGATGCTTATACAGGGGTCCCTGACTAAGGTATATCACAAGGTTTTCTTGGACTTTTTTAGCCTGGAAATAAATGCTAGAAAGTTGACAACTATTTTTTTTTTCACTGTTGTATTTTATATTTGTTTCCACTCAAACCTGTTCCATTTCTTTCGGGTAACTATTAAAAATTAAGCATTTATGTAGAGGAATATGTAGAGATGGAAAAGATGTTCAGATACATTAAGCATATATGTATTGATAGAAGTATCTATCGATAGGTGTACCTGTCAAAAATGATTTTGAGGAATGGTATCAGCTTATTTTTCTCTAAAGTGCTAACTTGACATAGATGTCATTTTTCATAAGAAGAAATAGTTAAACAATGAATAGCCCAACTTACATGTTTTCAATAAATATTTTTAATTTCATTTAAAAATTATTGCCTTGCTTTCCTGAATTAGCTGTATTCCTAGCAGTATGACTCATTCAACTAGTTGATGGTTTAAATGCTCTAAGATTATCATCTAATGGTGAACTCAGCAACCTATGTGAGAGCTCTTAGATTTTACAGATGTATTAACAACAACACATCCGTAATGAACAGTACTTAACAACAACATACGCCGAGTGTTGACTGCATGCAAACATTATACTGAGTGATTTTCATATGATGACACATTTAATTTTCCCCACAACCCTATTAGATGGGCATAATTATTTTCTTCCACTTTGTACATGAGGAAAACTAAGACCAAAGAAGTTAAGAGTCTTGTTCAAAGTCTTAAGACAAGTGATGAAGTTCAGGACAGTTGGATGCAAATATGCTCTATAAAATGATGCCATTCTTCCTTAGAAAAGAAAACAAAAATAGGTTCTGATTCTGTAACCCAAATAACAAGGCAATGAGGACCACAGATGGTATCCCAGCTGTGTCTAATATACACCTGGGAAAGCAGTGTCACCTGAAACCATTTCACATCACACAAACAGAAACAAAGTTTTGCCAATTATCTGGTTAATCCTGTTAATTTCAGTGAAGCAGTAAGGTTTCAAAATAAATTTTATTTGGCCTGAAACTTTGATTTGGTTGTCTGCATCTATTGAAGGAACTGGATAATCACAAATTCTTTACTGAGTCCTGCTTAGCCACATCCAACTATGTATCATTAAATTACCTCTTATTCAACCTGGTGTGCCATTTGGATAGTCTGTCTTACATATTATATTTGCTTGTTATCATGTATCATTTTGGATCATACATAGACTGATACTCAACCACTTTCAAAGAGCATGTGCTATGTATTTGAGCATATGGTAGAATTAGAACTTCACATATTAGAGTAGCAGGTTGGAGGAAGGGGGAAGTGGGAAGAGGAAGAGGTCAGAGGGCTGGAAAGTAGGTTGCTTCTGCTGTAATTTAGCACCTCTTTTCTCTCAATCTAGAGATATCTTAAATGATGTGTGTGTGTGTGTGTGTGTGTGTGTGTGTGTGTGTGTGTGTCTGTGTGTCTGTGTATTTTAGAGACCTCTTGGGGAGAGGCTGTTAACTGTCATCAAATAAATTTCACATGATCATTCTTACATCCATTTATCTCCCATGCATTCTGAAATAGAAAAGAAAGCTTCATGTTGTCATTCTCTGTACTAGATATTAATTCCTAGATGAGTTTGATTTTTTTTGCAGTTGAATGGTGATAAAATGAAGCTATTTTGAAGCACATTAAATCTGCAAATTTGAACACTTTGATGCCAATGTTCATTTTATTGCAAGGTATCCTATTTTCACCTTCATAAAATTGAATGCTTGCATGTACCATATAATTAAATTTAGCCATACCAAAAGCTCAAGTCTATGCGTTTATTAACTCTTGACTGCATCACTACCTAGGAACTTTGATAAAGTTTACTACAATTTTCTTAATCTCTGCTGTAACTTATCTAGTAGGTAGCACATTTCTGGAGTTCAGGGGATTGCAAAGCATCACTTTCTTACTTCCATGGCCCATATCACAATGACATAGACCTTTTGTTCTGGCAAAGACACTCATGATTGGCAAAGAATTCTTTTCTGCTGGGATACCAGGCTCCCCTCAATGTTGGCTGTCACATCTGTCCTAAGGAGCAGAGCTCCCCTTCTTAGGTAAGTGGAAATTCATTGTTGCTCTTCAGGATTAAGACTTGTAAAATACATTCTGGCTGGTCACCAGAAAATGAAAATTTTTCACGTCTTGGAAAATTTGAAGCTGCTAAAGGTGGCTTTTGCAATCTGTTCCTTCAGCAGGATTTTATTCAGATCAGTTCTACAGGAAACCTAGAGGATATAATAAGAAAAAGGAGAGAGGAACAAACTCACTGGAATAGAAACTCACAAAGAAACCAACATAGAATTTTTAAAAGATAGATGTGCTTTTCAAGGCAAAGGGCCACAGCTCCATGTAATCTATTAAACTGATTGATGATAGATATGTGTTTGCTTCCCCTAGCATTGCCAAATATACGCTAGTAGTCTTCACTGCTTTATCTCCACTCACTATCCACCATAAGCCGACTCTGATCAAAATAGAGGATTCTCCGATCAAAATCAGAATTTTCCCAAAGGCCCTGCTGGTTTACCCTCCTGCTTCCTTACTCTGTTTTCTCTGTTTAGATTGCCTATTATATGTTCCTGGTTAAATACAGTCCAGAAGTTAAAGCTTAGATGTCATTCATTTTGTGAGTACCCCCTGCTGTTGTATTCAATCTTCTCAAAAGTACTTGCATACACGTGTTCTCTCCATTTGTTTCCACCCTTGTCACTCAGGGGTGTCAAACCACTCAGATCTACTTGGGCCATATTCTTCCACTGACACTGCTGTTACTTACAAAGTCACTAAACTCTTCCATACTGCCAAAGGAGTGGCTTTCTCTGGCAATCTCATCATACTAGATTGTTCATTATCTTTCAAAGGGGTAAACCATTACTTTCTTCTTGAAAGTCTTCTATCTTGACTTTTGGAACTCCCCTCTCTACCTTTCCTGTTAACTCTTTGGTTTTTGTCTTTCTCATTTTCCTTTGTTGTCTCTACTCTATCTCAAATCTATATGTTGAGTTTCCCCAAGGCTTAGTTTTATAACTTCTTCAGACTATATTCTCCCTACTCCCAATAATTCCATTCATTACCAAAGATTCAAATACTGTCACTAACGCTAATCAGTTCTAGATTTATAAATTCAGTCCATACCTCTCTATGATTTTCATATTTTCCTATATAAATTGCTTACTCTATATATTCCCTGGAAACACCACACAAGTATCTTAAACTTAACTATCCAGAATTTATCTCTATTTTTAAAAATATTTTAAAGATTTATTCACTTTGGAGAGAGAGAGAGAGAGAGAGAGACTGTGAGCAATGGAGGGATGGAGAGAGAGGGAGACACAGAATCTGAAGCAGGCTCCAGGTTCTGAGCTGTCAGCACAGAGCCCGACGCGGGGCTTGAACCCACAGACCACAAGATCATGACCTGAGCCTGAGTCAGACACTGAACAGACTGAGCCACTCAGGTGCTCCCAGATTTATCTTTCAACTTGCATTCCCACTACCTATCTTGCACTGTCTTATCTAGTTATCCAAGCTGAGTATCAAGGAGACATTCTGTTTACTCTCTTTATTTTACACACTTCATATAATATACCCCAAGTAGGTTAGGAATACTTTGATACAAAAGAGATCTCCTATCCATCTGGTCCTCTTAATCTGCTCTAGTACCATCTTAATTTAGTGTGTGTGTGTGTGTGTGTGTGTGTGTGTGCATACACACAGATTTATACATACATGGCACAGATTTTAAGTTTTTTATACATATATATAATATATAATAAGTTATATAAGTTATATATTATATATATAAGTTAATATATATTAAATATATATATTATGTATATATAATATATATTATAGTAATTATATATGATATATATATAATTTTAAATCTGTGCAGTTGGCATTATATCCTGAATAGTATACTCACTTCCTATGTTTTATGAAATTGCATACTTACAACATCAAGTGCAATATTTTAAGCTTTAAAAATTATATCATGCCACATTTTGTATTATTCCATTTATTTTAAATCCAAATACAAACAAAAATGGTTATAATATACAAAATCAGAGTTGTGTTGGCCATGATGTTTGTTCATTGGTGAGAAGGAAACTGGTTGGAATGGTGTCACAGGGAACTTTCTGAGAGAGTCATAATTTTCTATATCTTGTTTGGATAGTGGTTACACAGGTTTTTATAACTGTTAAAATTCATGTAACTGACTATTTAAGGCCACTTTGTACTAATTGTGTATCAATTAAAATGAAGCAAGCCATAATGGCTTCACAATGAACATGGAACAAAATCTTTACCCCTGACGTCTGCAAACAGCCTACCCTCTCCAACCTCATGCTGTACACTATCTTTTGCTAGTGTTAGTCAGACTTGCCCATCTTCTTTTATTTTCTTGCATATATGAGGTCCTGTTCTGCATGTAGATTGCCTCCACCATCATGTATCTGCACTTCATTTTCTAGTCCCTGAGTCTCAACTGTAGTGTTTATTGCTACACTATCGAAAACAGATGATCCTTTTTGTTTTTCAGATGCATCATTTTTCATTTCCTTCTGAAAACTACAACTTGCTATTGTTTTATTCTTGTGTGTGTGTGTGTGTGTGTGTGTGTGTGTGTGTTATCCATCTCGTCTATTAAAGAATAAGATCATTGGAGCAAACCCTGAATCTGTCTTGATCACTGTTATGCCCTTAGGTAGACCAACACATTGCCTGGAATATAAATTTATATTTATTTATCTATGTATCTGCTTAATTTATGTGTATGTTTTGCTGTTCAATGAATACAGTGAGACAATATTAGAGTTCTAAAAGGTGAGTGCACCTTCATTTAGTTGACTACCTGGGAAGGGTATTTTACACAATAAGAATGGGTGGGAAAAAGACACAGAAACAAAATAACCACATGTATAGTGTAATTGGCTGTTGATGGAAATGATGCCGTATGAAGGAAGGATGGGGAAAGGGGATAAGGAAAATAAAGGAGAAAAACATATAAACAATAGTTTTCCTTACTAAAATTGATTTTCATAGGTGTTCTCTCCTACCTTTTTTGTTCTAACGAGTTGTAGATGTTGGTGTCTCTATGTGTAGTGCAATACCTAGACAGTTGTTTATCCAAGTTTTGCCTTCTCTATACATAACATCAGTTCTTTATTTCAGTCTCTAAGTACAGAACTTTGCAGGACAGTCTCCCCACAATGTATATAGACTGGCCAGCTAGCATTCTTCTTATAATCACCCATCTTTATTAGTCAGGGTTCTCCAGGAAAAACAAACAAGATACATTCCAAAGGGGGGGAGGGCAGGAAATGAACGCCATTATAAGAAATTGGCTCACACAACTATGGAAGCCAGTAAGTCTCACAATCTGCCATCTGTAATTTGGAGACCAAGAAAGCTGGTGGTGTGGTTGGAGCTGCTGGTGGAGATTCCTGTCTGAGTCTGAAGGTCTGAGAACCAGCAGTAGCAGGGACAGGAGATGGGTGCCCCATATCAACAGTGAAGCAGATGAAACATGAATCTTTCCCACCCCTGCGTTGTGTTCTAGTCAAGCCTTCAATAGACTGGAGGCCAGTATTAGGGAGGGCAATCCATTTTACTCAGTTTTCCAATTCAAATGTTAATCTCATGCAGAAACACTTTTACAGACACATATGGAAATAATGTTTAACAAGATATCTGGGCATCCCTTGATCTATTCAAGTTTCACATAAAATTTACTATCACATCATGCAAAGGATTAAGAACGTAGCCACGGTTTATCTAACCTTATCCACAGGATTATCAGAGGACATCATGATACCATGCACTAATATCTTGGTAGATGAATCAGCAGCATTGCACAGCCATAACAGCTATAACACAATAAGAAACATTTATGCCCTGAGATTTAAATAGGAAAAAAATGACCAGATAAAACTTCTCTGAAGCTAACTCAGGGAAAAATTTTTAACAATAGCACAGAGAAGCAAATAGCCAGGTGGTTTTGACCTACCAGGCTAGGAAGAGGACATACAGTATTTCAAAATTATCATCATTCTGAAGCCTGACTGTTTCTACCTTATGAAATGTTGTCATCTGAATCTCCAAAGGGTAAAGAGTCATCTTTATGCTTGAGACAAAAAGCTGCTTCAAGACTCCAGAGCCACACAGGTCACACAATCTTCAACATTGTCAGACAAACAGCTGTTACCAGTATCTCTGGAAAAGCAACAGCTGATGTTTCCTGACATGGTGTTATGTTTACATATCATGGAGTAATGAATTTGTTCCATGTTGAAAATGAAGCCATGTCAAGGGCCACTAGAGTGACACTATTGGTCTTGTCATGGAATCACAGAAATCAGAACTGGAAAGGTTTTTGGACTGTAAAGGACAAGCATTCATCAAATCCTGGAATCAAACTTAAATGTGCAGTTGCAATTTTATTGGGTTCAGAGCATCCCACTTTAAAGGGGATACATATTACAATATGTCCATAGCAGAAGAATTCGAATCATGAGAGATTTGGAAAGGAAAGTTCAATAGGATAGGTGAAGTCACTGGGGGTATGTAGATAGTAGTAGATAATGAGATAGAGTATGGGGTTCATGAAAAATAGACTCAACTAGTATAGTTTAAAAACCTATCATTTGCATTATAGATATAATTTTAATATAGGATTATTCATAATTTTCAGGAAGAATAATTTTTCCAGCATTTTGCAGAAATACTGATTTAGGTCCAATAGAAAGAAAATTGTTCTGAGTCAGGACTGCCTGGAGCTAGAGTGAACTTCTTGGGGATACAATAATTTAACATGCCTCTGGTCACTTGTACCACAAAGGTATTCTCAAGGGGCCTACTATCAGATTGGATATGTATCAATAAGTTTAGGGTCTTGACATTTATAACTTGGCAATTAGAATAGTTGCCTGGAGGGACGCCTGGGTGGCTCAGTTGGTTAAGCATCTTACTTTGGCACAGGTCATGACCTCACATTCTGTGAGTTCCAGCCCCGCGTCGGGCTCTGTGCTGACAGCTCAGAACCTGGAGCCTGCTTCAGATTCTGTGTCTCCCTTTCTCTGACCCTCCCTCATTCATGCTCTTTCTCTGTCTCAAAAATAAATAAACATTAAAAAAAAATTTAGAATAGTTGCCTTGAATAAACAAGGAAAGGCCATTATGTTTAAAAATATTGTGAACTTGTGACTTAGAAAAAAATATCAAGTTTCATATAGGTGTAGTAAATCCAAATGTAGCTTCTTAGAAGTTAATTTTTATTGTTTCAGTTTGTTATGAAACATACTTTCCCATTACCTATATTTTGACAAGGAAATAAGCCAGTTCAAATTCAAGGAGAAATAACCAAGGTTTATAACCAGCAAGGTGAATATTCATTCCAGTTATTCACATAATCAGCCTAATAACTCACATTGTTTGTATCTAAGTTTTTAGATTAAAAGGCTCAGTGTCAGTATTTTACTTTTCATCTTGTAGGTTTTCAAGACCTGAATGAGCCAGGTCACTGTACTATTATGAGAGAAGTCAGGCCAAATGGGTACCAGTCATTAGCACCAAGCTAACCTGAGAGATTGAAAACTATTCTGTTGAGGATGAGACTTTGTTTCCATCCCAGCTCTGTATTTCTCAGTTTCTAGATTCTCTGTTCCATTTTCCAAGCTCCTACACATGCCATTTCTCTGCCTTGGAATCTTTTCTAAAATCAAGTATTCTTTTACCTGGGTGGCTAAAACCAAGATCTTTAATGAGTTTATTTCTGTTCCTTGTTTGAATCACACTTACTGTTCCTTCACACCTGCACTTCTGAGTATATCCTCAAAGAATTTGCCCTCACACATACCAAACAGGTAGGGAACTGTGTTTCCCTCTCTGAGCCCCTCTAGTCTCTTCAACTAGGAATGAGCCCTTGACCCAAACCGAGCACACCTGAGTTTCAAAAATTTAGAATTGATACTCAGGAATTATTTTCTTCCCTGTTATATGTTTGTCTTGGAGAATCTCTAAGACTTATGGGATGTTACTCTGCAAAAAGAAGCAAGGGAAAACAATCATGGAAGGGAAACCAATGAAATAGAGAAAGATCAGTAAATATGAGACATCATATGGTGAGAGAGTGGGGGGAAAGGGAAAAAGACAGAAAGAGAGAGAGAGAGAGATGGTTTTATTCCCTGATTCAGCCCCTGCTCCTGACCATAGGAAACCTTCCTTTGTATACCAACCATGGCTATGTAGAATTACCCTCTCTCCTTACAAAAAAAAAAAAAAAAAAAAAAAAAAAAAAAAGTCACTTCTTGCTGTAGCTTGTTTGAATAGGTTTGAGTTGCTTGAAGCTGAAAAATTCCTGAATAATACAACCCTCTCCAAGCCATTCCTTCTCTTATGGTCATTTAACACTGTCCTTCATCCTTCAAAATCCCCTTTTCATGTAGCCCTCTGTGGCCCTTTTTTGGGTAGAGCTGTCTCTCTTTCATGCTCACATAACAAATCCTTTTCTGTGTTTCCCTACTTTTTCTTGGAATTTATCTCTTGCTAATGGAATCTACATGATCAGTTTTTTTCAGGTAACATTTCATATATATGTGAATATATTGCATATTTTTTTTAGTTTCGGAATAAATGCTACATGATTACATTTAGTTCACATGTATTTATATGCACAAATATTAACATGTGTACATACATATGTACATAAATATAAGTAAATCATGTTGGGTTGTTTGTGTCTTCCACATCTTATTTCTTATTCAATTATTGTTCTGTCTGAACTATTGAATTTTTAGAGAGGTATGTTAAGAAGAAATACACATTTTTAAAATTGTTTCTGATGTGTTGAAGCCATTAAATTTAAATGAAGTCAGTGATATTATATCTTCTTTGTGGATTGAATTTTTATCAATTTAAAATATTCTCCACATTACCATTTAATGCATTTTACATTTTTTCTGTGTCTGATACTAATATCATCTATAATAGTTATTTTTTAAGATATTTCTAATATTCTTTCTCTAATCCCTCTCTTTTTTTCAAGGATATTCATTGAAAATATCCTTTTATAAGTTATTTGCTGTGTTCTAATAAGTGGTGTCTGTCTTGTGATTGTAGAGTTTTCTGCTTCTTCTTTGTGAAAAGATTCACTGTGCCTTGGAATCATTATTTCTCTGGGACACTTTGCTGGCCGTCTGGACCTGGGGCCCTCACACACCACCCAAGTTATAGGAAAATGCTCTGGTGACTGTTCTGACTGAGGCCCTCTTTTAATTATGCAGGAGATGTCCCATTACCTCTGTCAAAGAACAAATAAATTAACTGAATAAGTCTCAAAGATCTTATTGGCTTTATTCACTGATTCATGAATCAGGCAACATCTAACCTAGCACATAAAAGGGAGATTCAAAGAACTATGTAAGGCAAGAGATTTTATAGGCAGAAGGGAGCAGAAACAAGGATGTTGTACTAGGCAAAAACAAAAACAAAAAACAAAAACAAACAAAAACCAAAAACAGATTTTATTAATACAAGTTTACTTTCTTTATAACAGATGATAAAAATGTATCAGGAAGATTACCTAACTAATGCTTAACAGGTGATTCCTGATTGACTGGTTTAAGATGCCATTTCTGGAAGAACCAACATTGTAATTTAACTTAAGTCTCAGTTTGGTGACATGGGACTGAGCACAGATGACTCCATTTTGGACCTATTATCTTTAACAACCCCTAATTTTCAATCTGTCAGTTGTAGGCTCAGACTTACTTCACACAACTCCCCATTCTGCACCAGGTTTGTCTGGTAAATATTGGAGACTATGATTTCTTCACTTTCATCAGTTCCTGTCTACTCTTTATCATTCAGAGATACTCCCTAAGTTTCTGATCACCTTTCTTTCTGGCCAGTATTCTTCTGTCTCCATCTACATATATCTATTTCAGTACCTACCTCACCAAGTTGTAGCTATGGGTCTACATATCTGTTTCTCAACTACCTGCTGAAAGGAGGAATGATTTCATATTCTCTAATTTCAATGCCCATTACTGTTCCTGCCACTGGAATGCTTAACAAATATACTTTGAATGAAAAAATGAATAAATGTTTCCTTCAAAAAACTGCAAGACATTTCTTTCATTCTCATTTGACAATCAACATTTCCCCTAAAGATATTATTCCTCACCTCTCCTGAAGAAAGATAGGTTCATCATGAGACAATCCCCATTAGAATTTAGCCTTAGAAGATTTTACTTGATGAAGAACATAAAACCTAAAAACGTGGTTTTCATAATGGAACACCTTTCATGACCTTAGCAATAGCTTTGTGATTGTGGCATTATAATGAGCATAAACAGGTAGCAAAATAGCATTGTGGCAATAATAAAAATAGCTCTCACTTTCCCAAAGGCCTCAGTAGCTCACCCAGCATCCCAGAACTCATTGGCAGATATTTCCTCCAAGAGTACAAAGACCACAGAAGACTAAATAGAAGATTAAATAGATTTTGTGAAATCAAAATGTAATGAAAGTACATTTCAATTAGGAGGGAATGAGGAGAGGAAGTGACAAGGGAGAAAATGTGTGCACGGCATCAGCCTCTCTAATCTCAGAAAACAGAGCCTCTCCTTGGGGCTGAGCTCATATTGACTAATCACAGAAATCACAGAACAAGGATGAGAGAAACTCCTGAGGAAGCAGGGATCTGACAAACTTTTCTGATAACCTTGACTGCCTGGACACAAGGATTGGGCTGGGCTTTGAAAAGGAAAGGAAACCTGCCTGGCAAACAAGCTGAAACTACAGAAAGTTTAATTAAAGCCAGTGGGGGGATATTAAAAGTAGGGAATAATTAGGACTGAAGGGAAAAAAAAAAAAAAAAGAAAGAAACCGGAAGATGATTAAAGGAAGGATCTGGAGGCATAGCGTTACCTGGCCAGTATTTCATTGACAACTATGAAAAATGAAATTGATATTTTGCCTATTTCCAATTTATGTTTTGGTTTGCAGTGTGTGTGTGTGTGTGTGTGTGTGTGTGTGCGTATTATCTCCTGTTCTCTGCATTTTTTTTTTTTTTTTTTTGGCTACCAGCTGGGTGGGAATGAAAAAGTGCCATGATCCAAACTGGATTTTAATGAGGACAGCTCACTGCCTGCCAAGTCCTTGGGCATGAAGTTGGCGGACTAGACCCACTGGTCCTTGAGGGTCCCTGCTCTGGATCTGAAAGCCCCTCTGTTGCAAACTTGGCAGCCCTTCCGCAGTCTCCCCCTGCCTCTGTCAAACAGATGAAGGTAGCGTCGGGCTCTGAACATGCAATGCTGAAAGTTTCCCTGCCTGTCAAAGGCCCAAGGAAGGCACAGTTCCCTTTCTTGACATCAGTCAGCTTCAAATCCAACCCGGGGACCCTCAGCTGTTATCACCTTTCCTGAGAGAAAGCAACTTTTTTATTCTTCATAAACACCACAGCTGCCACTTTCTGCATTTAGTTTGGTAAGGACCCAAGAAGAAAAATTCAGTTTAAAAAGTCATCCTCGGGAAACGTGGTATTGCTTGCTAGTATGTCTAGAGACAAGCATTTTCATGGAAGAGTATCAGGAAATGAAGCAAAAGTTTTAAGAAAGATTTTTTAATTCTTGTATACAAATTTAAGAAAAGGTTTGAATTTTTTATTGAAATGCTATGGGAAATGAGCAAAGCTCTCTAAGCAAGAGGGCAATGTGAATTATTATCATTATCATTTTGTGTTAGAAAAATGATATTTGCAGAATCTCAGACAGGATTTAAGATAGGTTTATCGAATAGGAAGGTGGTATAGATGCTGTTTCAGTTGTAGATAGAATGAGAATAAAGCCTTGCCTGTAATTTTCCTTACACCCACATCTTTTAACTCAAAAGTCCATACGTTATGAGATGCCTGGCTAATGGTGAAATGGCCGAGGGTGAGAAAAGCAATTAAAATTATGGAAATGATCTTATGATGTCAGTCTTATTCTTCATTAACTCTGGACCCGTTCACTTGGCTCTCTAGTCAGAGGGACTGATGGCCAATGGGTAGCCTTTTCTGTATTGAGATTTTAAAAGATTAAGAAAGAGTAATTGGCATCTTGACGTATATCCTTTTATTTATAGTAAATAACTAAGAAGACTTTCACCTTTAGATAAAGTTTTTCTTGATGTCTGAATACCTTAATGGAAATTTAATTTTTTAACTTCACTTTGGCTTTCTGAAATGGAGACTTCTGATGCCTTACTGCCCTTAGAGCAAATCAACATGTATCTGAATCACACTTAAACCAACGCCATGATTTTCTTTGAAAAGAGGATTGACTTGGGGCGCCTGGGTGGCTCAGTCAGTTAAGTGTCCAACTTCGGCTCAGGTCATGATCTCGCGGTCCGTGAATTTGAGCCCCGCGTCGGGCTCTGTGCTGACAGCTCAGAGCCTGGAGCCTGTTTCCGATTCTGTGTCTCCCTCTCTCTCTGACCCTCCCTCGTTCATGCTCTGTCTCTCCCTGTCTCAAAAATAAATAAACGTTAAATAAATAAATAAATAAAAAAGAAAGAAAAGAGGATTGACTTAAGTTGTTCATTCAAGTGAAATTACTCTGTTTTTTAGTTGTTACAGGCCTGTTTTGGTTATTCATATGAAATTACTTTGAAATTGAGTCATTTATAAAGTGAATGGAAAATACTTCTTACCATGAAAATATTCTAATAAGTAGTTCAGATGAGAGGCTATTTAGCTTAATTGAAGGACCATTGAACAGAGTTAAAATGTGGATTTAATCTTAATGCCACATAATATGTACTATGTGACCAGGGTCAAGTCTCTGCGTCTCTGCAACTTACTTTTCAGATGTGTAAACTGAAAAAGTAAGTCTAAACAGTAGTGGAAACATGCATGGGTGACAATTCATATAAAAATTAAGGTTAGAAGTTATATTACTTTTTCATTCACAATTAAAATGCATTTATGTAGAATAGTAGGAAAAAGGTATATTTGTTGCTAATAGATTACCTACTTTACTTAATACAAGAATGCTACCATCTAAACAAGGTGTTGTGCTAGGCATTGGGTTAAATGTATTTTCCAAAGATGGATGCAACAGACATCGTCCATCCTACACACTCTTCTGCAATGTCAGCTTGACATTCTTCCCACTCAAAGACTGGATATATATGTCATTTTCCCTTTTATCTGTTTGGGCTTGGGTCTGCTTTGGCCCATACAGTATGTTGGCAATGACACTAGGTAACCTCTGTGCTTTGGTTATAAAAGTCAATGCAGCTTCCAGAACACTTTCTTTTAGAGCCAGCTAAGAAGTCCAGCTTTCCTGAGGTTCCATGACACACAGAGAATCCCTTTGTAGGTGCTGTGGTTAATAGGTTTGGCTGAGATCCCAGCCAACAGCCAAACATGTGAATCAAGACACCCCAAACATCGAATCTTACCAGCTGAGGGTCCAGATATCACAAAGCAAAAATAAGACACACCATTGTGCAGAGTTCAGATTCCTGGCCTGCAGAATCCATGATTGTAGTAAAGTGGTTGTTTTCTATCATTAAATACTGAGGTGGGGTGTTAAACAGCAAGAACAAACAAATATAAAATTTTGAACTTGGAAGGAAAGTCCTAGAAAAATACTGTGATTGTCTATAGCATTATACTGTAGCAAACTGTACTATACATAATAAATATGTAAAACATGTGGCATTTGCTTTGGGACCAAGACAGAAGGAGGCAAAACCTTGAGGAAACTGAAGGGAAAAGCTAGAAAGATAGTGATTGGTCAAGACTTTGAAGACTGGGAAGACAATGTTATGAAAAGCTGTAGGAAAGGAGCCACTTTATAAAAATGAGCAAAATTTAGTTTAAAAATCGTCACCTTGAGTAATGTGGAAATTATGAAATGTACTTAATTAACTTGATGCGATAGTGATGGGTATTTCCAGATGGAATATAGAAGGTACCATCTGCCTTCTTCTGTAATAAAATAAGACGAGACAAAGATGGACTAAGGGACAAACTATTTATTTCTCAACTATAATTTGAAGGATTTATAAAGTGCCCAGACCAATCTTTCAGACAGCAGTGGGTTCTCAAATTAAGAAAGGTCTTCTGGACCAAGATCAATTCCAGGTTGGAAATGTGTAAGATCCATGCTTAAGACCTCAGAAAGATCTAAGGTGATGTTTCATAGAACATTTCAGAAAAACAAAGCCCCTTGTAAGGATTTTAAGAGCTTACACTGAATATCCATTTCATTAAATAAACAGGGTTTTTTTTTTTTTTTATTTTAAGAGCACAATAATACTTACCTTAAGCTTATACTTTACCTTTATAGCCAGAGACTATAACATTCCCTGTTTCTTAATTCCAAATAGCAAGACATAATGGTTATAAGCTAATGGTTAGTTGAATATGAATTGCATGGCTATTTTTGTAATAATTGGATCAAATAGTATAACATACTCAACAATTACACTCCAGAGTACTCGGGCTGGGGATTGGGCACACCCAATACAATCCTTCTCATCAGGAAAGTACTTCTGTTGAAGAGACTCAAGTGCTTAGTATCTGGAGAAAAGAAATGACCTCAGCTTTCAGACTGGTCAGACCTCACCAAAAGCATGCTTACAAAGCCATCTACAAAAGAATCAGGACAATTGAGAGAATGTTGCATTTTGGAATGAGTTCTGTTTGCACCATCATTTTTCTTTAGTAGCGTATAGTCCTATTTCCCATTGTCACTCAGAGTCTTTACCTAGCATATAGCTCTGCCTAACATCTACAATAGCTTACTTTATCAGGCGGTGTTCTATCTAAATCACTGTAACATTAACAATCTTACAAATATATGCTCGTGTGTTGTAGGGCCACACACTGGGCGACTTCAGCAGGTCTCAGCTGTGAGGAGATCAGTGGAAAATAAATGAGTTTGTTTCCATAAACACAGTAGTGCTTCTTAGTAAATATCGGGAGAGATTATTAAAAAGCATAATGAAGTACCTGCAAGCTGGTAGAAATGCATAAAGGACACTTCAGAAAAGATGCTCCTTAAATATCCAAGATACACAGCCTGACTTTGGTTGTCCCAAAGATAGAGCACCAAACCTCATATTTGAACCAAGTGTTAGGATCCTGTCTACATATAGAAAAATAACATTTACTATTTACTTGGTAGCATTTCACTGAAATAATGCATTTCAAAAAGAAAGTGAGCCTTTCATTTTCAAATGTAATATGAAATTATAAGCTTCTATACATCTTAAACCACTGCCAGAGAATCACAGTTGTCTCTAGTGCAATTTTCCAAGGAAATCTAGCGTCTGTCCCTGAACATAGAAGCAGTGTAAAACTGTCAGACAGGAGACCCTCCCTTGAGGAAAGAGACATTTATGGTATGACCCGGCAGCTGTTGGGGGAGTCTCCCAGCGGTGATATTTACAGCACTTCATTTCAGGTATTGTCAGTGCCAGTCACGCTTCAAATTCAGTGCCGTCACTGTTATTGAAGCTAATGGCTAACTGAATATGAATTAAATTGCTGTTTTTGTCATAATTGGATCAAGTGGCATAACACACTCATCCACTCAGGGAGAGGGCAGCTTCCTCCTCAGGGCAACAGTGCGGAAAGCATTTTGTCTCTTAGGAAGTTCTGTTGTTCCTGTTTTGGGCAACACTAGGGAATGTTGCTTTCCCATGAGATGTGAGACACAGCATCACATTGCCCTGGGAAATGAGGAGCGTCACCCTCGGTATGAGAAGTCCAAATGCCACAGCTGTTAAGTCTTTCAAATGCAGGTGCATTTCCACTTGCATTACAGTGTACAAGTTTGCAAAACTCACACATGCAAGTAAGAGCAAAAGTTCAAGAAAGGAAGGAGGCAAGAAAGGAGGGAGGAAGGAAGAAAAGAAGGAAAGAAGGAAGTAAATAGGAGGGAAGGAAGGAAGGTAGGAAGGAAGGAAGGAAAGAAGGAAGGACAAACAGATGAACCCTTTACCTACTGACCTGTGTTTCTAATCTTGATGGAATGTATGTGTTTAGAGTTTAACATTAGCAAAATACGAGGTAAGTAAGACCCACCTATGCCAGTTTGCAATCACAAAGCTAGCTCTTAGAAGATTTGTGTTGGAATTCTGACCCATTGAATCTTGATGCTGTGTTGTGCTATGTCCAGCATTTAACATCTTTCTCTCTCCTTCATGTATTTTTCATGGCTTCATCGTCATATTATTTTCTGTAAATGTATGGTCTTTCCTTGATCTTCTGTACTCTTAGCAAGTCATATGCACATTAACAACCCTATTGTGATTTGGTAGAGATCTTTGTGTCCTCCTGGAATCTAGATTCTTTGTGCCTTCACAGTGCTGAGACTAGAGCCATATTGAAAATAACCAACTAAATGAATTGTGTATGTGTATGACTACATGTTTCTATGTGTGTCATGTATGTTACTAAACATTTTTGTCTTGTCTTGTTTAATCTTTTTAACATCCCTCCAAGTAGATGGTATTAAAATTCCCCAGATAAGGAAATTATGGATCCTAGGATTATATAATATTGCTCAGGTCACCCATTAGTGAGGGGAATAGACAAAATGTGTATCTTATAATACAATCCCAGTACCCCTCCCTTAATCCCATCACTATTCTGCCTTTTATAGGTATAATTAATCTTTGACAGTTGGAGTTAACAAAGAGGCATAAAAAAACAGAGAACATGGATAGAATACATGAGAATTTCTGCTAACTTACTTTTGGGATAATTCTGATAGAGTTGGCCCATAGAGAGTTACTTTTGGAATCTTGTCGAACTCTGAATACAGCTTACCTAGGATTCCCTGATTGATAGTGGAGACATAGCTGTATGTGCAGCAAGAGACAATGTGGAAGCTTGTGGCATGTGATCCACTCTTTAATTTCCTGCATTAAGTAGTGCAGTGATTAGACTGAAAAGGCACTTTCCCGTTCGGTACAAGGAAAGCTGCTTGATTTTATTTCCAGAGAAATTAGTCCCTTCTTTCTCCTTTTTTTATCTTTAGAAAATACAAGGGGAGGAAAACACCATATTGATAGGCTTTGTAAGAAGTCAATGGCATAAGAGAACACAAGAACGAAGTTTTAAATCCTGCATAACATCTTCTTGTTCTTGTGCCATTTTTAATGGAAACAACAACTAACATTCAACACATATTTGCGTTATTTGTAAAAAGCCTTACCTGCACCATCTTATTCACTCCTGGCTACCACCTGCTGAGACACCTGTGATTATATGAGGAAATAGGGGCGCCTATGATTAAACAAGCACCCAAAGTCATACCATTATTGTGGAAGGTGAGATGTGTATCCAGACAATTTAATCCCTATTGACCCCTATAATCTACCAACAGAAATGTATGACTGGAATGGGGGGGGGGGGGTAGAGGGAAGCAGAAAGAGCATTATCATTGCAGGGGTTTGGAAAATTTGGAGATAGGAGTTGGAGCAAAAGAGTGTCATCTGTTCCTTTATAGACCCTCCATGTAGATTAGGAGACTTCAACTGATTTTGGTTTCATATAAGTAAGCCTTTTATAACACAAAGTACTTATTAAATTGTATTACATTAATATAGTCATCTTAGAACTATTCAAAATGGCTTACTTATAAGGTAGTAGGCCCTTTCCTTACACATTTTCTCGGTAGTGCATGACCCTGAATGGTCTGTTCCAAATATCAATCCATTCATAGATAATGTTGTTATTTATTACTCTCTGGCATGCCTATAATCTGTCAGCCATTCAGGTTGCAGTAACAGAACACCATGGCCTATAAACAACAGAAATTTATTTCTCACAATTCTGGAAGCTGGAACTACAAGATCAAGGTTCTGGAAGATCCATGACCAGTGTGAACCTGCTTCCGGGTTCATGGATTGCCATCTTCTTGCTGTGTCCTCACATGGCAGAAGGAGTGAGGGAGTTCTCCGGAACCTCTTTTATAAGGGCACTGGTTCCATTCATGACATAATCCTCTCCCAAAGGCCCTACCTCCAAATACCATCCCTTGAGAATTAGGTTTCAGCATTCTGTATATAAACAAACACTGTCAATCTCTACTTCTATTCTCTCTATCCAAGAGAAGACTTTCCTAGAGAAACCTAGAGAAAATGCTCTTTGGTAAGAAAATTGGGTTCTTAGAACCAGAAACTTTCCTTTCCTACCCTATCTCTAACCCACACTTTCAAGGCCTGGGTCAAGTCTCACCTCCTTCAGCCTTTCCTCAGCAAGCCTCCTCACTGACCTCTTTGAGCTACACAGGATCCCATGTCACCCTAACGCAACATTTATTGCAGTTTTTAGTATTCTCAGGGGCTTGTTTTTTCCATCCTGATGGGACTACAAACTCATAAAGAAGAGGGGTGGACAGATAAGTGCAGGGGGGTCCAAACTTCTTTTCAAACACAGAAGTCTGCACAGAATTCTGATGTTAAAAATAAGGAAGCGGGAAATGTCAAGAAGAAGCAGAAGCATTGACCTTTAAGGCTGTTTATCCAGTTTTCCTACCCTCTCCTGTTCTTTCTTTCTGTAAGATATCCTACTGTGAGATATGAGCAGGCAAGCTAGCTCCTAATCAGGACTGCATTCAAATTCAAATGGACTGTGTCACCACAGAGGACTTGCCACTTCTCTGGGAAGAGTCCTATCTATGCATTGGCAATACTATGACAACCTCAAGGGTTGTATTAAGGCTTCATGGAGACAGGCTCAGAAATATTGTCCTTCCTTCTTTTAGTTCTTTCCTGTCCTTTCTTCAGCGCTGTTTTTTTTGTTTGTTTGTTTGTTTTTTGTTTTCCCTTTCTCCTGTTTTTCCCACTCACCCCTTTGGATAATGACTTTCATAATGCAATGTCAATGGTAGGCTCCTAGTGTTCATTTCTTCATTTATTGTTTCATTTCATGAATAGCAAAGATTTATTTTGAATACTTCATAATTACAGGTATATGCAGTATGAGGTATGCTAAGAAAATAATATAATGGCCACCATGTTGGTGTTGCTGGACATATATATTTATAGAGCTATTTTTTTTATGTATGGAAATAGAGTTTACATATTCATGGAGTATGTTTTCCATTCCACAATACCACATTAGGCAATATATTACATCTCCTGGCCTGCTTGATATTCATTGCTAATAAAGTCTCATAGAAATAAAGCTATGTGGTAATAGAATGGCAGCTTTTTATTACAGAGATGTTTCTATTATGCTAATTTATGATTTAGATGATTTACGCTAATAAGTGTAATTTCTTAATATAAACAAAACTATAGTCAAATTTCAAAATGCTTCTACCTCTGGCTGGCAAATTTACATACCTCACAGTTTTATTAAATATATTCTGTGGAGATAAAACACATTTTTACATAACAATCACCTCCAGCTTTTCCATGGAGAATTTGATGCCATAAAACAGCTGCACATCTGTAATTGTTCTGCCACCTGTTCTATAGAAGTGAAGGTTCTGTTCCCTACAGTAGTGGTTGAATGATGCTTTGCTCACATTTCAAGGTCATGAATTACTCTACCTTCATCTTTTGATACTCTTTGAAGTGGGGGGGTGGGGGTGGGAGTGCTTGATATTTGACGGAGTTGATTTTCCAAGGTTTGATTAGAAATTTTCCAGAAGAAAGGAATTAAATAGAGCTCTGTTCAAAATCAGCCAGGTGACTGGATAAGAGGAGACACCCACCATCTGTGATGAGCTTTAATTTTTAATTTCCGAAGGGCAGTTATTTCAGTTTTATTTCAATTCAAAAAATAAATAAATAAACAAAGTGCCTCAGTTAAAAAAATAAAAGAGGCTTTTTATGTAGGGGAAAATTATGAGGATGTGACAATATTGTTTAACTAATGATTGGTGCCCCCCCCCCCATCCCTCTGCCCCTCTCGCAAACATGCACACACACGCACACACACACATGAACATCCAGAAATCACCCATGTTAATACATGAATTTTAATTGTGTCATATTAAAGCATTTTGACCAATCTATCTCATTTAAGGAAAATCATAAAGGTGATATCTTTTGATCTCATTCTGAGCAATTGCCACCAGCTTAGTCAGATCACTAAAGGACCTATATCTGCCTGTTGTAAGACTAATGCGCTGACCCATGTGTTTTTTAGCAGCAACACTACTTTGAGATATCATGAAGAGATATTAGTGCAGTCACTCACTATGATGAGACATGGTATTGAATTCTGGTGGCAGAGATGACAGAGAAGATAAGGAGAAGAAATTTTTTTTTTAATTCTTATAATTTTCTTATACAACATTTTACTTATGAACAGTCTTTGGAAATATTCTTGGTGCCTCAGGACTTAAAGTATAATTTTTGCTTATTCAATGTGTATGTTCGTAGGACAAACTAAAGGTAATACACGATAAATGTAATCTTCATCCTGTAACCGTTTCTTTACAAAGGAAGGATCAGAGGCAAAAAGGAGGGGATTGATTTAAGACAGGTTTGTTTTTTTGTTTTGTTTTGTTTTTAGTATACATAAAATAAAGTATCAAAAATACAGCCAAGGATGTATTTTAAATTTGTGTCTAGACTGATCCCTGGAGAACTGTGGCAAGAGTAGGAATCAGAAACGAAGGGACTGGAACAGTTTAGAGAGACAGGAAGAAGGTGCATCCAGTTTGAGCTGCACTGGGTTTGAGGTTCTTGCAGGACATCCAAAAGGAGCTTCTTGGCATAGAGCTGGTAAGCTTTGCATCCTGAGCTGCCCTGTGCTAGATCCCTTGTTCTTTCCCAGGAGCAATTTTGCCCCCACCCAGGGAACATTCTGCAAAGTTTGGAAACTTTTTTTTTTTTTTTTTTTTTGGTTATTCAACTGGGAGAGTGGGGGTGGGGGGGGTGGTTGGGGCTGCTAATATCATCTAAATGAGAGTCCAAGAATGGTGCTAAGGACAAAACCCCCAATGCACAATTCAGCCCCCCACACAGCAACAAAGACTTATCCACCCCCAAATATCAATAGAATCAAGTTTGAGAAATTAGATAATGGAGGAAGGTATTAGATAATACCTTAGAGTTAGATAATGGAGGAAGGTTATGTGGATAAGGTTATGTGGATAAGGATAATAAGCTTATGTGCTTCTACATATAGAACTACTATGCAGTCGAGGGGAAACAAAAGTGTGGGTAATGAAAAATACGTGGAAAATAAACAGTATAAAACTTCATAGCAGTTCAGAGACTGTGTAAGGATGGCAGAAAAACGAAATACAGCAATGCATTTGCAGTAACCCAGTGGCATAGAATTATTATCCCCATTTTACATGTAAAGTGATAAAGGCTTAAAAAGTCACTTTCCAAGCTTACATAGTTAGTAAGCAGCAGTGGAAAATTTCAAACTTACTTCTTTTGATTTCATAGCCAATTCATTGTCCTGCCTACCATACTAAGAACTTAAAGCTATTACAATTGAGTGATAAATGATCTTTCCAACAATGACTGAGGGCTTCCTGCTGTCCTCGAATGCTTAATGTTGAAAATTTTGCTGGGCTGATCTACAGCCCATATTTAGGGATCAGCAG
Source organism: Panthera onca (assembly GCF_046562875.1). Taxonomy (NCBI): domain Eukaryota; kingdom Metazoa; phylum Chordata; class Mammalia; order Carnivora; family Felidae; genus Panthera; species Panthera onca. Next base: position 38,645,331 of record NC_138353.1, on the reverse strand, counting down.
AGACCTGCTGTAAATATTATAATTGTAACAATGCTTCTAGCCTCCCACATACTTACCACTTAACACTAGCAGCAACAACCTGCGCTGGGTGAGATATTTACACAGTCAAAAGCATGCAGCATCCCTTAAAAAAGAAAACGTTGAGATTTCTTCCAGAAACCTAAATCTGTGTGTCCACTCTCCACTTTGATTATTGTTTTGTATAGCTTTTACAAACCCTTGGAAATGATTTTAAGAATTATCCTCATTATATGGAAACTACATATCAGAGCTATATATTGGGTCAGAAAAATGAGTACCTAGCTATACTGCAATATGTGACCATATACATTTCCTTTGAACAATGTGGGGATTAGGGGCATGATGCCCCATGCAGTGGAAAATTTGCCCATAACTTGTGTCTCCCAAAAATTACCCACACATAGCATACTCTTGGCTGGAAGTCTTACTGATAACATAAATCAATTAGCACGTATTTTGGATGTTATACATATTATATATTGTATTCTCATAATAAAGTATGCTAAAGAAAAATGTTATTAAGAAAATCATAAGGAAGAGGAAATACATTTATAGTACCATACTATTGAAAATCCATGTGTGGGTCGCCTGGGTGGCTCAGTCAGTTGAGCATCCGACTTCTGTTCAGGTCATGATCTCCCAGTTCGTGAGTTCAAGCCCTGTGTCGGGCTCTGTGCTGACAGCTCAGAGCCTGGAGTCTGCTTCAGATTCTCTGTCTCCCTCTCTCTGCCACTCCCCTGTTCCTGCTCTATCTCTCTCAAAAATAAATAAACATTAAAAAAAAAATCCATGTGCAAGTGGACCTGAGCAGTTCAAACTTATGTTGTTCAGGGTCCCCTGCATACAGTGTGACCTCCAAACAACTGGGAAGCAAGAGCTGGATTTAGTTCCCTGCTCAACAAATATATTAGCTGTTTGACCTTCATCCAGTATTTATTCTCTTCAGGACTCTGTTGTCAACTATAAATGGTTTAATTAAGTTGTTTTTAAATAATCATTTGTTGTTCTGATCGGAACTTACTCTGATCCTTAGAACTTAAAAGCACATCCCCCCAAACTGACACTTTAATGATGCTTGATGTTATTCTCCCATGCATTCGACAAATGTTTGTCGAAACTTAGTATTTGTAATTCACTGCTTTAGGCATAGGGGGGTAAATACAGTATGTGAAGACTTGATTCCTGCTCAGAAAAGGAAAACAAAACCCTCAAACTTTTCACGACAAACAGTAGAGTTATTGCTAGAAAATCGGTTCAGACACAATTCTTTGACTTAGGGGATCAAGACAAGAGTGATTGGTTAGTGGGCTTGCATCTGAATGAGAAGGTTTCAAAGTGGAACACCACTCTCAAACGTAGGAAGGTGTACTGCTGAGGCCTCCCCCCACCCCCAGATATGAAGTAAAAGAGATCCACCTCTCTAGATGGGGTAAGGCCTTCTCTATATTCATTTCCAAAAGATTTGCATTGTGCCATTATGGCGAAAAATGCTGGCTTATGTGTCTATCATCATTGCTGAGCATCTAGTTTCGAACTGAATGTTTGGTACAGAGTGGGGGCTTCACTATACTGTTTCACAAATAGTTATAAAGTACTCCATTCAGTACTTCAGTAGAGCTAGGTCCTGGGTATGTTTCAAATAGATGATAAAAAGTCTTCATTAACTAGCACAGTTTTATAATATATTTATCTGGTGAAGAGAAGCTTTGGTAGTGAGTGCACATTTACCATGCTTGTATCCACACCTGTTTTTTAAAATCAAGACAAAGAAAAAGCTAATAATTTTTTTTAATGTTAATGTTTATTTATCTTGAAAGAGAGAAAGCATGAGCAGGGGAGGGGCAGAGGGAGGAAGACAGAGAGAGAGAGAGAGAGAGAGAGAGGGAGAGAGAGAGAATCCCAAGGAGGTTCCATGCTGCCAGCGCAGAGCCCAATGAAGGGCTCAGACCCACAAATTGTGAGATCAATACCTAAGCTGAAATCAAGAGCCAGACACTCAACCGACTGAGCCACCCAGGCACCTGAAAGTCCCACAATTTAGATTCTATTAGCATCCGTCACACTGAGATTCCTTTAAGGTTATATGATTTACTGTGATAACTTCTGTGAAACACAAAGGTTTATTCTAGGCTTAAATTATCTTATAACATGAATTCATGCAAACTGGAAAACTCCATCAAAATGTGTCTTCCCCATTTTATCTCTAAATTTATTGTGTCCACTGCAACAGTCCTATAGCCTGAGCTGCCTCTCTGAAAAGATTCAGGACATTGCTGGAAAAATACATGACAATGGAACCAGCTCTTAAATGGAGGCCCATAGATCCGTGGGGAAATAGCTGCCTCTAGGGCTGGGACAGGAAATACATAAGTTGAGCCTGGAGCATCTTCTAGTGCCTGAAATAAGGAAGTACTAAAAAAAAATCACAATCTTGAAGATATGCCAGAAGGGCATAGGAACCAACTGAAGTGGTTTCTTATGGTCAAAGCTAGAAGAATTTGAGCAAAAATATACAGTGATATTGGATTACTAAGCAAAGTGTAAAATAACTATCCATGAGACCATACTGATATAAATAAATGCTTGAGTGAATATATTGGGAAAGACAGACAAATATCTCATGCAGAAGGATTTAAGTAATTTACCAAGACAATCCACTCTCAATGAGGTGGAATATGATTCCCCACTCCTTAACTGTGGGCTGCACATAGTAATTTTCTTCCAAGGAGTACGGTGTAGAAAGGGGGACAAAAAGAGTAGCTTTATGCTGGAGAAATTTGTGAAATTCTGTCTCAGGCAGGCAACCAAGATTCACACCAGTAGGGAGGTTCATAGTATATACCCTTTATATGGCCTGATGAAAATAGCATTTCACCTCTGTAGTCTTCCCATGAAAGACCAGACTGCCGTCTAATCATAAGGTAACATCAGACAAATTGCAGTGGAGGCACAGTCTACAAAATACCTGCAATGCTGCTCAAAACTGTCAAGATCATCAAAAACAAGGAAAGTCTGGGAAACTGTCACAGCAAGTGGAGCCATAGGATACATAATGACTAAATGCACTTGGTGCCATGGGTGGGATCCTGGAACAGAGAAGGGACATGAGGTAAAAACTAAAGAAATCTGAGCAAGGTAGGAAATTTAATTAATAATAATGTATGAGTATGGTTCATTATTTGTAATAAACATACATAAACTCGATAATTCCATAAATATTACAAGTATTACTCCCTGATCATAATTTAGGAAGAACAAAAATTATTAGAATAAAGAACAACCCTAAAAATCAAGTCCGTTTTTCATTTTCCAAAAGGTTCTGTCAATTATTTTACATACTATGTACAACTCTTTGCAGTCATATGATTCCTGGCTCAAATTCAGCCTGAGATTTTTGGTCAGATGCTACCTTAATTGAAAGCCATAGCTCTACTAGATTTCCTTTACAATGCTGTGAGTCTACCTTTAGATGATTCAACCTCTTTTAGTTGGGTTTTGTTAGATCCCTAGCATAGATAGCACACAACAGCCTGGTCATCAGTTTTCCAACCCTACACTGAGATTTAAAAAAAAAACGTTAATAATAAGGAAAGAGGCACAGAGTAAGTATATGGGAACTCTATGCACTATTATCTTTGCAACTCTTCTGTAAATCCCATACTCTTCTTAAATTAAAAGGTCATTTTTTTTTAAACGGGGGCCCATAAACAATTTAAAAAATATTTATTGGAGTCTCCCATCTTCTGCTGACCCAGAGGTCCATTTCTGTTTCTAACCAACCCATTTGGTTCTACAAGTTCTTGACCTGGACTCACATCCATTTCTTTCTCTCCTACAGTTTTCTTCCTTAACTCTGGGTCTCTTGACCATGGAATGATGCCCTTTTCCCCTGAGATCTGTCTCATGCTTAATGGCTTCAGCCTACGCAGTCTCCCTTTGACACTGATGTGTTCTTGATCCTCATGGTACTTATTCTGCCTTTTGAAATTATTGATAAGTACCTGAAGTTTCACTGCATTTTTAACTAGGGGCACAGATGAAAATATCAGCCTATCCCTTTATTGCTTCTTTGATGTCATTTTAAGTAGTGGTAAGGAAGAAAATAATGTTCAAAGCATTAACTTCCACAATTTTCATACATAACACTTTTTGTCCAAGGCTTCTTCCTCAAAGATAAAACCCTTAGCTTAGTGTTTCATTATATTGAAATAAGCAAAGAACAGGCAAAGCAAACAAACAAAAACTTTAAATGCTACATTGAAGTGATCAACTCTGTAATAGTTAAAACAGGACCTCTTTGAAAACAATTAAAGCTATATACATACCTATGCTTCCTCTCCCTCTACATTGATATATTTCTTTTTTTTTTTTCATTTTTTTAATGTTTATTTTTGAGAGAGAGCAAGTCCAAGTGGGGTAGGAACAGAGAGAGAGAGAGAGGGGAACAGAGGATCTGAAGCAGGTTCTGTGCTGGCAGAGAGAGCCTGATGTGGGGCTTGAACTCAAAAACCCATGAGATCATGACCTGAGCTGAAGTTGAGTGCTTAACAAATTAAGCCACCCAGGTGCCCTTCACACTGATATATTTCTTATGAGAAACTTCCCACTGCTTTTCTCCACTGATTGTCGTGAATTAGAAATAGGAAATAAGCTTATTGGACAAAGTAATATATGTGCGAGGGTAATTATGATCAGAAGGCACAGAAACCCATCTCAGAGAGGGAAGTTTATTTTCTAAAGAGCCAAAGATAAAAAATGGTTACAGGTCTACCTTCATGCAGAAACTCACATGGTGTCATCTGGACACTTTCCACAGGTGCCTTCTTTTGGTTTTTATTCTAAGCAAGGTCTTAATTTGGGATCTGCATTGATGGTGATCAAGTACTCTTAACATATAGTGATGTTATTGATATCTATCGGTTCAAAAAGAAAGCATACGTTGTTTGATGGGACTAATAAAAGTCCCAGAGAGGACTCTTACTGGCTTGATCTGGATTGTTTGCCTGTGTCAGGAAACAATTATGGTAGACAAGAATGGCCAGGGTGACCAGTCATCCTAGTTTTCTATGGCTATCCCAGTTTTAACACTGAAAGTCTGGTGCCCTGGGCCTTGATTACCTCTGAATGGAGAGTGAATGATAAAACAGCACCCCTGAAACACGTGAAGGAGAGGTGTTCCACGAAAAGAATTGACAGCCCCCAAATTAATACATACAAAGCACTTTGAGTAGTGTTTAGAATGATAAACACTCAGTAAGTATTAATGTACACATTGGTTCCCCCAAATTCGTCAAATGTAAGGTTAATATCCATTGTAAAAGCATTGACTTTTTTTTTTTTACTTACCTCTAAGGAGCATATGCTACAAATTTAACTTTGACATACTAGCAATTTTAAAACATTTGGATTTCAGTGATAGTAAAACATGAATAATATATGCATATTAGATTCAAAAGTGTTTAAATATATACCCTTATGTATGTCTCCACCACAAAGAACTAACCCATATATACAGTTCTCCCTCTATAATATGCATTGTTTTCATTCTCAAATAATCATTTATATTGTCCTCATGTATGCCGGATTTAAATGTTTCCAGAAATTATGAGACCTCTATCGAAAACTGAATGAAATCTTTTGAAAACATAAATGATATTATGTCCCTCAACTTCTTAAATCCCTCCCAGGGATTTCTGCTGCACATAAGATTAGATCAGCTGCTTTAAATAGCTCACCAGTGCCTGCATGGTTTGGTCCATGCTTCCTTGACTTCCTCTTTCCAACACAAGACTGTGAATCCTTCCTTAGGGCCTTTGCACTTGTGTTTTCTCTGCTTGGGGTGTTTGTGGTTAGTTACATCTTTCTGCCTTTTAGGTGACGCTCTAACCTCTTAATAAGGCATTTCTTAACCACCCAAAGCACTCTTGGCCCCCCATCCTGATCATCCTCTGTGGACCAAGGCCCCCTTTTTAGTCATTGTTCTCACAATCCTCATCAATGTGTGAAAACTATCTCATATCTCTCTTTGCCTGTTGTCTCCTCTCTTCTAGAAAACACTCTCCATGAGAAGAGGAATAATACCTAGCACACAAAGTTGCTTTATAACCTAATGTTGACTAAATAAATTAGTATGTATATTTTTAATGTGTGGTGATGATTTGCTGAGCCATGTACTAGATGCCCAAAAGGAGAAAAGGTGGATACTGGCAAGTCCTTTTACAATGATGACTTAGGTAGGCTTGTTTCCCCAGACCTGCTACATGTTATACTCATGCCTACTGAGAGTAAAAACAGTGTGTGTATGAGAAAGAATGAGATTTTGTAAAAAGGTTAAGAAGAAGAAGGAAGATACAATATTGTTTCCAACTTTCCCAGTTGATGAAAGAAAGGCCCTGGAAGGTTTTTTAATGTTATTTATTTGGTTTGTATTGTTTCACTGTTGTATTTGGCTGGAGTGTTGCAAACAAAATATAGAACAACACACATCACAAGTGCACTTGGCTGTGAGAAAGTGATAAATTCGCTTACATCTGGAAAGTCTATCTGACTTCCTAAGCAAAATTTAGGAAGCTTTCCAAATTTGCAGTCATTTGGACTTTCTCTTTTGCTGTAAGCATTTGGACACATTTCCATGAAAACTTAGAATTATTCCTGAAGAATTAGTCCCTGTGCTGATAAGCACCAAGACAAGCAAACTAACATAAAACAAATGGAAAAACAAATTGCACACATACACAGGAGGACGAGGTCATGATTTAAAAGCCTGTCTAAAAGAAAGTTATACAGGAAGGAAAGAGGAAATGAAGAAGGAGAAAGAAGAGGAAAAAAAGAAGAAAAGGAAAAAGCAAAAGAAAATGTTAGAATGATCAACATGACTACATTAGTAGAAATCAGAAAGGAAGCCCCTTCCTGGTAGAGTATGGACAGTCCCTGTCCCACTCCCAGAAAGGGATTTATATTGAGATAAGCCTTTATCTAAAATTGAAGACTTCTTCTCTCCAAATGGTATAGGGACCCTCCTAAAAATCTTAGTACCTCTTTCTAACTCAGCAACTGTCTGCCTGAGAGTAAAGTAGGAAAAGCGATTTTTTAGGGTAATTAGAACCTGAGAAGAGTTTCTATATCAAATCTTTTTTTTAAGCTTATTTATTTATTTTGAGAGAGAGAGAGCATGCGAGAGTGGGAGAGTGGCAGAGACAGAGGGAGAAAAAGAATCCTAAGCAGGCTGCACACTGACAGCACAGAGCCTGACATTGGGCTGGATCTTGCAAACTGTGAAATCATGACCTGAGACACAATCAAGAATCACATGCTTAACCGACCAATCCACTCAGATGCCCCCCTATATCAAACTTGAATTGTTCTCATTATTGCTCTATAAGCAAAGTTTGAAATCATCATATTCTGCCCTCTCCTTAAACTTTGGTCATAGCCAGTATCCTGTCTGTCCCCTTTCTGTGTCTCATTGCAGCTTCAAGCTCTTAGCTCTGCCGAATCACTCTTGTTTTTAATCTTACTGTCCTGAATTTGGCATTTGTATTAGTGATCAACAGGGCATTCTTTCAGTTTGTCCTCCACCACAACCCTCAAGACCTTGGGTTGACTGAGTCATTACAGTATGATCTTTATGTCTCATGTCTGATGTTCTTCTTAAGAACACAAGTTTGTTTTGTATACTGCATGTTCCCCATCCTCCCACGTATGCATCCCTTAGCCGGCATGTAGTGTTTTATTATCTGTAAATTGGGTTAGATAAAATCAGCCTTTTCCTAGATGCCTTCCAGAAAACACTGGTCCCATGAAATGCTTCATAAAAAGTAAAAATAGGTGGAAGAAGGAAGAGAGAGAAGAAGGTAAACTTCCGCATCACTGAATACGATGTACTCACTCAAATCTGCACAGGGACCTTGACCATCCTATAAACACTGAGAGATTCTACACTGAAGAAAGAGATTCAACTGTGCTTAAATATCCCTAACTTACTTGGTCACATAGTGTCTTGTGTTTCTTTATGGAACCATCTATTAATAAGCGAAGAAGATAGTCTGTGGTGTGGCAAACACTTTGGCATAATCCTGACTAGATGTGTTCGTAGTCCATTCCAGCCCTGACAAAATCCTGGGATTGTAGAATTTCAATCAGTTGAATTCTGTTTACAATTGGACCTGTGTAATTCGGCATTTATCAATGCCATTCCAATAAAGCCCACAGACCAATAAAGACCCTGCTACTCAAAGTGTAGCAGATGACAGCTACTCGATCACTAGGGGAAATTAAATCTCTCTAGGTCACGGAAGGTGGCATTCCCTTAAACAAACTAACAAAAGAACTACTTAGTTTTTATTAATACCTTACATATGACATATATAGATTGTCATCACTGACATTAATCTTTGTAATATAAACCATGTAATTTTTCATGTTACTTCAATTAGTTTGCATTAACTTGCCAGAAAAGAGCACTTAAGTTCATATTTACAAAGCATCTGTTTCATTACACATTCATTTTAGGGGATTTTTATAGTACTGCTATTCATGAAACAAAATAATATTTATATCTTAAAGAATAAAGTTGTACTTTTGCAACTGTTTATATTACCAAGTTTATAAATCTGGTTAAAGATGCTGAACAGAAGCATTATATTATTTAAGTATATTAAAAAAACAATTTATGAATAAAATAAATATATCCCTCTTAGCAAATATCATTACCAGTGATTAAGAAATAAGGAGTTCATCACATGAGGAGGTCATACAATATCTCATATTTGAAACTATGGCATTAGACAGGAAAAGGAAACACACAGAAACATCTAATTTAGTGATCTAATTATAAAAGACCTGACATGTGTTAACACCAAAATGATCAGTGCCTCATGATTGGATCACAGCCCTGACTACCTGGCCTAAACTTACTTGATAGACTGATTGTCATTATGTATCCTCTCCCCAACCAACCCTAAATTCAGTCCATTACTGAAAACACTGAAGCAATGACAGTTTCCCTAAAACCATTTAATTAACTCTTTCTCATTTCCTCCAGTGGTCCACCACTCAAACCCAAGCTACTTAAACTTATAACAATCATCAGTGAAGATTTCCAGTCTCCTGGCTTCATTACCCATTCATATCTCTCAAATTATGAACATCACATTATGTTTGAGCCCTTCCTTTGTGAACTGATAGATCTGACCATGCAATAACTTTCATTTTTAAATCCTACTTTGGACCTCTTCTCTCTGGCATGTGCTGTTAAAAAAAATAGCATTTCATATATAAGGGAAATCTCACATCTATGTACAGCTGTGATATTTCCTTAAAGCATGACTTCAAAAAAACCATCTTTCCAGGAAGATAGCGTCTTAGGAAAGGCCTTCTACCAGAGGAACAAATATTGTGAAGCAATCAAATACTTTTAATTAAAAAAAAATCCCAAACACCTTAAAATATTTTCCCTTCTGACCTCAATTCCTGGGAGGCTTTTATTTTCATCTATTATTTCTGTATTGCTTTGACATAATTAGAGCAAAGTGTCACAGATGTTGGGTAGAATTTTTTTTTTTTAATATGGGATGAGGTTTACCAGATGTCTAAATTACCCACTGTGAATTGTTAGGTTTCTTTTTTTTTAATTATTAAGGGAACATATATCTGCCTCATGAATTCTACCAACTAATTGAGTCCCTATTTTTGAGTGTATATGAATCCAAAAATGGTTGAGTTTTGGCTTATAAATACATGCCATGGGTAAGCCCCCTATTATTTCAGGAAATCTTAAAAATATATACACCATAAACATTATACACCATTGGCCTAAGATGCACAGTGTGTGGTTTATTGGGAATAATAAATGTCAGAGTAATTTCAACCTACAAGAGTGTAAACTTTCATAAAACTGGCATCCGTCTCTTATGATACCTTGTTGGCTAATTAGTTATGTTTGAGAAATAAATGGTTTTTATGAGGAAAAGCAAAAATGCTTTAATTTTAAATATCCAGATTTGAAAAGAGATTAAGCAGCCTGTTTTGCATCAAACAATGTAGATTAAAAGCTCAATTAATTTAATCAGTTATCCGAGTGTCAAATAATTTGCCAATGAAATTTAATGTACATATAACTTGCCCTGAATATACCATTTTCCAATAGGAGATAAAAAGCCATGCACACCATCTGGAATTCTGGACAGGGACAGGTTTCACTGCCTGCATCAGCAATGTGGTGCCAGTTTTAGAGACAAGCGTTTTGAAGGGAATAGAGGGAAAAAGCAAATTTGTAAGATTTGTGCATATCACCTCATGCTCTTGGTCGTAAGAGCTAAAAATTTGTTTAACGCTATGAAATAACATGGTGAGCATGAGGCCAAGATAAATTGGCATCTGTGCCCTCTTCTACCCTTGGCAAAGACTTATAGAGGAGATGGTTTGAGGATGGGAGTGGTAGAAGGAGAATGGATGGAAGAAAAAAAAAAAAAACACAAGACAAATGAATTAAGTCTAACAGAGCAACACATTGCTCTGAAAGACTCCTGAAATTATACAATGAGTTCACCCACAATCAAATTTGTGATGCTAATCAGATAGACTGTTGTACTCAAGCCCTCTTCATTCCTGGCCTGGTCTCTCTCAACAGCCTCTCACCTATTCTCTGCACCTGCACTCACTCTTTCATTAATTTCTTCTTCAAACTTTTTAAGAATTATTATTTTAAAATTTAATCTGTCTGTATCACCCCAAGTCCTCAGATAAAGAGTAGCCTGAATTTCTCAGATCCTCTAGAACTTCACATGCACACTCCATGCAGGTAGCACTTGTCTCCCTGAAGCCTCACTTCCCAAATGATTATGCAATTGCTCTGTTTATCCCCTTCTTTCAGTCTTTCTAACCCCAGTTCACCCTGCAAGACTCAACACAAATGGTTCTGATTTACTAAAATATTCCCAGACTCAACCAGGCAAAGGCTGTTATTCTTTTCTCTGTAATTTCCAATGGCACCTTTGAGATTGCTTTAATAGTATTTATTAACCTTGCACTTAAACTGGTCAATTGAATACTACATTTAAATTGACATCCTCATCCCTGACATAGATGTGAAACCCAAAAGACAAACAATCAGGGAAGAAAAACAGCAAACAGAAGATGACACCTTTTGAGAAAACGGAAATTAAATGGGAGATTAGTAACTTAGCAAAGCAGAGATAGCTGAGTCTAAGTTGCATGGAGAAGAAGGTAGATACTAAAAAGAAATTTCAACTTTGCTTACATACTTGTCTCTCCTGAAATGGAGTTTCAAATCTTTACGTTTCCCATGCCTAGAACAAAGCCTGTCCTAATATGTGCTCAAGCAATGCTTTTTCTAAAATGAATAAATGCTTGGATAGTTATTATCATTATGGTTAGTAAGTATGGAATTTATAAGATCTACCAATTATTCTGCAAATCACTTTTTTGAAATGTTTCATTTAATTCATATAACAGCTTCCTGAAGCAGGTATCATGTGATCTCACTTAACAGACAGGAGAACGGATGCTAAGAGGTTATGTAGCATGGACAAGATCATAACTCAGCTCTGAGCGGGGGTACAATTTGAACTCAGGATTCTGAATTCAAAGTCATTGCTTTTCATTCATGTGTTATATGGCGTTCATGTTAAACTATATTAATCTATTTGTTTTGTTTCAGGAAATATTTATTTGAAAAAATAAGTGTTCTGGGAAGGTGAGGAAAGGATGAGTTTCAAAAATATTTTTAGGGAACAATTCAAGTATCAAAAATAAGTGAAAACCTAGTGTGAGAACCAGCTTAGAACCTACATTCATGGAAAGATCCCTCACCCTCTTTCCAGAATCTTATGTCTGACAACAGAAGCCAGAATTCATATGGTTCCTCTTTGGCAGTAACATTCTGATTCTGACATTATCAAACTTTTAAAACTTGTCAATCTTGTTTATTTGGTTTCCCCATTCAATAGAATCCCAACAAATTAATTGGAAGGAAAATGTAGGGCTTTATGGAAGTGAGAAGTGTCAAATTAACAGCCAAAAAAAAAAAAAAAAAAATAGATGCAATGAAAGACTAATAAGTAACTTTATATTTATCTTAACACAGAATAAAAATTATGTCTATGTCCCAGGAGTAGTTGTGCCTATTTTCAAAGTTACATTCCTCTAAATGTAATTTTTATATTTAACAGTCAAATCTCTTTAATTATCCTAGACAGCAGTGGCTCTGAAGACTCTTTGGGGGGCAAGAGGACTATTTTTTAGATTTTCAATTTTTTAGCCTTCTACCTGCAAACTTTCAAGCACACTCAAGACAAGACCAAGGGCTGACTAATTTGACCAGGAAAGTTACAAGGAACCACTCTTGGTTTATCATTATTTGCATAAACAGTGGAAGGAGAAAACAGCAAATGAGCCAGCTCCTCATGGTCCATGTGCCACATGCCAAAAAAGAACATCAAAGCAAAAAGGACTAGGGGACGGCAAGACAATTAGTAGGACACCAAGTTGTTGAGGAGCTGATAGTAGTCCGCATCTAAGCAGTTTTATATTCTGCAGACTGTTATTAGGGGGGTGGGCAAGACAGAAACCCTCATACCTTGCCAGTGCCCAGGAGACAATGAGAAACTCTTATGAGAGCCTTGTAGGGGAGATATGGAGGCAAAGGGGCAATGACATCATCGCAGCTTCTCACAGACCTCCCATCCTCTAAATGTTCTCAAAGAATCACAAAATGTTACTCTAAGACCTGCATTAGTAGTGGTTCAAGCATTTGTCTGCATGGCCTATGTGGAAATGTTCAAGATCACCAGGGCACCATAGTAGAGCCGTTTCCTTATATTAACAATCGAGAAATGAGGTAGAATTTTGAGTAGAAACTTTTTCTGATAGCATTTTAGAGGTACTTGTTCTGTTGAGAACAGAGGAGCATATATATATATACACATATATATGTGTTTGTGTATATATATGTATGTATATACATACACATATACATATATAAATATAAACATATATATGTATATACATATATATGTATATATATATATATACACACACACATATGTGTGTGTGTGTGTGTGTGTGTGTGTGTGTGTGTGTATATATATATATATATATATATATATATATATATATATATATGCTCTTGCTTGATCAAATAAAAGAAAATGATCTTTAATGTATCCTGGTTAAGAATAAAGAGAATTACCTGTATTTAAAATCTACTGTGCCCCACGCTCTCTTGCTAGGCAATTTGAATAGGCTGTTTCCTGTACTTTATACCACAATCCCATGAATCAATTCTATACATTTATATATAGATGATAGATCTTAGACTCAGAGTACTTACAACTTTTAACCGAGGCTGCATAGGTTGCCAGCAGTAGGAGAGAACACAATGTAAACCTATGCCTTTCTTAGAACTTAGTTGCTTCCTTTTTCTAAAAAAAAAAATGTTTATTTATGTATATTGAGAGAGAGAGAGAGAGAGAGAGAGAGCACGCATGAGTGGGGGAAGGGCAGAGAGAGAGGCAGAGAGAGAATCCCAAGCATGCTCCAGGCCCAGTAGACCCATCACAGGGCTCTATCCCATGACTGTGAGATCACAACCTGAACTCACATCAAAAGTAAAACACCTAACCGACTGAGCCACTCAGGGTCCCCTTGTTGCCTCTTAAGAAGACACAAATGTCTCTAATTTACTTCAGGAATACTTTGGTATATGTTGTGCTCTTTTACTAGTGTATAATGGTTTTAAAAAGGCAAAATTAGTGTGTTTAGAAAAATTCACTTAGTAGGGAAAAATGATTCTAGTGTTATCTCTAGATGGCCAAGAGGACCACGGAAGCTGAAGGAACACTGAAGATGAAATGACTGGATTTCATGTTGATCTGATGGGTTAACAAGGTCTCTACATTTCACTTCCTGGAAATGCCTAGACACACACCCAAGGAACCAAATTATTTTCTTAATATTTTCCAAAGTAATTTGATTCTACAATAATAAGAGAGAATGTTCTCAACTGGAGAATATTCAGGGAAGAATGAACATGGTGGTGGATGTTCCCATCAGTGTGATGTTAAATGTTGGCAGATGGAATTAGGGGCACTTAGTTTGAGAGAAGAGGCGCAAAAAGAAACAGAAATATTTTTGAAGATCCGAAAGATAATTTTGAGAAAGGTGGATAATATATGTGTTCAGATGCTCTAGTTAGTCATATCAAAGCCAGTGGCTAGAGATTAGAATAGGGCTTATTTCAGTTAATACTAAGGAAGATGTTAATAGTTATATGAACTGCTGGACAATAGAACCAGCTGTCTTTTGAGAGTGTCCTCTCACTCTCAAACATTTTTATTTATTTAACGTAAATCTTTTATTTAGTTAAACATATTTTATTAATATTTATTTAAACATAAATCTTTCATTGATGTTGATGTAATTTAGACATGGATATAGCTAAATCATTGGTATAGGTCTGCACATTCCAAGGTCAATGTCATAGTTCATTTATTCTTACTCCTTAGAACACTTTTTTAACCTAAGTCTATATGATAAAATACTAGTAATTCTCCAATATTCATCTAAAAGCCACCTGATTGGGGCACCTAGGTGGCTCAGTCAATTAAGCATCTGACTTCGGCTCAGGTCATGATCTCACGGTTAGTGAGTTTGAGTCCCTCATCAGGATTTGTGCTAACAGCTCAGAGCCTGGAGCAGCTTCAGATTCTTTGTCTTCTCCTTTCTCTGCCAACCACCCCCACCCCCCCGCATCCCGCCCATGCTCATGCTCTGTCTCTCTCTGTCTTTCAATAATAAATAAACGTTAAAAAAATTTTTTAAGCCATCCAAGTAATCAAGGACTCCTGATAATCCAAACAGAAACCTCCTTTCCTCTTCCTTGTTACTATTTCCCTAGTAGGAATTGGTTTAGCTACTTTGCACTGGAGATGTGGTATGACCACAGGTCTACTGTCAAACTCTGTATCCCAAATGCTAGTATTGTTTTAACACCTCTGAGGTCTTTAAACCTTGGTGATAGTCAACAAACATTTGCTGAATAAACAGAAAAAATAGGTCTTTGAACTAGAAGGCATTCTTTTAACCTATAAAAGAAGACTTCAAATAAGCAAAAAGTTTTCTTTCACCTCATTTTTAGAAATTTCATGAGATTTGTATATAGTGATACAATCTTATTAATCTCTAGTTTATACTAATACTGATATAAACTAGTACTGTATCCATTTTATTTTACCACAAATGTATTAGGTTAAATAACATAAATCTGTAATCTTAAATTTCTATGGGTTAGGAGTCTCTTCTGGGTCTCACAGTACTAAACCCAATATATCAGCTGGCTGGTTACATTCTTTCCCAAAAACTATACAAGAATGTTTTCTACTCATTCAGGTTGTTAGCACAATTCAGATCCTTTTTGTTGTGGGGCTGAAGTCTCCTTTTCTTGCTGGCTATAAATTAAGGGCTGTTTCCAGCCTCTAGAGGTTGTATTTCTTGATGAGTGGCCCTCTTCTTTTGTCTCCAAAGCCAGCAATAACATATCTGATAGGTTGGACCTTTTTCAAGTCACATCTTTCTGATTCAATCTTCTAACTCCCGCTTCCTCTTTAAAGAATTTATATGATTAAATTGAGGCCATTCAGATATTCCAGGATAATGTCCCTGTTCTTAAAGTCAGGTGGTTAGCAACCTTAATTCCATGGGCATCTCTAATTTTCTTTTGACATACAAAGTAGTATAGTCACATGCTCCAGGGTCAGGACATGGACATCTTAGGGAGACCATTATTCCACCTTTCAAAAAAAAAAAACTTTTCTTTCCTCATTTTCAGAAATTTCAAAAGATTATTATTCAGGGGCATCTGGCTGGCTCAGTCAGTAGAGCATGTGACTCTTGATCTTGGGGTTGTAGGCTGAAACTCTATGTTGGGTGTAGGAATTAATTAAAAATAAAGTATCAAAAAAAGATTGTTATTTGTGATACAATTTTATAAATCTCTGGAGTTTGTACCTTAGGTATCAAACCTACACATTATTCATTAAAATATAAAATTATTACAAGTTTTGTTATCTCCTAAAATATATTTGGAATTATTATAATATTATAAATGATACAAAAGGATTTGGAATTAATGTAATTTTCTAAATATAAGCCAGCTTATATGAAGGTTTAATGGGAAACCTCAATATGCTAGCTATTTCTTCTAACACAATTCAGTTTTACTTCAAAAAATGTATAATGTTTGCAAAATGAACAGCATTTATTATCAGTTAATATTTAATATTAAGTCAGTAGGCTTTAAACTGTGTTCATGAGAGTGATTCCAATACTTTGCTTTAGAATCAAGTATATGGGATTTGTGTCTACTGTTGTGCTTGATGTTTTGATGTTGTATGTGTTTATTTAGACCGTATGTTATTAACTAGATGATTAAATTTGCTGTTTTGTTTGTAGTTACAACATATTTCATTTATCTGTGTATAGTGTACAAAAAGTGAAATGAGCCTAGAGATAATACACATTTTATAGGATGGTCAGAAACTAATCAATTTAAACAAGAAGGCATTAGGAGGGAGGAGAGACAAATAGCTCAACAAAGTATATTAAGTAGTTGCTTTTTTTTTCTTCCAAGTTTTTATCTAAATTCCAGTTAATTAACATATAGTGTAATATTAGTTTCAGGTGATATTAGGTAGTTTCTTAATAATTCTTCAGGTTAGGTGATAGCCTAACTTTAAAGTTGTTATTCTGTTTTGTTTTTCTGTTGTTAATCTTCAGGGGTTTTTGTTTGAACTTATTTCTGTATTTATTATGCACAACTTCTTGCAAAATATCTTTCTAATTTCTATGTTCACAAAGTTGAGAATGACAAATTTGGTGTTGTCAGGGGAGGAAAATTAATGAACTACTATCAGCCAGACGTCCAACGAGGCATTACTATCTCACTAAAATCTTCACATTTTTTAAGCATTTGCTAATCTCCAATGTTCTAGACATATTTTTAAGCATGTTGTCTGCACTAACTACTGAATCCTCATCACAGCCAAAGGAGATAGATTTTAATATACTTCCGTTTTATACATGGGCAACAAGTTACAGAGATTTTCAGAACTTCATCAAAAGTCACACAGCTTTTAAATGTCAGATTGAAGATTTTAACAATGGAGTATGAATCCTAACCTCTATCAGCAAAGTCTTTTACCATATAATCTCTGTCTTTTAACTGTTTTATAAATCTTGTCAACGATTAACAATGGCTCAGTAAAGTTAAAAAAAAAAAAAAAAAGATGACAAAAATTACCAGTATCTTATGACTGGAGGGTGGCAGAACCTGGAATCAAACTGAAGCCTGTTTGTCTCCAAAGACAATGTTTTCTTTCCATTAGGTTGCCATATATCTAGTAGAGTAGAGATAGACAAATACTTCAGCAACAATAAAACAAGGAAAGAGAAGTATGTCATGAAAGGAGCCCAAACTACCTCTTAGCTACAGGAATTACTACAGAATCATTGCAGAATGTCTTCAACCAAAAATGTGGGTCATATCGAGCATCATGGTGTCTAGACGATTCCTTTTGTCATTTTGGATTGCATCCATAAACCATGTAGACAGATGGTATGGATATGTTTGACTGAGTCTGAGCTGATGGATTTTGAAATGTTTGCTGAATGTTTCCCCATCACAACCATACTCACAGCCCGTGACTTAAGGTTTGGTTTCTCAAGATATTGTTCCTCCACTGATTGCATATTTAAAATTAGAACAAGATAACGTTCCCAATACAAATTTGAACTATATGTCTGTTTTTTTCTGCTTCAATGATCAAATTTGATTGATTTAACAAAGAAGAATTGGATCTGAAAAGCAGTTTTGTATCCTAGGAAGAAGGAAACAGGAATATAGCTTACCTTTCTCTGAAAAGTAAAATTAGAATTAATATAAAATCATCTGTGGCTTCATATACTTTGAAAGGATAACAAAGAAATAAACAAGAATGTCTATAATCTAAAAATCTACATAACAGAAGAATCATTCAAAATGAGATCTGGGGGGATAAAGACAATGTTAAAACATAGTCCCACAAATGACATCCCATATCCACTAATATTATTATCATCTTGGTGTGAAACCTCCTTATGTTCAAAATACTAAGACACAATTAAAAGCTTGGACATTAAAGAGATTAAATTATAATTGTTTTCTTTGTATACTTAGGTTAACCACATGGATTTTAGTTTAATTAATTAAAATACTATGAAAACCAAACATTTAAAATCCATCTAACTCACTTCCCTAATCTGCATCATAAAAGAATTAGTATGAATAAGAATTCTAAAGTCATTTGTGAAGTCATTTATAACCTTTATGTATTTCCTATTCTCCTGATTAAATTACATGTCTGAGTGATTCTTAATTATATTTTGCCAGATGATTTGAAAGCTTTCTATCTTAAGGTCTGTTAGTAAACAAATGAATGTGAAAAAATAGAATATGTCCAATATAATTCATATAATGTAAAAGCTTTATCATTGTCACAGGCTTCCTAGTGCAAATGGTTGCTACTAATAAAGTCAACTCCAGCAAGAGGTATCTTGGCAAGCGGAGGCTCACAAAAGATATATTGTAGACATCTCCTTGAAATTTATGCTCCATACAGATTATCTTCTATTAACTGGTGAGCTTGAACCTTGAAAGGAGTTTCAAGTTTCAGATAAGTAACACACATCACTGAACATTACGTCTGCCACCTGGTAATGGATAATATAAATACAGCACATTTATTCAGCAGGGAAGGGAAACTGCTTCTATAGCCAATTCTCAATTATTCGGGGTAATGGGGGAAAACCTCCAAGTGGTTATCCATAAATACAGATAATTGGCAGAATATGTAAATTAGGTACCATCTCACAATGTTTATGAACATTTTGGCTGAATAGTGATAAAAGCAGAAATGAAGAATTATTAAAGCACCATAATTATTATGAAGTATTTGATGGATTCACTCTTGCCTGGTTTCCCTCCCATCTCTCTGACTTTGCCTCCTCCATTGCTGCCTTTGTCCACTCTGAAAAAGCATATCTGCCTCTGGGTTCTGCGTTCCGTTTTCTTCTCTTTTTCATATACGAATTATTTCTGGTTCATCTCACCCACTATCATAGCTACAGATAGCAAGAGAGCAGATGCTTAATACATGCTGGTTGAATGAGCAAACTGCTAAGTTACCCTCCTTCATGTTATTTCAATTTAATTACATGCTTAATGTATAGTGGGTGAGGCTGACAAACCTATATGGGTGTCACAGTTATCTGGGGAGTTTTGTTTTAATGCAGATACTGAAGCCATTCCCACATCTCTAAAATCAAAATCTTGAGGATGATTGGGACAGAGAAGCAAAAAGTCTTCATTAAAAAGAAATAACCAACTACATAAACAAACAGAAAAACAGGGAAACTGTTTAAGAGACAATGTAGAATACTATGATTTCTATGCAAGTAGATGATTCTCTGATTGCCTTAAAGTGGCTTATGTGTGAATATATTCAATCTCTGTACTTGAAAGTTCTTACTCAAAATGCAGCTCCAACTGTGATAGAACCAGCTCCAGCCTTGTCCTCGCACTTGACTGGCTGTAATCAATCACCTAGCCATGGCCTGGATCTCAAGATGGGTGAATTCACTAAACCGTAAGGAGTTGGCAAGGTCAATGTGGGTATCATCGGATCTGCATCAGTCAGTATAAGCTTAACAAATATTTTCTCAGTGAAACTCATGCTCTGTCAGGGAATATGATATCAGATTGATTGTTGAGTACTCCTGTTTGGCTGATAGAATTTTCCAGAGGACTTTTGACACATGAAAATGACTAAGACAGTTTTCCATACAGCGGTAGTCTTATCCACCCATGGAATTAGTTGTTGGTTTTTGTTTGTTCCTTCACCCAGTGATCTTTCAAAAATCTTTCTTAAGATATCTTTTTTTTTTTTTTTTTTTTTTTTTATTTTTGAGACAGAGAGAGACAGAGCATGAACGCGGGAGGGTCAGTGAGAGGGAGACACAGAATCTGAAACAGGCTCCAGGCTCTGAGCTGTCAGCACAGAGCCCGATGCGGGGCTCAAACTCACGGACCACGAGATCATGACCTGAGCCAAAGTCGGACGCTTAACCGTTAGACTGAGCCACCCAGGGGCCCCTCTTAAGATATCTTAATAGAGCTTAGAATAAAGGCTATGCCCTTAAAATCTTTTCATTGGTTCCTCTGGAATCTGGCTGAGGCTTTATCATCCACCCACTATCCCTCCTTTTAAGTTCAGTTCTCCAGCAATAATGGATTCTCTTTGCTTTTCTCAAAATGATCACACTCTCCTGTTTAGCTTGGTTCCTTCCATCCAGGCTGCTTCCACTGCTCTTCATCCAACTTTCCCACTTCTCTTTCCAGCCTAAAGTCTCTTCCCTCAGGCTTCACATGGATGACTGCCACAGCTAATGGCTGTGCCCTTGTCCTCCACACTTGCAAAGTGGTCTCTGAACTGCAGCCACTGGGACGTGTTTCCAAAAACAGATCCCATCATGCACTTTGGGCCTCAAAACCTCCAAGTATCCTCCATTGTTCTCAGGATAGAACCACAACCTGGACCTGGCCTTCAGGGCCCTTTAGTGCTCTGTTTTCTGCCAGCCCTCTTCATATTATGTTCCCTGCCTTGCTTGCTCTGCTCCAGCTACATCTTTGAAGATTTAGGGCCACCCTTGCTTGCTTCTCCTGCAAGGTGATTGCACACGCTCTTCCCCCTGCTTGAACCACTCTTCACTCTGATCGTGCCTGGAAAGTCCCCTTGCCCCTTGAACACCTAGCTCTGTCATGATTTCTGCAGCAATGCTGTTTTTTCTAACATTTTCCTAGACTGATCTCTCATTGTGTCATTTACTACAGCCTAAAGTTCATCCTTTTTCCCCTCAGGAGTATTCCATTGCCTGGTACAGTGTCTGACACACATTAGGTGCTGAACAAATATTTATGGGAAGAACTAATTAAGATGACTGCATGTTTTCCCTAGGTGTGATATCTTGGTTCTCTGCCTCTCGGTGTTTTGTCCTTCTTTTTTTCGTTCCTGTAATCACTGGTGCATTGTTTGTTTCGAACCACTACAATGTAAGTTTTTTGAGGCCAGAGTATCCTGCTGTATTCACAGTGGCCTCCATAATAGCCAGTTCATGAGAGACAATTAAAAAACAGGTGTCATGGGAGTAATTACATATAGAGCTAAGATGAATATGTTTCCTCATCTACAGTTTTGAATCAGTCCAACTTTAAATATTCCATTTAATTCCTCTGGTTATTAAGTCAATTGTTCTGACTTTCAAAAAATGTCCCTCATCTTTGTCTGTCCCGAATATCATCAGGGGTCTGCTGAGTACACTGAGTGAGTACACTGGCTGGTTCTCTCCTGCAAATTATTTGTGCAAACCATCCAGTGGGCCAATGGAGGTCTGGGCAACCTCAGAACTAAAACAGTTGTTTCTAGTTGATCATATCAGTCTTGTGACTAAGTTTGGATATACCAGGGCATGCTTAATAACATTAATAATTGCTAACATTACTGAGTACCTACCCAACACCAGGTACATTGCTAATCATTTTCTATAATTTGCTTTATTTAATTCTCTCCATAATCTATATAAAAGGTGACAACTTCCCCAAGGTTACAGAAAGTAAATGTTGGAGGTGGGATTCAAATCCAAGCAGGCTGATGCCTTACCCCAAGTGCTTAACCACTTCTGAATTTCCTGCTGATAGTCAGGTTTGTGTTTGCTGCTTTTTAATAGTCATAATTCATACATACATTTAACTGATTCGTTGTGTGCTCACACTATTCCATCTCCTTCCAATGCACTCATGAGAAAACCCTATCTGTGATAATTCTCTTCACTCCCTCTTATTTGTATGAACCTGTTCCTTGATCCCACCAAACTCATGGAAAAATCCAATTTTGTAATTTCCAGTTGCCTCACTGTAAAACAAGCTGTTGGTACACTGCATGTGTTTCCTTGGCGCATGTGTTTGGAATTTGAAATCTAAACAGCCCAGCTTCCTTACCTCACCCTTGGATGAGCTGTGATTCATGTTCTAAACTGCCTCCTAGAGTCCTCCGCTGAGAGTGAACCAAATTCCCCACAGCAGTAACCAGCTCAATAAAAGACTTTTACTGACCCCATGCAAATTTCCCCATTCCTGTCATGGTCCTTCCTAGGATCACCTCTCAAATCCAGTATTTGCATTCAAATCCTTGTTTCAGAGTCTACTTTTGGGGCAACTGCTCCTAAAATCTCCTTGCATTCATGGGGTGCCACTCTTTATTTACCTTCAACTCCAGCAGTCTAATTTGGACCTGGCTTGGATGGAATTTACGATTTCTGTTCAGCAGGTTCCTGTAGTGGGCTCCAGCTTTACTTGCATTAAAAAAAAAAAAAAAAAAAAAAAAAAAACTGCTCTTAACTGACTCTCCCCTGGCTTCTATTTTGATTTTGCATCCATGATGCTAGGCAGCCAAGATGGCTAAGAGGTCTGTACCAGCCCTCTTGTAGAAGCAGTCCTGACTTTTAAGTTGAATACCCCATTACCCAGCATCACTGACCAGGTAACTGTTAGTCATGCTTTAAGTCCTTTGAGTCATTTGTGATTTCCAGAAAATTGGCCCAAGGGAAAGACTCTCTGTAAGTAAAGATTATACCCATGTGTTCCCAACCACTCATCAGAGGATGAGATTTAATGCTATTTCTGACTCCCATTTCAAATTCGTGTTTCCAGCCTGTCAAAAAAGACATTAAAAAAAAAAAAATCTGTGGCTCTTGGGAGCTGATCACAGCTAAAAAGAAAAAAAAAAACATTTTTAACATAGTTTCTAAATCTTTGATCTCCATTTCATATATATACATATATATGTATATATATATATATGTATATGTGTATATGTATATATATGTGTGTGTGGATAAGTATGTATATATGTGTGTATATGTGTGTGTATATATATATATATATATATATATATTATATATATATATATATATATATATTATATATATATATATATAAACAGTGCCTCAAACTAAGTCCAATTCATTTAGTTTAATTTGGCATCTAGATAAGATGCCTGAAAATAATGGTTTTTTTTATGGCTTAATATTGCTTCTTCAGTCTTTCATGCTGAATCTTTGTCCTTTTACAAATTAGATTTCTCACTTTCTTTTCATGGGATTCCTGTTGGGCAAATATAATCTTTTCAGTAACAGATAAACATTTCACATTTTTTTTACAATAACTCTTTATAATAATAATACTCTCATTTTCACATTCTCCAAGACACTTAAACAGTACCCATTTATTAACCAAGCAATTTATCAATATTTATTCATGATGCCAATGGCAGACTTCTTGTCATAAATAATTATTGAAGTAATAAATAGTTTTATTATTAAAAACTGATGACAAGAGCAGAGTGATTACCCTGATAAAGACTGATGGCAGGTCTTAGTATCTGATGCGACACTCAGAACACTGTGCAGATTGAATCTAAGGCCTCCTGCATGGATAATAAATTGTTATTTCAGAGAATAAAATGATTGATACATTTGCTTGCTGTGGAAAAAGCATTGGGGAGAAGATTCTACTCCCTAACTTATTTAAACAGGCTATGGTGAAATTTTCTTTCCTTGTGACAAATTTAACTTTTCAAGAGAGTGACAGCTCTTTGGCAGAGAGATGAGCAGAGATGCATTCCTTTTTAGAAGCTCCTAAAAGTCAAATTCATTTTAGAAATTCTCTGAATATTTTCTGGCCTCAGTGGTGCCCCCAGCAGGCGGCACCCAAAACAGCAGTTCCAAGGCAATAACATGGTGGGAGCATGGTAGGAAGTCATGACAAGTGATATTGTGAGTAGCTCAACAAGGAGACAAATGAAGTCTGTCAGAATGCTTTGGAGAAACTGCCAGTGACTCTTGCACTGCCTGGCTCAGTGAACAAGCTCATTGTAATTTTTTCTTCTCTTCCTTTTTTTTCCCCCCATTGGTTTGATCTTACCTTTTATGACAAACTAGCCCTGGAGACCATCTATCTTTTGACAACTTAGAAAATGACTGTATTGGGAGGAGGAAAAGGAGGGTGGTAGATGTGGAATTGGAAATGTATGTCCTATGCATTTTTTGCAAATGTTTTATTCTGCTATTACTACAAATTAAAATGCAGTGACAAATATTATGAAAATCCTCTCAAAGGGAATACCTAAAATTTAAAATATATTCTCTTTACTTTGCTCAATCTATTTGTGCTACAAAAGGCAAGGAAAAGAATGACAAATATATAATTTGAAATGTCACCCAGTAATAGCAGGGGTGAACTTAAGTCAGAGAATTATTATATTTTCCAATTTTTATTTTAAGGGAACAATTGAAACATCAAATATGATGTATATTCAGTGATTTCAGATCAATTCTAAATGAACTGCTTGTATGTGAAACACAAGTATCCACCTCTGAGATCTGAATGTATTATACGTCTTCATTCTTCTCTGTGTGTGCTTAACAATGTGAGACTAAAGCAATTTCTGAAAATTATTTCTGTGAAAATGATTTCTTTTCAGCTTTCCTTTGTTGAAACTTTCTTAGGATATGTGAAAACATAAGTTATATTATCTTATATAATCATAAGTGTTTTTTTTTAATTGGTAATTTTATTTTCGGGAATGTGGGCTTGATAAGAAAAATGACAAAACTTCACAACTCAATTCCTTTAAATGTCTGCTTAAAATTATGTTGAACATATTTGTAAAAATCTATCGTATCTATTCCTCTTTTTTCCTCTCAACTTAGTGTGGTGTCTTCTTGCAGATGCTCATTTTAAAAGTAATTTTAAGCATTTCAGTAGTGATAAGACATTTGCATTAGGGGAGGAAAAAAAAGGACCCTGCAACAGTGTGATGCCTTGTAATTGCCAAATCTTACATTTACAGTACAAGGCAGGAACTATGGGATCACAATGCAGAGCTTTAATTTCTTCTGTAGTATATGTTTAATTCCCTAAGTTAGAATATACATGATGTTCAAATTCTGACAGTTTATCAAATTAGAGTCAATTAACATTTATAGCAATGCCACAGGATGTGTTATGCCTTTCAGGGTAGAATCATAGCTTAAAATGTATTCTCTGTCTTCCAGAACTATAGAAGTTTATGAAGACGTAACAGATGAACAAACACATATTATAGTCAGCTAGATAAAGAAATGCTTTGCAAATACCTATGCATGTTCTTTCTGTGTAGAAAGGTGAGGATGACTGTCAACTTAAGTAAGCAGAGTTTTCTCCCTTTCAGTCCAGGGCTCAGTCATTAACAGAGCTTAGACACTAAGCACCACACTGGGCACCAGTGACATAGACATTCATAGCCTTGCAATGGTTCAGCAAGCATTTATTGACTTCCAATTCACCAAACCCTAGGCTAGGTGTTAAGAATAAAAAAAAAAAAAAAAAAAGGTCAGAATGAGTTTCTGCCCTCAGAGAGCTCAGAGATGGAATAGGTATATAAATAAATGGAGTGCAAAGAGGTATTAAAGTTATTGTGACCGATATTTGAATAAGACACAAAGCAAACAAATGTGAGATCTTGATAACTGTATCTGAAAGAGAAGGGAGCTCACGGAAAAGATATAACTAAGCCGTCTTCAGAGATGGTTTGCTCTACAGTAGTAAATGAGAAGGGTAGGGTACATTGGTTTTGGTAGCTTGATTGCAGATAAGCAAAAACAGAAGCCAATTTTGGTTGACTTTAAGTAGGGAAGAAATTTGTTGTAAGGATATGACATGGACCACAGAACTGAAAATAAAACTAAGGAACCACAATAACAGATTGCAAATCTGAAGGAGGTGATATACAGGAACAGGGGACTGTTCATAAATAATTCTGAAAGAGGTAGAAATAGCCTCACGTTTCAGTGGCAGTGGGTTCAGTAACAGCACGCTGGCCCTGGAGGTGATGACGAGGAGTCTACTCCTGAAAACATGATTCTGGCTGTTATCTGATTATCAAGCCCTTTTTGACTCTGGCACAATTTCCCAAGCCTTGCTCACTGGCTTTCTAGATTACATGATCTATCCTGTACCCACCTCTTAAATTTCATTTCCTCCTAGGTTAATCAGAATCAACTATTTCCAAGCAAAACCCTAACTAGCAAAGTGGATTTTATAATTCAAAAAATGTCTCCTTAGTTTTCTTACTCCACAATCAGCTTGTTTTTCTTCTGTGATAAAAATGGTTTCAGGAAACTTGTATACGGGAAATACCAAGTGTATTGTGTCTTCAAAAACAGTGTTATTACGGCAAAGGAGAGAGAAGCCCTTTTGTTTTCTACTGGTTCATTCAACTTATATGAGCTCAGCGCCTGCCCTGCTAGTGTTACAAGGAATATGGGAATATGACTCACAGACTCTGTGTTTATGAAGCTGTTGACCAAAGGCTCAAAATCCAGTGTTCTAGCCAATACTTATTCCAAGGCTATCATCACACATTTGTCATCTTTTACTTCTTAAAAGCATAGTTGTAAGCTCATCTGTAAAAAGTTCTGTCGTACGAAACATGTGGCTGCATTCAAATACGGTGGTGTTACTGAAAACTTGCTTTTGAAGTGGACTGCTTATCCTGTTTTCATGGCCCTTCCAACACTATGATCTGGAGAAGAATAGGAAAAAGATAGGCATTTAAGTTTTCTTGATGTTTTCAGCAAACCTTCTTCTACAAACATCACCTGTATGTAGATCTTCCTCTTTTATGCAGAACCTTAGATGCATAGTCTCTTTAAATATTCAAAGCTAGGGAAAATGACTCATTCTTGACACACTCCTCACTTCTCTCTCTCTCTCTTTTTTCCAATAAATAAGACAGACATTAGACTGTTTCTTTCTTTGCCCTTGTTACTAGGAAGATGGGAATAAATCATATCCCCTCTTACTTAGTTACTAAGTCAGACTTATTACCAATAAGGAAAAATGTAAAGAAATCTAAATGTCTAGAGCAATAGCAAAAAATTATGGTTACTACTTATTTCATTAAATGAAGTTAAGTGACTAAAAACATATTTATGGAGGGAAACCTTGTTTCCCTTAGAATATGCTGTTGTTATGCCCTCAAGCATTTTTAATTTTGTTGACCCAGTCAGAATGTATTTTATCATTATTTTAAGTGCCTCAAAAACAATAACCACATGCAGGTGTTTTATGGTGGTGTGGTTTTGCTTTCTACTTACCATCACCCCTGTAGTCAGAAACCTGTTTCTCTTCTCCAGTTTCTTATCCTCAATGTGTCAGGGTCTTGCTCTCAATAAATATTCGTTGACTGAGTGGAGAAAAATAGACACAAGGTACACTGTCAAAAGAGGAAACAATTGTAACAATTATGGCACCATCATGCCAGAAAAACTATATAGCTATTAAAAAATATGATTAACAACAAAACTAAAAGGCAAACGATGGGATGGGAAAAGATATTTGCAAATGACATATCAAAGGGCTAGTATCCAAAATCTATAAAGAACTCACCAAACTCCACACCGAAAAAACAAATAATCCAGTAAAGAAATGGGCAGAAGACATGATTAGACACTTTTTTAAAGAAGACATCCAGATGGCCAATAGACACATGAAAAGATGCTCAACGTCACTCCTCATCAGGGAAATACAAATCAAAATCACACTGAGATACCACCTCATGACAATCAGAGTGGCTAAAATGAACAAATCAGGAGACTATAGTTGCTGGAGAGGATGTGGAGAAATGGGAACCCTCTTGCACTCTTGGTGGGAATGCAAACTGGTGCAGTCTTTTTGGAAAACAGTATAGAGGTTCCTCAAAAAATTAAAAATAGATCTACCCTATGACCCAGCAATAGCACTACTAGGAATTTACCCAAGGGATACAGGAGGGCTGATGCATAGGGCACTTGTACCCCAATGTTTATAGCAGCACTTTCAACAATAGCCAAATTATGGAAAGGGCCTCAATGTCCATCAACTGATGAATGGATAAAGAAGATGCGGTTTATATATACAATGGCAATGAGGAAGAATGAAATCTGGCCATTTGTAGCAATGTGGATGGAAGTGGAGGGTATTATGCTAAGTGAAATAAGTCAGGCAGAGAAAGACAGTTACCATATGTTTTCACTCATATGTTGATCCTGAGAAACTTAACAGAGAACCATGGGGGAGCAGAAAGGGGGAGGGAAAGTTACAGAGAGGGAGGAAGGCAAACCATGAGACTTAAATACTGAGAACAAACTGAGGGTTGACAGGGGGTGGGGGAGAGGGGAAATTGGGTGATGGGCATTGAAGAGAGCACCTGTTGGGATGAGCACTGAGTGTTGTATGGAAACCAATCTGACAATACATTATATTTAATATAAAAAATAAAAAATAAAAATAAAGAAATTTAGGGAAGATCAGAAAAAAAATATGATTGAGACCTATAGTAATATGGAAAAAAATCACAATATATTCTCAAGTTATTTGTAACCAGGTTATAGAATAGTGTGAATAGTATAATGTGACTATTATTAACTTAGATTATATTTTTGTGTTAGAGATTCCTTCATTAATGTTTGCAAAGTGTGGAATATAAATCATATGTTCTCAGCCAACCCGGAGGGCCAAGCTCAGGATCCATCTTGTAATTATAATTGAAATCCAGTATAACCCTATTTATGTCTCCAAACCCTTCTTGTGATTTCAAAGAATTTCTGCTTTGTTGCTCTTGTCTGTGAGGAGGGAAGGAATCCATTTTTCTTACGTGATTACATTTATCAGAGTGTGCAGGCTACGGATATAAGCATCCTGAAGCTAGGATAGGTGCTAAAGAGTCAGATTGTCTCTCTCTCTCTCTCTTTCTCTTTCTTATATTTATATATTTCCATGATGTTAAAGAGTCAGAATAGGTGCTAAAGAGTCAGATTCTTTCTCTCTCTCTCTCTTTCTCTTTCTTCTATTTCTATATTTCCATGGCCCAAGACCACTGTTATGGTCATAATAGATTTTGAAGCTTTGAAGATTTCAAGATTTATGGATGTCCAGCAAAGGAGAGATGGGTCTTAGATTTATGTGCAGAAATCCAAAATAAAAGCAGAGGGAAGAGCGTAGAAATTAGCATGAGCTGTCTACTATTAATAATTATAGAGTGAGTGGGCCAAGTGCCCCGGTTCCAGGACAAAAAGGTAGCATCTTCTGCCATCTTAGTTTTTTAATAACTTAGTATGTCACTCTGAGTTAAATTTGTGCACTGTCTTTTTTGGTACCTCTTTTATATATAAGCATTACTTCTATTAGAGACCAATCCTTTCATTCTACACACACAGCCACCTCTGAGAGAGCTAGTTGTTAGTAGAAAGAGTACTTTGCCCATATCCTACTCATTGGCTCAGAATAATATAGTCCCTTTATATATCTAATGGCTGGCTCCAGTGCCCTGGTGCCATCTTTTTCTACCAGGAGAGCAAGAATATCCTGCCCCCAAGGTCCTTCTAGCTGGACTGAGAATCAAATTCATATGGGACAGATAAACAGAATATTAAATTTAATATCATGCATATGGGGAGTCCACACAGACATGGAAATCCCAAAGACAGTCAGGCAAAATGAGGTATATATGCCATTTTGAACTAAGGAGAATGGGATAGGGGGTTGGATCTTCAAAGGGAAAGAATATAATTTTCAGGGGAAGTGAAGAGGAGTAAATGGTTGGACAATTCAAAAACAAAGGGGCAAAGAGAGGATGTTGATCAAACAGGACTTGCTAGGTTCCCTCCTGTTCACCATACATCCTAGTTCATATCATTATGTAGTTATCTATGGTGATAGCTCTCTTCCTGGAGCAGGTCCTCTATCTAAATTCTTTTAGGCTGGTGTGGGGAAGGTAAGGAACTTTTCCTGAATCTGTTGGGTTTTGATTGCCTAACTCAAAATAATGTTCATGCCAAAGTGGCCCATGTTGGGGCAGCCTGCCCTTAGCCTATTTGCAAGGCCAAATGTAAAATAAAAAGGTAGAGCTGCTTGTTTAGAAATAATTAAGAATTCCAAGAGGACAACAGCTGAGCATTAAAGTAAGTGTTGGTCCCTTATGGGAGCGGTCCCTGTGTGAATGTTGTGGTCACCGGCCCATGAAGCCAGCCCTGTTCTCTACAACTCATGGTGACCATTTTAGGAGCCTTTTGGCCTCAACCTGCTAACTGGGCCTTGTTTGGGATTATACTTGCCTCCTTGATCTGTTATTGCCTTAACTGAGAGAGGGTTGGATATTTACTGTCCACCTCTCTGAAAAAGAAACAAACAAAAACCTCCTTAATTCTTATGCAAATTGTTCTCTCTTCTCAGATTTCAATGATCCACAAAGGGGGAGGCTGGACTTTGATAAGCCAAACAAAGGTTTCCTTTAGACACTTTTTCTAAGGCAGAGGTCTGCCTAGCATAAATCTGCATAAATAAGTAGGACCCTCAAGATATGCTCCGGGGTGAATTTCTAAGCCTATTTCTTCAAAGAAGGGCTGGTGATCTTTGTTGAAAGGTCAAAGGAATAGTGTCAATAAATCTATCTTTTTATCTCTTGTAGAATAAGTTTAAGTTTATTTTTCTCTGTATTTATTTATTTGCATGGGAAAGATCCAAAAAACTAACTACATTTATCTCTGGATAAAATTTTGGAATAATAATAAAAAAGTTTAGTGTTATTTGCTTATCTTTTTTTAAATGTTTATTTTTGAGAGAGAGAGAGGGAGAGAGAGAGAGAGACAGGAAGTAAGCTGGGAAGGGCAGAGAGAGAAGGGACAGAGGATTCAAAGCTGGCTCTGTGCTGACAGCAGTGAGCCTGATGTGGGACTGGAACTGAGATCATGACCAAAGCTGAAGTCCAATGCTCAACTGACTAAGCCACTCAGGCACGCTTAGTTATCTTTATTATATTTTTTTTCTATATGGTCCATACTTGTCATTTTTTTTACCAGAAAAAAACAACTTCTAACATTAAATATAAGAAAAACATTTTTATCCCGTTAAACAAAGAATTCTTTGGGTGATAAATTTCTTTGTAAGTTTGGGATATGTAAAAACCCTAATTTTATGATACTGATAAGTTTACCCAATGTTGGGATGGAAATCATTAAATTGTAAGAAATATGGCTCAGTTATTTATAGGTGCCCAGATGTCCTAACATGCAAGACCGGTAGCTATCATTACTTTAGTGGAAATTGTTCCAGATGGCTCAATCAATGGGGACTATTATTTCGTGGTTTATGAATGGTCTAAGTTTTGTTTGGTCATCATCCCAAGATTATGTGAAGTTGTCTATGCAAGACAGTATCTTTCAAAAACTTCTCTTCTCTAGGCTAAGCATTACTTTTGGTTATAAGAGGGGCTGAATCCCTTATATAATAAGAAATCTAGATGAAGATGAACAGTTGCCAATATCACAAAACAGAGATAAGTATCTATAATGAGTCTTTGGATGGAAGTATATACCACTACTTATAATAATGTAGTCTTGCCTGTCTATCTATCATCTATCTATCTATCTATCTATCTATCTATCTATCTATCTATCTATCTATTTCTATCATCTGGCATCTCTTTCTAACTACTGGTGTGTTAAATATCAACACAGAAAGAGAATTAGCAAATATTTTAAGGGTAAGACCAAATGTGTGTGTGTGTGTGTGTGTGTAGATCTGTATCTGTATCTGCATCTATATGTATCTATCTGTCTTTCAAAGTAATTAAAGAAAAATGCTTTTAGGCTGAGATGGCTCTAATGCCTTGGCAGCCTATGTAAGCAAACCAAAAATTAGGACAGACTCAAGGCGTGCAAATGCCTCAAGGTTAAGACATCAAAATTTAAGAACAACCAATCACAAATAGTCAACTAGGCATTTCCATGTAAGGCTTAAGCTATACCCAAATGAATTCTTTTGCTTTGCTTCCAGTCTGCTTTCTAGAGCCTTTTGCTTCGCTCCTTCCATTGGAGTTCCCTTAACAATTTTTGATTTAGGTCTGCCTGATTCAAATCAATGTTTGCTCAAATAAACTCTTAAAAATTTTAATATGCTTCAGTATATCGTTTAACACTATCTAGCTATATATATAGCTATAAATAATATCTTTCATCATCTTTATGATCATAAATAATGACTTATCGAGCATTTCCTCTGTGCTGGTCCCTGTAGGAAATATTTTACTGGCATCATCTTATATAGTCCAGTCAGCACTCCTACAAGGTTGATGTTAGTTTATGTCCTTCCATATTGTAGATGAGATTTACACAGATAAAGTAACTTCTTATTGCATTGCTAGTAAAGGTTAGACCTGTTTCTACCTAGGAATTTATTAATAAAACACTTGACTTTTCATAAGGTCTTGTGAATAAAAAGCCTGAAGTAGAGAGCTGCTGTCTTTCTGTCCTGGGATTGAATATAAACTCTCTAACCTTCCTTCCCCCCACCCCCGTCTGCCCTTGGGCAACGCTACAGACTATGGATTCTCTATTTTATTTTTATGGGCACAATAATGCCTACCTCATATGTTGCCATCACTGTGTTTCTAATGAAAGGAAATAATGCTTATAACTAGTTTGCTACAGATTGAACCACAGGAGAAGAGGGATATATCCCTTTCCCTTTTTAGCTTTCTTCCTTTTTTCTTATCCTTTCTTCTTTCTTTTTGTTAATTAAGTGGTGAGTGTGTATGTATGTGTGTATGTCTTTTTGGTTCTTGCTAAAAAAAAAAAAAAAAAAAAATCAGGGCTTTTGAGAGGACTACTTTCCCTAAGTTACTTTAAAGGCAAGAAGTTGAAATTACAATCCAGGCAATGTGGTAAAATCTTGTTGACAGACAGAATTTCTGCTGACCGATTCTTGCCCTGGAACCCAGGGGGTGAGAGAGCACTTGAGAACAGCAATCAGCAGCCCATTTCCTCACTTCTCAGTGGACTGGAGATACTAATTGCCTGACAGTCCTTCCCACTCTGCCTAGATCGTCTCTCCAAAGGCTCTTTTCATTATACCTGTTGTTTATGACCAAAACGATGTGCCATATTTAGAAATTTTAAAAGAAGAGCCACCCCCCACCCCGATATTTTGAAGCTTTGTCGAGTGGCTAAACAATGAACAAGATAAATTATCACTGTTAAAAATGAAAAAATAAAATCAGTGGCATGGTATTTCAAGACAGCATTTCCATTTGAAGCCATGAATAATGTAGTTATGGTAATATAGCCGCTATTCATAATTATGAACACTTCATTCCTCCACATGTTCTCATGTCACACAGAGCAAGCTGGTGAGATCTGGTCTGCCTCTGATTGTATTTGCTGCCTTTTGCATTATAAATGATACTCTACTCTACCCTGACTACCCCAACTGTATGGCAGCCACTGGTGACATTATAGTCAACAGCAGCATGTCTTTTAACCTCCCCTGTGGGACTGAATGTGCCTCTTTAGTTGGAACTTGGAGTTTAGTCCCAATCAAGAGTTAGAACTAGTACACAATGTGTCCCTCCATCAATTGTTTTAAAGACAAAAAGAAATGTTACTGTGAAATTGTGCATCATGGCCCTTTACTTACATGGGCACTTCTAAACCCCCTGAGAGAGATCCTAGCTATTTTGAAGTCAGGATGTTTGCTGAATTTTTATAACATAATAGCAATGATCATGGATCTTGACATCACCACATTTTTCTATTAATCTGCCACTTAGTAGATCTGTCACTTAGTAGAACTTGATATAATATTATTGATATTTTATAATGGCTGTGATAATTAAATGCCACAGTTCTTCAGTGTCCTTAGCATGTACCTAGCACTAAATACTCAATAAGTAATAGTGTTTGTAAAAAAAAACAAAACTAAAAGCAAAAACAAAAAACAAAAAACCCACAAAAAACAAAAATAAAAACTAAAAAATATTATGATTAACAATAATAGCTATCTCACAACTCTGTGTGTTTGATCCTAACATTTTCTTAAATCTAAAACTCAGAAGAGTTTACATTTTAATGTGTCTACAATTACTATGTTTTAAGGTCAATATGTACTTTGGACATCATTGTTTCCTTTTGCCCCTGAAAATGTCTCAATTGACAACATATCTTTAAAAAATAATAATAATGATAATGCTGTATTTGAATCTCCAGTCTTTCATGAGAATACAGTTTCTACTGATGAGAGTAATGTATGCCTTTGATTCTTGTTTTTTTTAATGTTGATTTATTTATTTTGAGAGAGAGAGAGCGAGACAGAGAGAGAGAGAGAGAGTGAGCGAGTGAGCGGGGGAGGGACAGAGAAAGAGAATCCCAAGCAGGTTCTAGGACAGCACAAAGCCTGAAAAGGGCTCAGAGATCTCACAGTTCATGACCTGACCTGAAGTCAAAAATTGGATGCTAACCGACTGAGCCACCCAGGTGCCCCAGTATGCCTTTGTTTCTAAGTGGTTAACTGACATTCATAAATTCATACATCCAGTTGGTCATAGAAATTAGACAGTGGTTGGATAGGTTATTCCACTAAATCAGCAGATCTGGCATTACTTCCAAAAACTTTTGTACTTCTTAGACAGATAGAAATTTGGAAGAAAAAAAAAAGTAAAAAGGGCACGGGACACTGCCATGGGATTTTTCAAAAAGGAAAATAAAGGAAAGAGGGGGAAAGGAAGGGAAGAGGAAGGAAGAAAGAAAAGCAGACAGGCAGACAGGAAGGAAGGAATAGAAAAGATAAGAATGAAGAGCATTACCAATGCCATCAATTAACCCATGATCACATGAGCTAATGCTAAAATTTAAGAAGTGCATTATATTTGAAAATATATATGCAATTGCATTTTGCTTGTCACAAACTCAGAGTATTTTACTTATTTCCTCTTTTCCCCTGTTACTGCCATAGTAAAACACACTCAAATAAATAAGTTTCATCAAAAACCCTGTCCAATTACTCTCTGGTCATTTCAGTGAAATACCAAATAGGATAATTTAGAATTTGACATTAAGTGATCTAATTATATGTCTGGGTTTAGATGATATTAGGCTAAAATTTCCTAATTTCCCCTCCCTTCTTGGCAGTCCTCACTTCTCCTTTCTCCCCCTCCTCCCTCACTAAGCAAAGTAAGTCTTTTGCCCTCAAGCATATAAACCATTAAAACAGAAACACTAGGTCTCTCAAAGGTACAGAATGAATGATGAAGTAGAATTCTATTCAACCACACTCAGAAACATTACTATAACTCTTGGTTATTGATTGCCTACTGAGTAAAAGACACTATGCTGGGCTTTCTGAGTGAATTAATATTTGAAGAGTTTAAGTCACAATGTAGTAAGCCAAGGCTGGAGAATATGTAAACACTACCCACCCTGTATGCAAAATTGTGCTTTTGCTAAGTTTTCAATGAAAATAAAAAAGAGTTTTGAATCTTAACATGCTGTATGGTTACCAGCTGGGTAACTTGGAAGGAACTTTTTAACCTCTTTGAGCTTCACTTTGATTAAATGTAAAATGGATGCTAATGATGCTTATCTCTTTGCTTTAGTGTGAGAATTAAGTGAGAAAAAAATTGTAAAGTGCTTGGGACTAAATAAATGTTAATTTACTCACCCCTGCTGAACACCCTAGCCGCTGGCATTATCTTCCTTTCTCAAATTTCTTGCCTAGAGTCCTAAATTCAAACTTTCTTTCACTTTTTCTAAACTCAATACCAGATTCCTTGATGCACACCAAATTGCAAGTGAGTGATACAGACTGTAAGTGTTACCCTGGGGATTAAGATTACATTTCAAATGCACTCTTAACTTTATTTAATGAATGAATAATTAATAGGCACTTTTTTCTAGTCTTTAGTGCAGTATTTTTCAAAAACAAAACTCTCTACACTGACCACAAGAGCATTATGTGGAAAAGCTCACTTAAGAAAGAAAGAAAGAAAGAAAGAAAGAAAGAAAGAAAGAGAAAGAAAATCAAACCAACAAAAGAAAAAAGAAAGAAAAAATTGAGATTATAAATGTGAACTAGTGAATCAAACTAAGCCCAGAGAACAGATTGTTCATAAGAATTATCTTTGTACCCACTTAAATTGGAGACCCATCTTAACATCTACATCTGAAAAGTATCCTCTTTTTTCCTTAAGTTTGTATATTTATTTTGAGAAAGACAGAGATAGCTCAAGTGGGGGAGGGGCAGAGAGAGAAGAGAGAGAGCAAGCTGACTCCACACTGTCAGCACCGAGCCTGACATGGTGCTCGAACTCATGAAACCGTGAGATCATTATGTGAATCGAAACCGTGAGTCAGACACTTAACCCACTGAGCCACCCAGGTGCCTGAGAAGTATCTTCTGAAGATGAAGGACAAGAAAAGCTGAGTTAAATGATAACATCCCTCAAGAATTCCATCAATTTTTCTCTTTACAGAGGCACTGTTTCTAGATATCACCACTAAGGAACTCACCATTGCCAAATCAAAAGGAATTCTCAATTTTTCAAGATGGTACTCATCATATCTTCCTGTGAAAACAATACTAGAAATCGGGATATTTGTGTATAAAAGGGAATCCTTGCTATGTGCCCTTAGTATGTTTGTATTCAATAGGCTTTTTGGAAACAGCATCCTTACAGAAGCTTGGCTTCTCAAGGGACACAGATTCGGAACACCTCTCACCTAAACTCTGGAGACACATGTAGCTTCTCCATTTTATCTGTGGCCAGGTTGTCTGGTTCACTATATTGACATAAGGGAGAACCTAGTTACCTTACCCAAGGAGTAACCTACGTGAAGGAAAGCTGTTAAGAGAAAAGTGTAAGCCTCATCATCTACCTGACTGAATGCTCTATTTCAAATGCTTATGATGACTATGGGTTTCAGTAATTTACCTTTTGCTTGTTTTACCGAGAAAGGGAAAATTAGGTTATGAGTGACTTCCTAAAAAGAACAGGCATTGATGAATTGCTGGCCAGATTTTTAGCTAGGAACATTTTTCTTCTTTCCTTTCCTTTCCTTTCCTTTCCTTTCCTTTCCTTTCCTTTCCTTTCCTTCTTTCCTTTCCTTTCCTTCCCTTCCCTTTCCTTCCTTCCTTCCTTCCTTCCTTCCTTCCTCTCTTTTCTTTCTTTCATTCTCACAACTTCACTACCATAGTAGATGTTTTTAGCTAGGAACATTTTTCTTCTTTCCTTCCCTTCCCTTCCCTTCCCTTCCCTTCCCTTCCCTTCCCTTCCCTTCCCTTCCCTTCCCTTCCTTCCTTCCTTCCTTCCTTCCTTCCTTCCTTCCTTCCTTTCTTTCTTTTTCTTTCTTTCATTCTCACAACTTCACTACCATAGTAGATGTTTTTTTTTTTTTGTTTTTTGTTTTTTAACGTTTTTTTTTATTTATTTTTGAGACAGAGAGAGACAGAGCATGAACGGGGGAGGGGCAGAGAGAGAGGGAGACACAGAATCGGAAGCAGGCTCCAGGCTCTGAGCCATCAGCCCAGAGCCTGACGCGGGGCTCGAACTCACGGACCGCGAGATCGTGACCTGGCT
Source organism: Panthera onca (assembly GCF_046562875.1). NCBI lineage: Eukaryota > Metazoa > Chordata > Mammalia > Carnivora > Felidae > Panthera > Panthera onca. Next base: position 38,607,715 of record NC_138353.1, on the reverse strand, counting down.
GAAGTCGGACGCTTAACCGACTGCGCCACCCAGGCGCCCCAATAGTAGATGTTTTTAATCCCACTTTCAAATTAAGAATCTGATATTCAGCAGTCATATTCAGAGAAATAAAGTAACTTGTTTGAGGTCACACAGCTGGAGAGTGATGAGACTTTGAAATCCAGGTCATAAGCCAAAACAGAAGAGGACACATTGGGATCACAGACCCGAATTTGTATCTGATTTTGCACTTGACTAAGTGACCCTCTTTCTCAAGATCCTGTAAAGTCATGATAAAAATCATACCTGCTCCAGGATGTTATGAGATTATAGGAAGCTAAAGTATTCAGCACACTTCCTGGTACACAGTCAATAAATAGCATCTACAGTTACTATGATAATATTATTGCCATGAGTATTTTCCACCTAAGTATAAGATCCTAGCAGATAAGGAACTTAATTTTCCTCCTTATTGCTTTACTCCTAGTGTCTAGTAAGTGGCAAATAATACATGCTAAATAGATACAGCATCTGTGAAATAACAGAGCTAAAGGATCCTGGCCACTCTTGTGCATCATCTTACTATAGTGACTTCTCATACAGTAGACTAAAATCAGAAAGTCATTAAAGCTAACAATTAAGTAATGTTAAATATTCAAACTCCACCTTCTTTTGGTTCAGCAAGAAGAGCAGAATCAAGTGATTTCCCTAGGTAATTGACCAGAGACTCAACAGGGCATCAATAGTCAGTGTAAACCCCAATAGGCCTGGTGCCATTCATGCTCTACCTGGTGGGCTGCTCTTCCCCTTCCTGGGAACTCTCCCAGACAGGTTCTGTTGCATGGCAAAGGGATTCTCTTACTCAAAATGCACTCTTTGGGAAGGCCGCCCTAGGAAGAAACTTGAATTTGAGAGATGGAGCATTAATTTTCTGGTCCTGAAAAAGAATGATACCTACAGGATGGAAAAGGTACTGAGAATCTGGTAGTACATGTCACCAGGATAGCCATTACCTCTTCTTCCTTGTCAGATCATCTTTCCTCTTTTTTTGCCTCTAAGATTTTTGTTGGGATGCACACAGTTGAGGCATGAAATCATCTCATCACCACTGTTAAAAGAGGAACTGATGCATAGTAAAAATTTTGAGTTTGAGCAAAAATCAGTTTGAACTGGGCAGCACCATACCAGGAGTAATTAGGAGTGCTCCACCAACAGCAGCTGGAGGAAAGGGTGAAAGCAAAACAAGGGAATTATTTGATTGGCTATAACTTCAGTGTTTGCCATATTTGGAAAAAACTAGTTGGTTATGATTGGTTACTCTTACGTTTTGATTTCTTAACCTTGAGGCATTTACAGGTTTAGGTTTTTGATTGCTTATGTGGGCTACTAAGGTATTAGAATCACCTTTAATGGCCTCCTTGTTAATTAATTTAACACCACTGTAAAACACTTTTAAGATTCATAGCATGATAGTGATTTTGATGAGTAAAATAATCTAAAAACTGGGAGGACTATCAGTTGTAATCTATTCTGAAAGACGAGCCCTATTAGATTCACTTGGAGAAGGCTGTAAAATAAATGAATACTTACCTACCTCCTTACCTATCTACATTCATACACACGTACATATCCTAAGACACATCATTATCTCAGCTATGCTGGAAAGTGGGACCAGGAGACTATTTTTAACAAGTCTCTCTGGTGATTTGATGCCCTGACAGGTTATAGAATTACTGATATAATCAAAGATACTCATTTTACAGATGGGATGAGTGAAACCCAGAATAAGTAACTCCCTAATTATTGGCAAAGACTATATTCTGTGTATTATTCTGGTAATATTTCTATGACACAAAGCAATATCTATATAATTGTGTCAGCCTTCTTTCATTTTTTTGGCATGGTTAAGTTTTAAAGACCCCAAGTCCCTCATCTTCTCGTGAAACTTTACTTTCCAACAAGTTATGGTATTTAAATTTCTACACAATTCATACAGCAATAATTTTAGGGATATGTATGCTTTATCTAAAACAACATATTTCAAACAAGAAAAGATCAGAGGATGGGTAGAAATAGGATTTAGAGACAATCGGGAAGATGGAATGAATATAAATGGTTCTTAGTAGTATAAACCATGACAATATAATTTTTCCTTGAAGTGATGCTATTCAGAAGCAATAAATTACTGCATAGTATTCTTATGGTTCATACAATATTTAAAATTAACAAAGTCCCATTGAACATGGGGGTCATTGCTACTTAAAATTTGTGAAGTACTATGTGCATTTAAGTGAAACAATAGAGAATCCATATAAAACTTTCATTAATAGGTGTTTTTGGTACATTTTGGCAAGAAGCAGATACCATTGGGGGGTTGGTAGCAATAGCTGATGGGTGCCCTGACTATTCTGTGCATCTGGAGAGATGTCCAAGAGAGTCAAAGTCCAAGGGGAAGTTTTAGATATGTTATATGGAGTTCAGATGTTCCTTCATTTGTAATTTCAGGTTCCTCTTTACTAGTTCAGAGATCTTAAGGAGACTATTGAACACTGATAACCCTACCTTTTCCATTCTGTACTATTTCACATTGGTGTTACAAAGTTTGAGGTGCTACATGCAAAATGTTTTAGCATGATGTTTACCACCCAGTAAATGCTTGTTAATGTCATTACTATTGCTGTTATTGTCATTAGATTAAGTTAAACTGAAAGAGCAAATCCGTCTAGTTGAAGAAACTTGAGCATCTGTTCCTAGTGATTGATTTACAAAGTTGGCAAATTCTCCTGCCATTTTCATCATTGGACTTTAATCTTACCAGCATTTCTCAGCTTGAAGATGTGTGGATGGGTGTCCATCTGATGGATCAGCCTTTTCGATGCTTTCAAATAGAGTCACATGTGTATACATGTGTATATTCCTTCATTTATCTATTTTTCTTAGTTGAGACCAGATTCTACATATTATGCTGACAGGTTTTTATTTAAATTATACATATATAGTTCAGGATCAGCCCCCAATTCATCATTTTCAACCCTCAATAAAACTAAATTTATGTATATATTAATATATGTTAATATATATTATATTATATATTATATGTTATATATAGATAGAGAGAGAGACTATACTCTTTATAAAATTAGCTCAAAATGGATAACAGACCTAAATGTAATGCATGAAAATATAAGGCTCCTTTAAAATAGCATAGGAGAAAATATAGATGACTTTGAGTTTGGCAATGATATTTTAGATGCAACACTGAGACACGATACATGAAAGAAAGAATTAATAAGCTGGACTTCCTTAAAATTAAACATTTTTGTTTCACAAAAATACTCTCTGGGAATGAAAAAACCAAGCCACAAAATAAGAGAAAATATTTGTGAAAGATATCTGAGATAGGACTTTTATCCAAAATATACAAAGAACTCTTAAAACTCAGCAATAAAGGGGCACCTAGGTGGCTCAGTCGGTTGAGTGTCCAACTTTTGCTCAGGTTACAATCTCGTGAGTTTATGCCCCACATAAGGCTCTCTGCTGTCAGTGCAAAGCTTGCTTTGGATCCTCTATCCCCGCCTCTCTCTGCTCCTCCCCTGCTTCTACTCTCTCTCTCTCTCAAAATAAATAAACATAACAACAACAAAAAAACCCTCAACAATAAAAAGTCAACGAACACCTGACTGTGATATTGTGATATAATAAATTAGCAAAGCCTCTGTAATTTCCTAAGCAATAAAGGGGCTAGGAACACTTTCTGTTCTAATATTTGAACTTTGACCCTAGCTCCTGACCCAGAACTCTGTGTCAGGAGCTCTTAAATCCCTTGGAATTTCTTGAGCAATAGGAGCATCTTTTGTTCCAGTAAGGCAGTTCTCTAGTGGCCTTCTAGATAGCTTCATTCAGGATGGGGCTATTTACCAGAAAGACCAATCATGATTAGAGGCTTGAGCTGTTAGCTCCACCCTTCATCCTCCAGAGAAAGGAGAGAAGCTGGAGATTGAGTGAGTAACTGACCATGCCTGCATGATGAAACCTCTATAAAAATTTCTGAACCAAGGGATTTGGATCACTTCCAGGTTGGTGAGCACTTGGAGTGCTGGAGAGGGCATGGAAGCTCTGCTGCCTTCTCACATCCTTTGCCTCAGGCATCTCTTTCATCTAGCTGTTCTTTTCATAATAAACCCCTATCTGGTAAGTAAACTGTTTTCCTGAGTTCTGTGAATTATTCTAGCAAGTTATCAAACATAAGAAGTGGGTTGTGGGAATCTAATTTGTAGCCACGTTGGACAGAAGGTTGTAGCTAACCTGGGGACCCACTACTTGTGTTTGATGTCTGAAGTGGGGAGCAGTCTTGTTGGAGTGCACCCTTAGTCTGTGGGGTCTGTCTTAACTCTAGTTACTGTCAGAATTGAATCGAATTGAACTGAACTGAATTGAAGCGAAGTGAAGTGCACTCACTACTGTCAGAGAATTGGTTGGTGTGTGAAAAACATCCACACATCTCATGTCAGCATATTGTGAGTGTGAGTGAAGGAGAAACAAAAGTTTTTGTTTTTGTTTTTCTCTTACACCAACTAAAAATTGGGCCAAAGACTATAACAGACACCTCACCAAATAAGATATACAGATGGCAAATAAACATACGAAAAGATATTACACATCTTAGGTCATCGGGGAAATGCAAATTAAAACAACAATGGGATACCACTACCCCCTGATTGGAATGGCCAAAATGCAGAACACCAATTACTGATGAATATGTATATCAACAAGAATTTACATTCTTTGCTGGTGGGAATGCAAAATGGTACAGCTACTTTGGAATACAGTTTAGCAGTTTCCTACAAAACTAAGTACAGTCTTACTCTATAATCCAGCAACCATGCTGGTATTTACCTAAAGGAGTTATAAACTTATATGCATACAAATAAATGCACACAGATGCTTATAGCAGCTTTATTCATAATAACCAAAACTTGGAAGCAGCCAAGATGTCCTTTAGTAAGTGAATGGATAAATAATATATGTTATATCCAGGCAATGGACTACTATTCAGTGCTAAAAAGAAATGAGCTATCAAATCGTGAAAAGACATGGAGGAAACTTAAATGCATATTGCTAAGTGAAAGAAGCCAATCTGGAAAGTCTACATATTGTATGATTCCAACTGCATCACATTCTGGAAAAGGCAAACCTATGGAGACAGGAAAAAGATCAGTGGTTGCCAGGCTTTAGGGGGAAGGGAAATGGAAGGATGAAAAAATAGAGCACACAGACCATTTTCAGGGCAGTGAAACTAATCTGTATAATACTATAATGGTGGATACAGGTCATATCATATATGTCATGTCATATGTCCAAACCCATAGAACATACAACACCAAGACTGAACTCTGATGTGAACTATGGACTTTGGATGAATAATAACATGTTAATATAGGTTCATTAAGTGTAACAAACATACAACTCTGATGAGGCATGTTGATACTGGGGGAATCAATGTGCATGTTGGGGCAGTGGGTATATAGGAAATTCCTGTACACTCTTTTTTAATATTTATTTATTTATTTTGAGAGAGGGAATGCAAACAGGGAGGAGGAGCAGAGAGAGGGAAAGAGAGAAATCCCAAGTAGGCTCCACGCTGTCAGCACAGAGCTGGACACGGGGCTTGAACCCACAAACTGTGAGATAATGACCTGAGCCCAAATCAAGAGTCGGACAATTAACTGACTGAGCCACCTAGGTGCCCCAGAAACTTCTTCTCAGTTTTGTTGTAAATCTAAAATTGCGCTGAAAAATACAGTACATTAAAAAAAAAAAAAGCACTAAATTTCCTCTTGCTGTCAGTCACTGTCTTTTATCTCTTCAGTCATAAGAAGGATCTATCATCTTTTTGTTTTTCTTACTCATCTTTTCTTTGAAGGCAATAACTCCAAGCTTTGGAAGGACAACAGAAACCCAAACTTGAATACCCTAGATAGTTAAAAAACTGCTGTCACAGTTCTCTTGGGAGGAAAGGAGATCACAAGGGGTACAGTGTTTTCTTTCAATATCAGACAATTAAAATTAGACATGATACAACGGTGAAAGCTATAAAATGAGAAAGGTATGCCTTTCAAGAAATAGCCAGAGTCCAAAATGTAGACCACGATGTTCAGAAACTGAATTCTTCATTTCTGTGAAATTTCAAGAAAGCCTAGCATTAACATGATTACTTCTGGGTGATGGAAAGTGAGAGCAGCTATTTCTTTCCTTCCTTTCTCCTTCATTTCTCTCTTCCCCTGTTTCTTTCTTCCTTTCTCCTTTTCTTTCTTTTTCTTTCTTTCTTCTCTCATTCTTTCTTCTCTCTCTTCTCTCTCTCTCTTTTCTTATTTGTTCCAATTTTTTATAGTTAAAAAAGCTATTTAACATAATTTCTAAAAATCTAAAATGTGCGTGAGTTACTGAGGGGAATGATGGAAGACAGTGCCAGCATCTTGAGCTGTTGGAGCAGATGACATCAATGTCCCTGCCAATCCTGTGATTTTAAAGACCTCCTGACTCCCAGCCCCAACTCTCTCCTCTGTATCTCCCTGCTTCTTCAGATGACACAGGGAAGTTAAAATCTATTCTTGGCCCTATTTGGACTTCAATAAAGCAGGTTGGACTAGAAAAAGAGACAACTGTGCAACTATTCAAAAAGTGTGATGTCAGATTCCTTAAATAGGTGGGAAACAGACATAGTATTCAGATAGAAGTGATCAAATATAACCAAAAAAAATCTTTTCATTTTTAAGTTTTGTGGCTGAAAGTCAAGCTGTGTCTCTAAAATGAAATGGCTTCAAATGTAGTGTACAGCACCATTAACCTAACCTCCTAAAATGAAAACCAGGGTCCTCTGATCAAGGGCATTATTCTTTTATTCAGAAAGTCACCATGGGAACAATCAGTAAGCAAAATATAATGCTATCAGAAATTTAGAACTGTGATTTGAGAAGCAGTAAAGTCCTGTCAGCTGTACTGATGAAGGAGATAAGACAGAAAAATCTTCTAAGCTAACTTAAATTATGACAGATGAGACAAGATACATCTTGCATTTGGAAGTGATAAATATATTGGTCAGTGGCATTTGAAGATAGCAATTGATAATCATTTTGATTCTATAACAGTTAAACATAATTCATGTATGCTCAATTTATTCAAATCCTCTTGGCTAAGGAAGATATAATTTGTAATATACTAGACTTAGTATGAAATCTGACTTTTATGGATTATTTTTTATTATCTTAATATGAATTTAGGCCAAGGGTCCCTGTTAGATAACCTTACTTTGGAGACCAAATGACTGGCTTTTAATCTTGTAGTTAGAAATCCAATCCTCTCATTGCTCTAGAGTTGACTGGGTCTGAGGACGTCATGTCAAGGTAACAAAAGTCACTACAGATTGACCTATACAAACAGAAATGCAAATATATCCATTCAATTTTTATTCAAGTAACAGCTACTGAGCACCTATCCTATTCTCTATAATGAAGCATAAGATACTCTTCGTATGCAATGTGTTTGCCAATCATGTAAGTCTCACCTCAGGGAAAGTATGTGGGAAGCAAATTATCAAAGTTGCTTGGTGAGCATAAAATTTGCATGCAAAAATAGTTATATGATTTTAATGTTTAAAGAGAACAGGTTAGGATAACCTGAAGCTTTCATTCTCTAAACAGTCACAGTTTTACTGGTCAAACCAGCGATTGCAGCAATTGTGGCTCCTTCTGTCTTGTTCATGTGCCATATTCTCAAGGCAATAATACCTCGTATATCTTTTAGTCTCATCATGGTGTGAGCCAGAGATGTGTGAATAATGCCTTCAGGTTGACAATTTTGCCATAACATCCAATGATTAGGTTGTTCTATGTGTTTTTACTGAATTTTTCTAGATGAAAGATGGACTGGAAAATGATGATAGTCTTGAGAAATTCATTTCTGTTCCATTCTCACAGCCTCTGTGTCTGGGCACTTGACTGGGTTCTGCCTCTAACACAAAGAATAGAGGCATTTGTATAACAATGTGGGCCTTTGAAATGCCTATTCCAGCTGCATTTCAGAGAAAGCTTGCCCCAGCTGTAGAATGAATGCCTCAATCAAAGCTACAGCTGGGGTCCTCTAGTGAAGAATGGAGTCTTTCTGGAAAAAGGAAGGCCAGGAGGAAGGTGCTTCATGGGACCAAGAAAGACTCTTGCATTTTGTTAACAGTGAGGACAAATGGCCAAGAATCTACCAAAAGTCACTGAGGAAAACATGTATTAAGGTACAGTTCATTTTCACATGAATTATAGAAGCATTCTGTTAACATCCAAGTAAATAACAGAAATTCCTGCTGGCAATTTGTTTTGAAACAAAGGGGAGTTTTCATTTTCCATAAATTTATGTATTTATAGACAAAAATCAGTAGGTTCATTCATTTTGATGAAATTATGGTCTCTTCCGTAGGTTTAATCCCAGGTGGTGTATATCTCCTTTTGTTTATGAGATAATAGAAACTAGATTCAAGTCAGAACATAAAACAGGAATAACACTTAGGCACATAGGAAGCAAAAGATAAAAAAAGTAATTGATTAAGAAAACATATGACAATATATAGATTCAGAAATATACACCAAGTATACATTTTCATTAAATGAGAGAATGATGGGACTTGGAACACCTTCACCTGAAAACTTGAATTTAAACACTAGCTTGGCACACACAGCTTCTCTTCTGCTGTCCTGTCTGCTGCTCCTGTGTGGTATATTCAATTAACTTCCGTCTCCTTTGAATGAATGAATGAATGAATGAATACTAGCTTAATAAAAATAAAATCTATTTTCATTTGAGATGAGTACTGAGTTCTCTTAACCTGCCAACATTTAGGCATTAATTTCTGAATTGCTATTGAGGGAAGGGTCAGATTCATGATGTCATAGATGACATAGCAAAGACTCTTGAGTTGACTGAACTAATTTTCTATTTTAATTAACTAGAAAAGCACTTCTCAGATTTTAATGTGCAAAGGATTATGTGAGAATCTTGTTAAAACAGATTCTGACTTATCATCAGGCCTGAAGTAAGACCTGAGTTACTGCATTTCTAGCAAGCACCCAAGTAAGGTTGACTGTGCTGACCTACAAACCATACTTTGAATTGCAAGGAACTAGAAGACGCCTCTCTCCTTTAAATTATAATATAAACATAAAATAATTCAACTTTCAGAAATAAATCTATAAAATATTAGAAAAAGATATATGTAAAACTTATCAGCCTCAAATCATATACTTAGAAGAAAAGTTATGTTTGTGGACATAAATTAAGATGTATTGATGTTGAATAAAGTCAAATTCGAAGTTTTTAATTTCCACTTACATTAGAATTTGTAGCTACTAAGGATGTTTTTTTTTTCCTTTCCAAATTTAAAAATGTATCAACTTGTGTGTCAGAATGTAACGAGTGTGCTTAAAATATCAAGCTAATTAAATTAGTGAGGATTTTTATTTATTATTTATGTATCTGAGGCTTTGTACATGCTCTACCCTTGCTTCTCATCATTGTTGCATGCAGCATATCCAAATTTTTCTAAGCTAAAATCAAGTAAACTCTTCCCTTATGTTCCCTGGCAGAGTCATAATCATCTCTACCCTGCTTCTTTAATTCCCTATCATGGCGTAGCTATTTCTCTAGTTATCTGGTATCTCCCTAATTTTTTTTTTTTTTTTTTTTTTTTTTTTTTTTTTTACATATTCCTTTGACACAGATTTCCTCATTGGCCAAACTCTACTCAGGCATCCCTGGACTCTTTCCATTATGCCTGACTTTTTAACTTTGTGTGTGTCTCTGCATTTTTCAATTTTTGCACGGATCCTGCAAAGTCTATTGAACGTGCCTGTCCCACCTCCACCCCCGACTTTGATATCTGATTAGCTTTGGTATCTGATCAGGTACCTTAACCTGCACCACTCCCTGGGTGATGTCTGATCACTCTGGCCTATCTTCAGCGAGAATATTCTTAACAATCTTTGATCCACTGATCCCCAGCCTATTTTTTGACTATAAATCCCCACTTGCTCATTCAGAGTTGAGTCTGATTTCTCTCTCCCACCTCAAGACCCCATTGAAGTGGTCCCTACAGTGTATTGCCATGTTCCCTTTGAATAAAGTCTCCCTTACCATTTTCAAGAAGTGTCGTGAATATATATATACACACACACACACACACACACACACATATGTATATATACCTATATATTCAATATGTATATATGTATTCATATATAATGTATTCAATATATATATATGTATGTATATACATGTATGTACATACATATATATATTTTAACATTCTTTCTGACTGGATAGTAAGCTCTGGATGTCAGAATATGTGGAATGGTTAAGAAGTCATCTGTTGTCCTAGGTTTACATTCTGTTTCTATGTTGCCATGATGTCTAGTCTTAAAAATGTATCATCTTGGACAATACTTTGTGATGTGGATTCTGGTACTGTAACTCTATTGGTGAATTCTGCAACTACTGGAAAGGGCAAAGAAGCTCAGACCTTTACCACTCAAAGCCAAATGCTCACTCATCAATAAGAAGATAGAATAGAGGAAAACAGGGGCGCCTGGGTGGCTCAGTCGGTTGAGCGGCCGACTTCGGCTCAGGTCATAATCTCGTGGTCCATGAGTTCGAGCCCCGCGTCGGGCTCTGTGCTGACAGCTCAGAGCCTGGAGCCTGTTTTGGATTCTGTGTCTCCCTCTCTCTGACCCTCCCCTGTTCATGCTCTGTCTCTCCCTGTCTCAAAAAAAAAAAAAAAAAAAAAACACCCAAAAAAAACCATTAAAAAAATTAAAAAAAAAGAATGGAGGAAAACAGCATAAATATTTCTTTGCTGTTCCCCTGTGATGGTTTGCAGTGCCAATTTTACATCCACTGGAGGCCAGAAATCATTCCTGGCATATTTAAATAATTCACATTTAATTTAAACATTGGTATCTTAGGCTTAGGTATGCTTCTTTTTTGGTTTCTGTTTGTTCTCTTGATTTTTTATTTATTTTTTTTTTTGTCCTGCCTTTCTTTAGATGACTTAAACATTTTTACAATGTCTTTTTATTTTTCTATAGTGCTTATGAGTTTATCTCTTTATATAGTCATTTTCTTTATACACACACACATATACTCACACACATGTACACACACATATGTGTGTGTATGTGTGTGTATACATAATCTCAAGGCTACTGGAGTCATCCTTTACCACTTCACATCATTTTGCCTTGTTTACATTTCTTAACTCTCCAGCATTTATAACATAATTATCCTGAATATTTCTTTTACATACATTGTGAACCATATCAGACAGTATTATAACTCTTAAGTTGACCATCAAACATAATGTAGAAACTCAAGAGAAAGATAATTTTGCTGTGTATATAGAATTCTGGGTTAATGGTTCTTTTCTTTCAGCATTAAAAATGTGCTACTCCCTTCTGGCTTCCATTGTTTCTGATAGTACATCTGTTGTCATTCAAATTGTTTTCCCACCATTTTTCTGTTATCATGTTTTTTCTTTGTCTTTGGTTTTCTTCCTTTTTTTTTTTATTTTTCCTTTTCTTTCTTTCTTTCTCTTTCTTTCTTTCTTTCTTTCTTTCTTTCTTTCTTTCTTTCTTTCTTTTATGTTTCTTTATTTTTGAGAGAGAGACACACACACACAGAGTGCAAGCAGGAGAGGGGCAGAGAGAGAGGGAGACACAGAATCTGAAGCAGATTCCAGGCTCTGAGCTGTCAGCACAGAGCCCGACGTGAGGCTCAAACTCAGGAACAGTGAGATCATGACCTGAGCTTAAAGTCAGGCGCTTAACTGACTGAGTCACTCAGGCATCTCTATTTATTTATTTATTTTTTTAATTTATATCCATGTTAGTTAACATATAGTGCAATAATGATTTCAGGAGTAGAATTCAATGATTCATCACCTAGATATAACACCCAATTCTCATCCCAACAAATGTCCTCTTTAATGGCCCTTACTCATTTAACCCATCCCCCAACTCAAAACCCCTCCAGTAACCCTCTTTTTGTTCTCTGTATTTAAGAGTCTCTTATGTTTTGTCCCCTTTCCTGTTCTTATATTATTTTTGCTTCCCTTCACTTATGGTCATCAGTTTTGTATCTTAATTCCACATATGAGTGAAGTCATATTTGTCTTTCTCTGACTAATTTTGCTTAGCTTAATACACTCTAGTTCCATCCATGTTGTTGCAAATGGCAAGATTTCATTCTTTCTGAAACTGCCAAGTAATGTTCCGTTTTATATGTATACCACATCTTTATTTATTCATTAGTCGATGGACATTTGGGTTCTTTCCATATTTTGGCTATTGTTGATAGTGTTGCTATAAACATTGGTGTGCATATGCCCCTTTGAAACAGCACACCTGTATCCCTTGGATAAATACCTAGTAGTGCAATTGCTGGGTCGTAAGGTAGTTCTATTTTTAATTTTTTGAGGAACCTCCATCCTGTTTTTCAGAGTAGCTGTACCAGTTTGCGTTCCCACCAGCAGTGTAAAAGGGTTCTCCTTCCTCTGAATCCTCACTAACATCTGTTGTTGCTTGAGTTGTTAATTTCAGCCATTCTTACTGGTGTGAGGTGGTATCTCATTGTGGTTTTGATTTGTATTTCCCTAATGATGAGTGATGTTGAGCATTTTTTCATGGTTCTGTTAGCCATCTGGGTGTCTTCTTTGGAGAAGTGTCTATTCATGTCTTTTGCCCATTTCTTCACTGGATTATTTGTTTTTTGGGTATTGAGTTTGATAAGTTCTTTATAGATTTTGGATACTAACCCTTTATCAGCTATGTCATTTGTAAATATCTTCTCCCATTCTGTCGGTTGCCTTTTGGTTTGCTGATTTTTTCCTTTGCTGTGCAGAAGCTTTTTATCTTGATGATAGTTCATTTTTGCTTTTGTTTCCCTTGCCTCTGGAGATGTGTTGAGTAAGAAGTTGCTGTGGCCAAGGTCAAAAAGGTTTTTGCTTGCTTTCTTCTCTAGGATTTTGATGGCTTCCTGTCTAGTTCTTTCATTCATTTTGAGTTTATTTTTGTGTATTGTGTAAGAAAGTGGTCCAGGTTCATTTTTCTGCATGTCACTGTCCAATTTTCTCAACACTATTTGCTGAAGAGACTGTCTTTGTTCCATTGGATATTCTTTCCTGCTTTGTCAAAAATTAGTTGTCCATATGTTTGTGGGTCCATTTCTGGGTTCTCTCTTCTGTTCCATTGATCAGAGTGTCTCTTTCTGTGCCAGTACTATACTGTCTTAATGGTTACAGCTTTGTAATACAGCTTGAAGTCCGGGATTGTGATGCCTCTAGCTTTACTTTTCTTTTTCTTGATTGCTTTGGCTAATTGGGATCTTCTCTCATTCCACATAAAATTTTGGGTTGTTTATTCCAGTTCTGTGAAGAATCTTGCTGTTATTTTGATAGGGACTGCATTGAATATGTAGATTGCTTTGGGTAGTATTGACATTTTAACAATATTTGTTGTTCCAGTCCATGAGCATGGAATGTTTTTCCATTTTTTTGTGTCTTCTTCAATTTCTTTCATAAGCTTTTTATCGTTTTCAGTGTAAAGATTTTTCACTCCTTTAGTTAGGTTTATTCCTAGGTATTTTATGGTTTGGGGTACAATTGTAAATGGGATCGCTTCTTTGATTTCTCTTTCTGCTGCTTCTTTATTAGTATATAGAAATTCAACCAATTTCTGTACATTGATTTTATGTCCTGTGACTTTGCTGAATTCATGGATGACTCTAACAGTTTCTTGCTGGAATCTTTTGGGTTTTCCACATAGAGTATCATGTTGTCTGCAAATAGTGAAAGTTTGACTTCCTCCTTGCTGATTTGGATGTCTTTTATTTCTTTGTTCTCCTCTGATGCCTGAGGCTGGGGCTTCCAACACTATGTTGAATAATAGTTGTGAGAGCGGACATCTTGTCGTGTTCCTGACCTTAGGGAGAAAGCTCTCAGTTTTCCCCATTGAGTATGATATTAGCATTGGATCTTTCATATATGGCTTTTATGATCTTGAGGTATGAGCCTTCTATCTGTACTCTCTTAAGGGTTTTTGTTTTTTGTTTTTTGTTTTATCAAGAAAGGATGCTGTAGTCAGATGCTTTTTATGTATCTATTGAAAGGATTATGTGGTTCTTATTCTTTCTTTTATCAAGGTGATGCATCACATTTATTGAACCAGCCCTGCATCCCAGGAATAAATTGCATTTGATCATGGTGATAATTCTTTTAATGTACTGTTGGATCCAGTTGGCTAGTATCTTGTTGAGAATTTTTGCATGCATGTTCATCAGCAAAATTGATCTCTAGTTCTACTTTTTAGTGGGATCTTTGTCTGGTTTTGGAACCAAGGTAATGCTGGCCTCATAGAATAAGTTTGGAAGTTTTCCTTCCATTTATATTGTTTGGAACAGCTTCAAAAGAATAGGTGTCAACTCTTCTTTAAATGTTTGGTAGATCATGCCAGTCAGAGTGGCCAAAATGAACAAATCAGGAGACTATAGATGCTGGAGAGGATGCAGAGAAATGGGAACCCTCTTGCACTGTTGGTGGGACTGCAAACTGGTCCAGCCACTCTGGAAAACAGTGTGGAGGTTCCTCAAAAAATTAAAAATAGACCTACGCTATGACCCAGCAATAGCACTGCTAGGAATTTACCCAAGGGATACAGGAGTACTGATGCATAGGGGCACTTGTACCCTAATGTTTATAGCAGCACTCTCAACAATAGCCAAATTATGGAAAGAGCCTAAATGTCCATCAACTGATGAATGGATAAAGAAATTGTGGTTTATATACACAATGGAGTACTATGTGGCAATGAGAAAGAATGAAATATGGCCCTTTGTAGCAACACGGATGGAACTGGAGAGTGTTATGCTAAGTGAAACAAGCCATACAGAGAAAGACAGACACCATATGGTTTCACTCTTATGTGGATCCTGAGAAACTTAACAGAAACCCATGGCGGGGGGTGGGGGGGAGAAAAAAAAAAGAGGTTAGAGTGGAAGACAGCCAAAGCATAAGAGACTCTTAAAAACTGAGAACAAACTGAGGGTTGATGGGGGGTGGGAGGGAGGGGAGTGTGGGTGATGGGTATTGAGGAGGGCACCTTTTGGGATGAGCACTGGGTGTTGTATGGAAACCAATTTGACAATACTTCATATATTGAAAAAAAAAATGGTAGAATTCCCCTGGAAAGCCATCTGGCCCTGGACTCTTGTTTTTGAGGAGATTTTTTATTACTGAATCAATTTCTTTGCTGGTTATGGGTCTGTTCAAATTTTCCATTTCTTCCTATTTTATTTTGGTAGTTTATATGTTTCTAGGAATTTGTTCATTTCTTCCAGATTGCCCAATTTATTGACTTATAATTGCTCATAATATTCTCTTACTATGATTTGTATTTCTACAGTGTTGGTTGTGATCTCTCCTCTTTCATTGTGTATTTTATTAATTTGGGTCCTTTCCTTTTTAATTTTGATCAAACTGGCCAAGAGTTTATCAATTTTGTTAATTCCTTCAAAGAACCAGGCCCTGGTTTCATTGATCTGTTCTACTTTTTTTTTTAATGTATTTTGATAGCATTGATTTCTGCTCTAATCTTTATTATTTCCCATCTTCTGCTGGTTTTGCATTATATTTCATGTTCTTTTTCCAGCGCTTTAAGATATGAGGTTAGCTTGTGCATCTGAGACCTTTCTTCCTTCTTTAGGAAGGCCTAGAGTGCTATATATTTCCCTCTTATGACTGCCTTTGCTGCATTCCAGAGTTTTTAACTGTTGTGTTGTTATTTTCATTGGCTTCCATGTACTTTTTAATTTCCTTAATTTCTTGGTTAACCCAATCATTCTTTAGTAGGATGTTCTTTAATCTCCAAGTTTTTGTTATCTTTCCAAATTTTTTCTTGTGTTTGATTTCGTGTTTCATAATGTTGTAGTCTGAAAATATGCACGATATGTTCTCGATCTTTTTGTACTTGTTGAGGACTGATTTGTTTCCTAATATGTGATCTATTCTGGAGAATGTTCCCTGTGCACTCAAGAAGAATGTGTATTCTGCTGCTTTAGGATGAAATGTTCTGAATATATCTGTTAAGTCCATCTGATCTAGTGTGTCATTCAAAGCCACTGCTTCCTTGTCTGCTTAAATGTATGTCTATTGCTATAAGTGGGGTGTTAAAGTCTCCTACTATTATGGTATTATTATCAGTGATTTTCTGTATGTTTGTGATTAATTGATTTATATATTTGGGTACTTCCACGTTTGGAGAATAAATGTTTACAATTGTTAGATCTTCTTGGCGGATAGACCCCTTAATAATGATATAATGACCTTCTTCATATCTTGTTGCAGTGTTTATATTAAAATCTAGATTGTCTGATATAAGTATGGCTACTCTGTCTTCCTTTTGATGATCATTAGCATGATAGATGGTTTTCCATCCCCTCACTTGCAATCTGAAGGTAACTTGAAGTCTAAAATGGGTCTCTTGTAAAGATCATATAGATGGATTTTGTTTTCTCATCCATTCTGTTACCCTGTGTCTTTTGATTGGAGAGTTTAGTCCATTGACCTTTAGAATGAGTACTGAAAGATATGAGTTTATTGCCATTGTGTTGCCTATAGAGTTGGTGTTTCTGGTGATGTTCTCTGGTCCTTTCTAGTCTTTGTTGCTTCTGTTTTTGTTTGTTTTTTTGTTTTTTTGATTGTTTGTTTTGTTTTGTCTTTTCTTCCCTCAGAGAGTCCCCCTTAAAATTTCTTGGAGTGCTGGTTCAGTGGTCACAAACTCCTTTAGTTTCTGTTTGTCTGGGAAACTCTTTATCTTTCCTTCTATTTTGAATGAAAGACTTGCTGGATAAAGAATTCTTGGCTGCATATTTTTACAATTCAGCATATTGAATATATCCTGCCACTCCTTTCTGGCCTGCCAAGTTTCTGTGGATAGGTCTGCTGTGAGCCTGATTTGTCTTACCTTGTTGGTTAAGGACTTTTTTTCCTTTGCTGCTTTCATAATTCTTTTCTTGTCTGTGTATTTTGTGAGTTTGAATATGATACACCTTGTTGATGGTCGGTTTTTATTGAATCTAATGGAAGTACTCTGTGCTTCTTGGATTTTGATGTCTTTATCTTTCCCCAAATTAGGTAAATTTTCTGCTATAATTTGCTCACATAAACCTTCTGCTCATTTTTCTCTCTCTCTTCATCTTCTGGGACTCCTATGATTTGGATGTTATTCCTTTTTAATAAGTCACTGAGTTCTCTAATGCTTGTATCATGCTCTTTTGCCTTAGTTTCCCTCTTTCTTCTGCTTCATTTTTCTCCATAATTTTTTCTTCTCTATTGCTGATTCTCTGCTCTGCTTCGTCCATCCTTGTCACCTTGGCATCCTTTTGAGATTACATCTCAGTTATAACATTTTTAATTTTGTCCTGACTAGATTTTACTTCTTTTCTTCTCTGCAGAAAGGGATTCTATGCTTTTTTCAACCACACAGCTAGTTTTCCTATTATTGTGGTTCTAAATTCTAGTTCAGACATCTTGCTTATACCTGTGTTGATCAAGCCCCTGGCTGTCATTTCTTCTACTTCTATCTTTTGGGGTGAATTCCTTCATTTTTTCATTTTGGAAGAAGAAAGAGAGTTAATAAAATAAAAAATTAAAATTCAAAAATTTAAAACAAAACAAAAAGTCAAATAAAGGAAGTTAGATCCTAGATGTGTTTTGGTCTGGTTGTTGAAAGAAACTTAATACAATAGAGAAAAAAAGGGAAAGAAAAGAAAGAAATGAAGAAAAAGAAAAAATCTAAAAATTAAAAAGTATGTAATAAAATAGAATAAAATCAAATTTAAAAATGAAATAGAATAAAAAAATTACAAAAAATAAAAAACATAGTAAAAAGATTTTAAAATGTTTTTTTTTAAAAGCTAATGAAAATAAAGTTTTCTCTTTCTGTATCTACGAAAAAGGGGGAAAAAAGGAGAAAAAAAACCATACAAAATGAATAGATGAACCAACCAGCAGGCAGAATGAAACCTGAATGAAGTTACATGGTTTCCCCTAGAACTCAAACTATGAAGCACTGTATAGTTTTACACTAATTAGGTGGAGTGACTTGTGCTGTTATTCCAGAGGGATGTGCTTGGAGGGAGCAGCTGGGCAGGCCTTGGTGTATGGGCTCTTTTCTCCACTAGGTGGTACTGCTTAAGTCCCTGGGGTGGATGCCTGTGGTGCGGTGTGGTGTGCATGTATGTGCTTGGGAGCAGTGGAAATGGCTTTAACCAGCTTCCTAGTCTCTGGAACAGGAACTTTGCACTCTCACCGACATTCGATCAAACATCCTTCCTTTGTCTCAGGCTTCTGTCCACTCCCCACTTCTACCCTGTCCTTTTCCAAGCCATCAGGCTTCCAGGCAACACCTCTCTCCCGATTTTATCTTAGATGAGTCATTGTTTCCACACCCCTCACATTAGAGAATCTGCAGCTTTGACCCAATTTGACCCTCTGGGTGAGGGTCTCACCGAGCAATTGCTGGGTGCCAGCTTGCCCCAGAAAATGTTCATGCAATTGAACAGTGGCAAAGGTTCAGAGATTATGGCAAATAATAACAAAACACATAGCTGGCTTCAGGTTTCACTGCACACTGGCGTCTTTGTCCCACTAGTAGCAAATGTGGCTGCTCTCTAGGGTCTTCTGGGTCCTTTGCCTGTGGGGAGGCCGTATGGCCTCTACCAAATATATTCCAAGCAGGGGAACGGCTCTCCCCATGTGGCCCACAGACCCCTCGGTCATGCTGCCTGCTCCTCACCAGAGCAATGCTAGGTATGGAGCTCTGGAATTTCTGACTCTACACTCACTGTTTATAGTATCCTAATGGTATTGAAACCCTCTCCTTTGTCCCCATCACTGGTTTTGGGGAACAGATTTCTTGTTCAATGCCTTGTGAGTATTTCCACTCTTGTTGTTTCTCTCCAGCTACTTTCTGTGTGAGTACTTTTCCTGCATGATCCCAGTGTGTTGCACTCTCCCCCTTTTTCTTTTTCTGTCCTCTCTCTGCAGAAACAGCTTCCTACCCTCCATAGCTTTTTCTCCCCTAGTTCACCTCTCCACATCATGTACCTGCTGAATTCTATGGGTTAAGTATGCAGCTTGTTGTGTTAATCCTCTGATCAATTTCCTAGGTGTGCAAGATGGTTTGGTGCTGATCTAGCTGTGTTTCAGGGACAAGACAAGTTGAGAACTTCTTTGCTGTTCCACCATCTTGGAAAAACCTGTCTTTAGTTTTCAAAAGTTTGATTACAATATTCTTGGTCTCAAGCTTTTGAGGTGTATCCAGTTTGGAGTTTATTCACTATCTTGAATCTATAGATTTATGTCCTTTAGAAAACTTCAGAAGTTTTCAGACATTATTTTTCTGAGTACTTTTTTAGCTTCGTTCTATTTCTTCTTTCTTTCTAGAACGCTGATAACATAAATGTCAGATCTCTTGTTGTGTTGTTATTTGTCTCCAAGTCTGCTATTATTTTCTTTTCTTTTTAATCTTAAATCTCTTTGTTTTTTCAGATTAGTTGTTCTGTCTCCCAATTTGCCAAATCTTTCCTCTGTCCCTTTAATTCTGCTTTTGAGCTCATTCATTGTGTTTTTATATTCTTTTATTAGTTGTTTTTTTTTTCTTCAGTTATGGAATTTCCATTTAATTCTTCTATATACTTTGTGGTTTTTTTCCTGAGTTAGTCTATTTCTCTGATGAGACAGTGTATTTTTTTTCAATTTTTTAAGTGGCATAATTACCTTTGAAGTACTTTTATTTCTAGATAGTTTTAATATTCTGTTCTCATTTGTGTTGATCTCTAGAGATTATCTTTTTCATTTAGATTGAGACTTTTTTGGTTTTTGGAATAATGAATGGTTTTGTATTGAAATATTCACTGAAATATTCACTTTTGGGGTACTAAGTTATCAGACTGTTGGGGCCCCTCAGTGGCTCAGTTGGTTAAGCATCAAACTCTCAGTTTTGCCTCAGATCGTGATCTCACAGCGCTGTGAGTTTGAGCCACACATCCAGCTCAGCACTGACAGTGCAGAGCCTGCTTGGGATTTTCTGTCTCCTTCTCTCTCTGCCCCTCCCCAACTTGTGTTGTCTCTGTCTCTATCAAAATAAATAAATAAACAAACTTAAAAATGAAAAAATTAAATTATTAGACACTGAATTTTATTAAACCTTTTTAGCTGGTTTTGTCTGATGCCACTATGGCTTCAGAAGAGGGGACACGCCAGGTAGAAGTAAAAGTCCAGATTCCTTCTTCAGCTTCTGTTGATTCCACAGGAAGGATGTGATTCCATATACTTATGTCAAGTTAGACAAAAATTTTGACCACATTTAAGTCATATGCATGTGTGTATGTGTGTCTCTGTGTGTGTGTATGTAAATGTGCACACACATACCTTCATATGCAGGATAAGCATGGGTAAGAGAGTTGATCTGGTAAGCACATATTATGCCAAACATATTTGAACTGCTGTGCCTAATTAATGTTCTACATATCTTTTGTGACACATAGTTTAGAATTCATTTGGCTTCTTATGTTTTAAACAAATCTAGCTGTATCCCTCAAATGGCCTATGTAGGCACCTTTCACAAATCCTTGCCCCCTTCAGAATTTAGAGCAGATTGGATTACCCCAATAAATTTTGATGATAAACTAAATATACTTTATAATTTTGTCTACCTGAAAGTTTAACAGCATGCACCTTTTATTTTGGTTATTTAGTAATAGCTTATTCCAATATATTTTACATAACAAGGCTTTATAAGTAGAGCCTCCTATAAGGTCAACTATTGAAGGCTAATTAAGAATAACTCACATTCCAAAAGGGCCTTCCAAGTGTAAGACACTATGCTCAGTGATTTCACATAGGAATACATCATTGTCATGTCTCACAGCATCCTTAAACTACATATATTCCCCTCCTATATAGTTGATTCTTTCCAAACCATCAACAAAAACTGTTGACTCTATTTTGAAAACTTACATGTATGAAATTTTTCCTTCCCTCACTACAGCTAATGCCATAGTTCACTGCACTCAAATGCATATAAGATCTGGAGAGTTTTGCACTTTGGAGAGAGCTAGCTTTTCAGTTATTTAGTGGAAAGTCACAAAAGACCATCACTGTCTCGATTTCATCAATGGAAAAATAGATAAAGAAACAATCATACTTTTTTTACAAAGCTATCTAAGAAGAGTGGATGCAAAGAACTCTTAATGGAATAAATTCCAGAGAGGGACGGGCCATTCATAGACCTTTGCAACAAGAAATGCTAAAGCAAGAACTTTACTTGAAAGGGAACTGATACCAGATATAAACTCAATTTCCCCAGGAAAAAACGAAGAGTGGACATTTTAAATATGTGGATAAATATCTAAAAATATGTCTTTTTTCTTATTTTGCTTTAAGGAAAATTACTTGGTTGATGCAAAAATAAATGCAATGTATTTTGGAGTTTATAATGTATATAAAATAGACATATATGAATAATAATAGCATAAAGGAGATAGTGCATATAAAAATACCATCATAAATTTTTTACTTCACACATGAAATAATGTAGTTTAACTCAGATTTTACTGTGTTATCTTAGGGGGGTCATTTTGTAATTCCTGTAGCAAAGCACTAAAAACAATAACTAAACAAATTTTTAAAAAGACTTATAGCTAAAAAGTCAAAAATAGAAAACAGAAAAATTTAAAAAAATGTCAAATGCTGGCCATTTTGTCAAGAATAGAGACTCATATTTCTGCTGGGAATTTAGACTAGTACTATGACCCAGAAAACTGGCAATTTCTTGTGAAGTTAAACATACTATTATACTATGGCCTAGCATTCTGAATCCAAGAATTGAATACATTTGTCCAAAAGACTCATACATGAATGTTCACAAAAGCCTTAGCTCAAAATTAGAACAGCCCTAAATTGTCATTAATAGGGTGATAAACTTTTTAAAAGTTATGATTTTTTTTTACTTAATAGACTATTATTCAACAGTAAAAATAAATACACCACATGGATAAATCTGGAAACATCACTTTGAGCAAGAGAAGCTAGACACAAATGTATACATATAGTGGAATACTTGTGTATTTTAGCAATAGACAAAGTTCCTCTAGGCTGATTTGTATCCGTAGAAACCAGAAGAGTGTTTGCCTCCTAGTGGGCAAGGAGGAAGGCGTAGGAGTGTTACTTGAAAAGAACCGGATATGAAGGAATATTCTTGGATGATAGAAATGTTTTATATCTTTACATACTAATTTGGGGTTTAATTACATGGGTATAAACATTTCTCAAAACTTATTAAGATTTATATATCTTTGCTATGGATAGATTGTAATTCTCCATATAGACTATATATAGATTAATATATACCTATATATTTTTTAATAAGTAGTTAAAAGTAGGAAACCTTTCCTTGACTCTCAGTCTCATCTCAATCCACTCCCCCCTTCAACTCCTGTATTCTAGCCGCTACTCTTTCAGGACTTTTACACATGCTCATGTTTCTTTTGGATACTCTTAGGACAACTGTTCACATGGCTGGCTCTTTTTCATTCTTCAAACTTTAGATTAATTTTCACTATTCCATAGAGTTCTTTTCCAATCAGAAAAAAATAGCATTATGGAATTCTGTATGAATTCTTCAATAAACCTATACATTTTAAAATTATATATGTGTGTGTGTGTGTGTGTGTGTGTGTATGCGCACACATGTGCACATATTGCTGGATTTTTAATTCAGTTCTGCAGTGATCATGTCTGTTTTGTTCTCCATCATAGAGCACACTCCTTGTTCAATACCTTTCACCTCAGAAAGACTCAAACAAGCTTAAAAGCTAAGAGGACTACATTCATCAACTTTGAATGGTTTAGTCTAATCTACAGGCAGTGGAAACATACTCCCTAATATTTTAGATCTCCTGGTAAGAATGTTGGATATAGACTTTTACCAAATTGAGAGCTTTGGATAACAGGTTTTAGTGTGTGTTTCTTTTTACACTGAGGTAGTTGCAAGGTAAATGAAATCATATGTCCACATAAAGACCTGTAAAGGAATGTTCATAACAACTTTATTCACAATAGCTGAAAACTGGGGGTGGGGGGGACAAACAAACAGAAGGTCATGCACAGGTAACTGAATAAACTATGAAATAACCATACAGTAGAAATGCTACTCCAAAATGAAAAGCTAATGAGCATTTTTTTAAAAAAATATTTTGTTTTTAAGTAATCTCTACACTCATGTGGGGCTCCAACTCACAACCTGTAAATCAGGGGTTGCATGCTCTACTGACTGAGCCAGCCAGGTTCCCCAAAGCTATTGAGCTTTTAATACAGTCAAGAACATGAATGAATCTCAAAAATATTATGTTAAACAAAATAAGTCAAATACAATAGCAAATGTAGTGCAAGGTACTATTTATATGAAACTTTAGAAAAGACCGATCTAATTTAAAGTGAAAAGAAAAAAAAATAATCGTTGGTTCTTTTGGCCAGGAGTGGGTGGTATTTGGCCAGGAGTGGGGAAGGGACACAAGGAACACTGATGTAGTGATGGTAATATCCTATAGCATGATTTTGATGCTTACACAGTGTATACTTTTGTCAAAATTCGTACAACTCTTACCATACTAAAATTGAATGCATGTATATTATATGTAAATTATACCTCAATAGAATTGATTTTTAAAAAATGAAAAGATTGTAGTCTATGAGCTCTAGATAGCTCCATCATTTGGTTCTATTACACAAGGCAATAATGTGTGGGAAAGCACTTAAAGAGCTTAAAATGCTGAATACATATTAAGGATAATTATTAGCAATCATGGTGGTATTCATTCAGTAGTTTTGAAATGAATGTATTTATTAAGAGGAACAACACACTTTCCCAAAGTTCAAACCTCTGTTTAACTTTGGATAGATTAAGGACAAAGATATATTTGTATGTTGGAATACTATGTGAGAATTTGTGCATATTCTTGTTTGTTTTGGCACACACTGGGAATCTGGGGTATTGATAAGATGTACAACATTGGTGGCTTTCTGTAAATATGAATGAATCGGAATCTTCTGCAATTTCTCTTAACATTCAAATCGTTTTCCTAATTAGAGAAGAAAAATGTTTGACAAACTGTATTTGGGGCTTCATGAAATTTGCAATGTTTGAAGAACAGATCAAGATGTTTGATGAAAATAAAAAGCAGCTGGATTTGCCCTTCCCTGCCATACTCATAGAATTTGCTGGGAATAGCTCGTAAATCCTTGCTGCTAACTGGTTCTAAGAACAGATGGCTCTTGGAGGCCACATTGATGGCCAAGAACTCATTGGATCTTCCACTCTTCATTTATGTGAATGGTGTAGTGGAATTTCAATCGAAAAAGGTGCAAATTAAAATGGAAAGTCTTTTTTTTTTTTTTTAATTGAATCTTGATGAGAATCAAAGCATCAACCAGACTCTAAGATTTCCAATTCCCCCTTTGGAGACACTTGATTTTTATTTCCAATTTTAAATTCTTAATCTGAAACTAGACATGTTGGCCCCCATCTGTCATCTGACCTTCCAAACATCCATCACCAACCATATCACAGATGCTAGAGAAAAAATGGGAGAGGAACTAGCTCTATTGAGTGCAAGATGATTTATATGCATTATTACATCTTTTTTTACATAAAGATGGAAATGCTTTGGCAATCGTGAGTGTATGCAAGCTTTAAGATGAGTTTCAAACTAATTTAAAACTAGTTCTGAAAATTTACTTTGCTTTAAAAATAACCAAGACAATCTGGCTTAATGGAATATAAATGGACTTTGGAATCCAACTGACCTGGGTTCAATTCATGATTCCACCCTTACTACTTTGTTTTTAACCATGGGAAAAGCCCTTATCTTTTGAAACATCAACTTTTTTATCTTTACAGTGAGGAAAATAATATATTTCTAGTGTTATAAAACTTTAATGAGCAAGCATGTATGTAAATGTGTAACACATTTTTCGTACACATAACTGGTGTTTATTGATACTTTGTATCCTTTTGTTTAAGACCTTGTCACTAATCAAATCAACTAGCAAAGTAGCAAGTTATAATATTAACAGGTTGATTTGAAATCCCAGTTATGTTGGCTAATTTCGGCAAGTTCATAAAGGATTGCACGGGGAAAAAGAATATGATTTGAGAAATTCTGTGTGACAAAAGTCTTGGGTTCAAGAGGCACATTACAGGGTAATGATGCTAAAATGATAAATGGAGGTAAGACTGTGAAGAGCTCTGTGTAGCACATTAACACTTAGACTATGTATAATGAGATCAGTATTAATAATCTTCATAATTGCCTTATTAATTATATAGAAGGTAGTATTTTATTGGGCAGATGTTATCAAAACCAAACACACAGTCATCATTTTTGTAGATTGAGGACAATAAAGTTATAAACTCTCTTACCATTAATTCCAGGCTTGGTGTGATCCAAACATTTCTCTAAAACTCAGTTGTTAATATCATTAACTTTGAAACTGGATACACAGGTTCAAAATTCAACACTTAAATAGTTTATAAACATGAACAAGTTGCTTATCCCTGATAAGTTTTTTAAGATCATTTTTTTGTATTTGTACAAAATACAAAATGATATATTTACCTACTATCATTGATGTAAATTTTAATAGTTCAGTAAAGTATCTAGAATCAAGCAAGCTCTTTTTTTAAAATCACTTTACAAAGTATCATTATATTCCAAATCGGTTCTTGAAAGCAGTATTTGAATGTGATAACTTGAATTCAGATTTTATAACTTAGAGCTTGGTCAAGCTAGCTCATCCAAGCTGTAGCCTCCTTCCACTTAAAAACAGGGAAGATTAACAGTCTCTCTAGAGAATTATGTACTTTTTCTATTATGTAATGTTCTCTTTTATATTATTTAAATTTTATTTAGTTAACATACAGTGCAATATTGGTTTCAGGAGTAGAATTCAGTGATTCATTACTTAGATACAACACCCAGTGCTCATCACAGTGCCTTCTTTAGTACCCATCACCCATCTAGCCCATCTCCCTCTGTCAACCAGGAATATATCCTCTATTATTAAGGGTCTCTTGTGGTTTGTTTCTCTCTCTTCTGTTCCCCACCCCTTACCGTGTGTTCATCTTTTTTGTTTCTTAAATTAATTCCACATATGAGTGAAATCATATGGTCTTTGTCTTTCACTGATTAACTTATTTCACTTAGCATAACATATTCTAACTCCATCCATATCCCTGCACATGGCAAGATTTCCTTCTTTTTGATAGCTGAATAATATACCATTGCATATATATATATATATATATATATGTATGTATATATATGTATGTATACATATGTGTGTGTGTATATATATATATATATATATATATACACACACACACACACACACACACACACACACACAGTGGATGGAAATTTGGGCTCTCCATAGTTTGGCTATTGTTGATAATTCTGCTATAGACATTGGGGTGCATGTACCTCTTAGAATCTGTATTTTTGTATTCTTTGACTAAATACCTAATAGTGCAATTGCTGGATCATAGGGTAGTTCTATTTTTAGTGTTTTGAGGAACCTCCATACTGTTCTCCAGAGTGCCGGCACCAATTTGCATCCCCACCAACAGTTCAAGAGAGTGCCCCTTTCTCTGTATCCTCGCCAACAGCTGTTTCTTGTGTTGTTAAGTTTAGCCATTCTGACAGGTATGAAGTGATGTCTCATCATGGTTCTGATTTGTATTTCCAGATGATGTTGAGCATCTTTTCATGTGTCTGGTAGCCATCTGGATGTTTTCTCTGGGATGGTGTCTATTCATATATTTTGCCCATTTCTTAACTGGGTTGTTTTTGGGTGTTGAGTCTGATAAGTTCTTTATAGATTTTGGATACTAACCCTTTATCAAATATGTCATTTGCATATATCTTCTCCCATTCCATAGGCTGCCTTTTAGTTTTGTTGATTGTTTTCTTCACTGTGCAGAAGCTTTTTATCTTGATGAAGTCCCAGTAGTTCAGCTTTCCTGTTGTTTCCCTTGTCTCTGGAGACCCGTCTAGTAAAAAGTTGTTCCAGCAAAGGCCAGAGATTGCTGCCTGTGTTCTCCTCTAGGATTTTGATGATTTCTTATCTCAAATTCAGATATTTCATCTGTTTTGAATTTATTTTTGTGTATGGAAGAAGAAAGTGGTCTAGTTTTATTCTTCTGTATGTCGCCATCCAGTTTCACCAATGCCATTTGTTGAAGAGACTGCATTTTTTTTTCCATCAGAGATTCTTTTATGCTTTGTCAAAGATTAGTTGACCATATAGTTATGTGCCTTGTTTTCTTAAAGGCATTCTGTTAGCACATGTTCTTCAGTCTGGAACACTCTTAATTCCATGCTTTGCTTGTTTAATTCAATTCCCAATTCTTCAAATTTCAGTTTAAAAGCAATTAGGTTCTTAAGAAATATTGTCTGAGAACTTGCAGAATTGATTCAGCACTCATCATGCCGCTGTCTCATGTCTTATCATTGTTTGTAACTTCCAGTGGGACAATTATTATCCTCATTTTTGTCTCCTTGTATCCTATAAACCTAGGACTAGTGTGCCCATGGAAACAAATTGCTGTTTTATTCTTTGGATATATAAATATAAAGAAAGGAATAGTCTAAATCTACACTTTAAATATATGACAATTTATTTGTTAATTGTATCTCCATAAAGCTTAAAAAAGGGAGAAAAGTAGTGAAAAATAAGTATATATTGATAAAACAATTAAGAGTTAAAAATAATAGGCAAAAATGAATGAGAAACAGATGTGAGACTTTGAAATATTTAGTGGTTCTATGTCTTAGAGAAGCTATCAGTTTATCTAATATGTAGTTTAATTATTTTATATGTGTGATATATGATATTAAAATTAAAGGCATCATCATCTTTACCTCCACCAACTGATATTGGTTGATTCATCTATCCACCCATGGATCAATATAACAAATCTTACTTCCTATAAATGTGCCTGGCACTGGGATAAGCTACAGAGCTACAGAGAAAAATGAGATGACTTTTTTTTTGTTGAAAGATGAGATGAAGTTTTAACCTATGTAATAACGATCACAGTATATTAGAACACCCTACATTCTCCCATTGAAATACTTTGAGGGCTAGAGGTAAAGGAAAGAATTCCTCATGCTTATTTGCTATTTTTTAAAAATCCTTGGGTCTTATCTTAAATAAGTGGATGCCCATCTCTGTCATAAAATATCAATATATGTTTTATTATAAAATGTTTCTAATTATCATCAGCAAAGTGTTGTTATCAGATGCCGAAATGTTTTTGGTTTTCTTTTTCCTGTTTATTCAAGTTCTCTGAGGAGACATGACAGACAATGGCCACATTTGGAGAAGTTCTTGTTGTACCGTAACTATCATGCTCTTAGGTCATGATTTTCTGCACTTCTCTATATAGCTGTCTGCTTCAGTAGATTTTAATTTAAATTTAATTTAGTTCAGTTTGCCAAACAGTTATTGTGCTCTGCTTATGAACCAGGCACTATTTGGGGGGGGAATAGTAAAATTAATGGGACACACTTCTTGCCCTAAATGAATGTACAGCAAAATGATGGAGATAAATATAAACATGAATAAATAAATTATCCGAGCTGATTTGTGCTATCTGATAGAAATGTCAAATAAGTCAAACACAGGAACACTAGAACATATGTTCTTTCTTTTTTCTCATGTCTTATAAGCTTCCACAAATATTTAAAATATATAATAAAAAGATGATAACAAACATACTCCTTAACAAAACAAAGCAAAGCATTCACAGATGAGGCGGTTTTCAAGTCCCCAAGTCAATACGTTCCCAAATTATAATTTTCATTAATTCATTTATCTCTTTTTACTTTAAACATGCTGCCTTTATGACTTCCTAGTATCTTATATCACTTAAGAATTGGAAGGATTACTTATTCCTAATTGGTTTTCAAATATAGATGTTTTTGAAAATATAGGTCAGGGAGTTTGTCTTTAATCTATTTCCACATAAGAAAACATCAAAACTAAAAATTCTAATCTCAACAGAATATTTTTAGAGTCAGAAGCTGACTGCCTAACTGACATGATGATTTTGTAGTGTATCACATGACATAGTAATATTTATGTCAACTACACTTCAATTAAGAAGAAAGTCACGGCGTGCCTGGCTGGCTCTTTGCAATACATCTTTCCTGTTCTATCAGTCAGGAGCTGCTGTGTAACAAGCCTCTCCAAATATTCAGTGGCACACACCTTTTTTTTCTTCTCATTCATCTTTGAGGTTCAGCTGGAACAGCCATGGGGCACTCAGCATTTCCTAGTCTCACTTTAATTTCTGTGCATCTGTTAAGCTGCACATGCACCTGTGGGCTGACTGATTACTGTGCTTCACATGTCTCTCATTTTCTTTCTCAGACCAGCAGGTCAGCCTTCGGTATGTTCTTCTTATGGTGGTGGCAGTGTCCTCACAATAAGAGCGAGAGCTAAAGTGGGGCCATTTGAAGCCTTTGCTATGCCACATCTATTAACATCTATTGGCCAAAGTATGTCACATGGCCAGGCCCAGAGCCAGATTGGACTGCAAAGTGATAAGTCAAAGTGACTGCATATAGGAAGTAATGAAAAATTAGAACGTTTTTACAATCTGTCAAACTCTTTCTCCCAGTAAACTCACTGACAGATGATTTCAGGTGGCCACAGTCCTGAAGTAACAATGCAGTATAATTTATAATGTATAAAATTGAATAAAAGACTAATATTGAAACTGAAATAAAATAATAAAGTATTTTAGATTTAGGGGGCCTCACATTATCAACACACCTATCTTCTCATTTTATGGGTGGGTTACCCATTGAGATTGTACTTTCCTGAGTATTGTAGAAGGGTGGGCAAGTCCAAACCACAAGTGCATCTCCAATTAAGGTGTGATGAATCATACATCCACTCATTCATTCTTTCACTCGGCTATAATTAACCATTTCTGCCTCAATACCAGTGTTAGACCTTTCTAATTCCACTTTCATAAAAAAGCAAAATACAAACATAAGCAAAATCAAACATGAACAAAATATCTTTTCAAACATGACTAACCCTGTGTATTATTAAAGAATTATGACTTCTAAAGTACAAAGAAAAATTTCATATCTTCTATATATTGATGTATTGGCCTAAATGCTTTTGGTACTCGTATGGATCTTGAAATTGATCCCATACCTATGCTAACTGGCTTTCTCCCTCTCCTCCTTTGTCTATTCCTCCCACAAAAGAGTTTATTCCTTCCCATGCTTGTTCCAGACACTATGCTAGGCTGCTGGGGAAGAGAGAATGAATATAAAGGACACAGTCCCTGATTTTTGGAGTTTATATTCTATTGGTTAGGAAAGATAAAAACAGTGAATAGTGTAAATTGTGAATAATCTACACAGGAAAAAGGAAAAGCATGGACGTAGAAAAGAAAGAATTCATTTTGAAGGGTACTTTTAGAAGGTGATAATTAATCTCACGAATAGGGGAAAAGGACCAGAATGTGGAGTGGAGTAGAAGGGCCATTCTAGGCAAAAGAAACCTCAAGGACAAGAACCCTTGTAAAGAAAGACATGATCTATTTAAGTAACAGGAAGAAGACAAACATGGCTAGACTGTAATGGATAAGCAGAAGGTAGAGCATATATGTGATACAAAATGACTTTTTAAAAGTTTGTTTGTTTCTTTCTTTCTCTATATTTAATTAGTCTCTATACCCATTGTGAGGCTTGAACTCACAACCCTGATATCAAAAGTCACATGCTTTTCCAACTGAGACAGCCAGGTACCCTGTGACTTTCTTCTTAATTGAAGTATAGTTGACATAAATATTAAATTAGCTTCACATGTACACCATAGTGATTTGACATTTATATACACTACAGAATGCTCACCATGAGAAGTGTATTACCATCTGTCACCTACATGCTTACAAAACTATTACAATATTATTGACCAAATCCCTACACTGTATTTTTCATCCCTGTGATTTACTTATTTTATAACTGGAAGTTTGTGTCTCTTAATCCTCTTTACCTATTTTGCCCATTTTTCCACCCCTTCTCCTCTGGAAAACACAGCTTGTTCTGCTTTGTTTCTATTTTTGTTTTGTTTGTCCATTTGTTTGTTTTGTTTTTCAGATTCTATATATAAGTGAAACCATATGGCAGTTGACTTTTTCTGTCTGACTTATTTCACTTAGCATAATACACTGTAGGCCCAACCATATTGTTGCAAATAGCAAGATTTCATTAAAATACTTTTTTTAATGTTTTTATTTTATTTTTGAGAGAAAGAGACAAAGTGTGAGCAGGAAAAGGGAAGAGAGAGAGGGAGACACAGAATCCGAAGCATGCTATAGGCTCTGAGCTGTCAGCATAGAGCCCGAGGCAGGGCTCAAACTCACGAGCTGTGAGATCATGGCCTGAGCTAAAGTCGAAACCTTAACTGACTGAGCCACCCAGGTGCCCCCTCAAGATTTCATTGTTTTAATGGCTGAGTAATATTCTGGTGTGTGTGTGTGTGTGTGTGTGTGTGTGTGTACCACATCTTCATGTGTTCATCTATTGATGGACACTTAGGTTGCTTCCATTTCTTGGCTGTTGTAAATAATGTTGCAATAAACATAGAGGTACATATATTGTTTTTCATATTAGTGTCTTTGTTTTATTCGGATAAACACCCAGAAGTGGAATTACTAGGTCATGTGGTATTTTCGTTTTTAATTTTTGAAGGAAATTCCATACTCTTTTCTATAGTTGCTGCAACAATTTACATTCTTACCAGGAATGCACAAGGGATTCCTTTTCTCCATATCCTCACCAACAGTTGTAATTTCTTGCGTTTTTTATACTAGCCATTCTTCTGACTGGTGGTAGGGGCTGATATCTTCTTGTAGTTTTGATATGCATTTCTCTGATTAGTGGAGTTGGGCATCTTTTCATATGTGTCTTGACAATCTGTATATCTTATCTGGGGAAATGGCTCCTTGGGTCCTCTGTCCATTTTCAATTGGATTATATGGGTTTTTTTTGGTGTTGAGTTGTATGACTTTTTTAAAATATATTTTGCTCATTAATCCCTTAAAAGGGGTTATATCCTTTGCAAATATCATCTCCCATTTGATAGGTTGTCTTTCCATTTTGTTGATGGTTTCCTTTGCTGTGTAAAAGATGACTTTTGACAGAGAATTAAGGACCTATGCAAAACTTACTCACTTATTGTTCTAATTCCAGAGCTTCTGAGCTTGTTTTTTTCTGTTTTTGTTTTGTTTTGTTTTGTTTTGTTTTGCTTTTCCAGTTAGGAACCCAAGCTTCCTAGGAGAATAAGAACTTAGTATCTCACTTGCAATCTTTGCTTGGGTCTTTTACTACTTCTCTCTTCCCCCTAAAAGTAGGCTCTTAGCCACACCCTACATTGGCAGTCACTCTTCATACTGAAGAGAAAGCATATTATCTATTGCCATGTAACAAATTATCCTGATGTTTCATGACTTAAGTAACAGTATTTATTTTCTCAGTTTCCATAGTTTAGAGATTCTAAACTCTAGCTCAGTGGGGCATAGCCAGGGCCACTGATTTAAGGTTCTTATAGGCTATAGTCAAGGTGTTGATGGAAGTGAAGTTATCTCAGTGCTCATCTGGGGAAGGATCTGCTTCCATGATCATTGACATGGTTATTAGGAGGATTCAGGGGCTGCTGAACTGACATCTTGGGGGTTTGTAGGCTATTGGTTTGGATATTAGTTTGTTACATGGGCCTCTCCATAGAGTGGCTCACAGTATAAATGCATGCTCCATCAGTGCTAGCAAGACAGAGTGGGTGAACCAGATGGAAGACAAAATCTTTTATATCTTAATTTTGGAAGTGACAGCCTATCACTTTTCATATATTCTGTTTATTAAAAGCAAGCCACTAGACTTTGCCTAGATACAAAGGGAAAAGATTACATAAGAACATGAATACCAGAAGGTAGGAATAACTGGGAGCCATTTTAGAAGCTGTCTACCATAGAATAGTTTTCAAATGCTTCTAATATTAGATACGTCTCAGTTGCTTTAAAATAAATTAAAACAAGTTACAAAGGCTTTGAAATTACAGAGACCATTAAGAATAACACAAACCAGTGTTGTATTTGTGTTGACCACATATATAGCCACTCTAGAAAGCTAGTGGAAAATGTGTTTGCCCTCTATGGATATTCAGGTTTCAAGCAACTTATGTTATATAAATAATAATCTATGGCACATAACATGCTATGTTTTCCCTAGAGTTCTATATATCATAAAATCACACATTGACAGAACTGAAAAGAAGCAAGATGTAATTTAGAAAAATGCCCATATTCCTTATATGTGAGAAACAAATGGGTATCCTCAGAGAGAATTTTAAAATTTGAGGCAGAACCAGCACTAGAACCCAGGTCTGTGTCGCTTCCAATGGCCTTTTCTTTCTGCCACATTACAGTACTTTATTATGCTATAAAGACAAAAATGGGGGCACCTGGGTGGCTCAGTCAGTTAAGCGTCCGACTTTGGCTCAGGTCATGATCTTGCAGTTTGTGAGTTTGATCCCTGCATCAGGCTCTGTGCTGACAGCTTAGAGCCTGGAGCCTGTTTCAGATTCTGTGTCTCCCTCTCTCTCTGCCCCTCCCCTGCTCACTCTCTGTCTTTCTCTGTCTCAAAAATAAATTTAAAAAACATTGAAAAATAATAAAGACAAAAATGGACACTGAAATCCCAAGAATTTATTTTTATCAGTGCCTACCTATGAAAGAACAGGCAAATATGTAACTTCAAATTCTATGAATAAACAGACTATTTCATTTGCTAGTGTTGTTATTCTGGTATTTTTGTTAGAAATTACTTTCAGTCAGATTACATTCATATTATCTATTCTAAGAAATGCATTAAAGTGAAATGAAAATTTGTGGACCCTTAAGCTGGAATAATGAACTAATTTGGTCTATGCCTAAGAAAACTATGCCATGAATTCTCAAGGTTACTCTCAAGTAGACTTCAGTGTCTTGTCATTTAGACCGAAGATTTCTACACTAAGGAATACTGATAAAACTGTAGGAAAACATGCATATCCACAGACACACAGACCCATGTGATGCACATATGTGTACATGCACCTACACTGTCAGAGCAGCTAAAGTGACCACAATTCTAAATTGCTTTGTCCTAACAAAGATGGCAAACCCAACTGGGTAATCTTCCTCACTTGTAAGTTACTCTTGGCATTTATTTCTTAAATGTTGAAACTGGTGTTTATGTAGGGTGAAGACAAGGCAAGCGAGATTATGTGTGAAGTGCTAAGGAAAGGAGGCAAACAGGGATTTGTGTTAGCCCATCCATTCCAGTCCCCGCTTTCCAAAGCACCTTAACATGACTTTGGGTGAATGATGGTAATGTTATACTTTAAAGCAGGTACAGATCTCCTTATCATCATTGAACAACGGATTTGGAGTGACAACGCAATATATGGTGTTATATTTTATTTATAATTCACAAATGACTTTGAAATTTTTACTTCACCCTCTCTACCAGTTCCTGTCAGTTTGTATTACAGCCGATGTCTGAAGGACCTAGTGGGTTTCTCACTAAAAAAAAAAAAATAATAACAGTTTGCTATGACTCGTTTTGATGATGTCACCAGCTGACTGACAAATATGTACTTTTTTGATTATTTTTTTTTTTTAGTTCTAAAGGTCAAATCAAAGAGCTCTGTCCTGTTTGATATTAATGGTGACTTTATTTGACACCTCTAATTAGCTCTTAATCTATCCTTCTCTTTACCTTTTTACTTTTATTTTTTGAAAATTCTTCTCAGACCTCCAAAATTTGGACACATTCAATTCTGGCCAAACTTAATAAATACTACTATGAGTTTTGGGAAGATAGGGGCAGCAGTTTAACGTGATGAGGGTTCTTATAGGAAACAGCACACTTGAGAGAAATAACCAAGAGAGTTGAATGAAAGCAGTATATGCAGAGGCATAGACAGAGTTAATGGAAACCAATAAGATGATGAACACAATGTGTGTAAGCAACAGGAGGTATCTCTTAGCATTTCTAGGCATAAAGGGGCAAGGGGAGGGCTGTGTTATGCACTGAATTGCATCCCTCCAAAAGTGGATATGTTGGAGTCCTAACCTCCATATGTCACAATATGACCTTATTTGGAAATAGGGTCATTGCAGATATAACTAGTTAAGATGAAGTTATACTGGAGTAGGGTAAGCTCCTAATCCACTATGACCGAAGTCCTTAGAATCACATGGCTATGTGAAGGCAGAGACACAGGAAGAACGC